>NC_133307.1:29920171-30158403 GCF_012295235.1 Primulina huaijiensis
CACCTATCCTCTTTTTTTTTTTTTTTTTTTAAACAGTTTACTATGTCTAGTACATTAAATTTTAAAAAATAAATAAACGTTGAAGAAATTTGAAAATAAACAAAAAGTATAGTCATTTCGTATTAATTTTGAATGATGATATGCCCTAATTAAAATGAGTATACAAAGATATAAGTGTAGTGATATATGAAAATGCAATAAGAAAAGAAAATAAAATAAATGATTTTCCTAAATAAATGATTAAAAATGTGAAATCATATTGGAAACATTTGGGAAATATTTTTTACACTGAAGCTCATGACAAATAACAGTACTTGATCAAATTATAAAGTTCAATAAAGCTTGACATCGATGTTTCGCGTTTTTTAGATTAATGTTGATATAAATTATCTGATTATAAAATCCATTTGGAAAATAAATTTGTGATATTGGATTTTCGATTTATAATAGACTTTATTATTATTGTTATTTCAGACTAGATTGTGAATAATTTGGATGAGTATTTAATTAAGAATATCCAAAATCCGACAGTAGTCTCTTATGTTGTACGTAGTTGAGTACAGACGTATTTACTATTGGGGTTGGTGTCTGTTAATTAAGTTTTTAATCATAAACAGTGACAAACATATCTTTGTCTTTGCTGATGCATATCTATGGATGCATCACTATCTTAGTGCATGTACGTAATTACGTGATACAAGTAATTATGTCCCCGGCCATGAATGCAAAAAAATAAAAATAAAAAAAATAAAAATGAAATATTAATTGGATCATAATAAAAGTTATGTTGTTCAATGGAAATTAAATAACCACTCTTTAGGTTTCAAAGATTTCTCTAGATCTGTTTATTTTGTAGACGATCGAACGGGAAGGTTTTCTAACTTCACACACAAATAAAATATTATAACAAACTAAACGAATTAGAAAAGGAAAAATTATTTCTTAAATATTTTATATAGTTATAATATCAGAGAGCTTAAGAAAAGGAGTAACCAAAATAATTAATTTAATTATGTTATCTGATCACAAACTTGATTTCACTAATTTGGATTGGGATCACTCCTAGTGGACCGCTTATAAACCAATATGCATGTGTTCTTAGTGATATATATATATCTTGATCCGCAAATCATAAATTTCGAAATTAAAGTTCTAAAAATATTCTATGTTTTCTTCTAAGTTCAAATTTTGAAATTTGGTGGTGATAAGCTAGACATATTTATCTTGAAAATCATGGAGATTTCTTATCTAAAAAATATGTAGTTATATTATATATTCTCTTAAAAATCTTAGTTCTAGAACCATAAGAGAAAATCCATCTCTGAAATACAGAACTCTTTCGATAAAACTTGTGTCGTGTCTTACTTTGTCAAACCCGTTCGCTGACCCCTTTTTATGACTCATACGTGACTATACACTCTCGCAGACATCCGTCCGTATTCACTACTTTTTGATTAAAAAAAAAATTTGTTCGAAGAGTATCATCGATGGATAGTTTTTCGATCGGAGTACGGTTTGTGCCTGGGGATGACGAACTCCTTTATCATTTGAAAGCAAAAGTAGAGAACCCACAATATTCTAACATCTTCATCAACGAGACGAATATCTATGAAACTGATCCGGAGACACTCACAAGTAAGTAATTATATATAGTATTCTTTGATGTTCGTCTTTTAATTATAAAAAATATTAATTTTATTCCTAATCTTGAATTCAAATTTATTGGTTCGTGCATGTATTATGAAAAAAATTTGACATATAAAATTAATAATAAAATATTGTTAACTAATAATTTTTTTTTACAGATTTATATCAGTCAAATGGTAGGAATGAGTGGCACTTTTTCAGTGTACGAGAAGCAAGCAAAAATAGAAAAGGAGCCAAAAGAACCACTGGAAACGGATATTGGAGGGCTAATGTGGCTAACAAAGCCATAAGCTACGATGGCAGAATTGTCGGATATAGGAAGGGATTGGAGTACTTGAGAGGAAATCCCTCCAAGGGTGAGAAGACCCTGTGGCTTATGCACGAGTACACACTGCATGGAATCAACGATATTGCCAATACAGTATGATATATAATTAATATATACTCATTTTGTTTTTCGTTTGAACAAGTATATTTTTTTCATGCTTAATCCTTTTATCTTATAACTACTTTCTATATATATTTTGATGTTAAACAAATGAATTTCATTCCAGTTAGAAACATGGTCGGTTTGTAAGATTTACAAATCCAATTGGAGATCAAACAACAAAAGGAAATCAGAAGTTTATGATATTGACACACATGGGGAGCTCGAAGCAGGCAATGGATCTCAACCTCGGGACGTCGAACAAGAAGCTAGGATTCGCAATTCAAGTACTCATGTTGATGATCCTATGAATTATCCAGTCGGCCAGTTAATCTGTGTTGACGAGTATATCTGCTCTGAATCTATTACCAATCCAACAAATCACGATAACCAAGGTTTTTCAATGTCGGAGACTTGGGATATGCTGGAGTTGGAAAAACCGTTGAATAAGGAAAACAAAGCTGTTTCAAGGTTGGAGAGATGGGATATGTTGGAGTTAGAAAAGCTGTTGAACGAGGAAAACGAAGTTGTTTCAAGTTCGGAGAGCTGGGATATGCTGGAGTTGGAAAAACTGTTGAATGAGGAAAACGAAGTTGTTTCAAGTTCGGAGAGCTGGGATATGCTGGAGTTGGAAAAACTTTTGAATTAGATTTAGTTTTGAAAATAGAAAATGTCGTGAGAATCAATTCTTTATTTCAAGTGGTGAAATATATATACACAATGTACATTCTTTGGGTCATATTTTTCAAGACCATAATACGAGTTATAGAACAACTTAGTAAATATTTTTTGAAAATGGTTTATGAATTAAACACTGGAGGAAGAATTTCAAAGTAATGGTGGAATTGCATGAGATAAAAGTCAGCTCAATTTGTACTGGTATGTTGTCTATGTAGCATGGCTTGACAAGAACTTAAACACTAATGATGTATTTGAATTGAAGGAATTGAAATCAAGAATTTGAACCACGTGATTCTAAATAAGTTGGACTTGTTTTGATGATCTTGACTTTGTATGAATTTAATATACTTTTCTCGCCATCTTGTTCCCCCTTGTCCATAGTCTTACTGATTTTAAATCCTTCCCTTTTGGAGTAATTCGAAATCCTAGCTCATATCAAATACATTCCTTAAGAACGAATCCATCAATATAAACATGACCTAGATTTCTTTTAATACCATGTAAATTGACGTGCACTATGAGTGGTTATCAGTTTCTAACTGAAAATGGACACCATGCGCTTATATCAGTCGCTCCACAAAAATATTCATGTCAGCAGCAATCAGATGGTAGCGTAGTTGCATGAAGTTTGTTGGCCATGTTCCACAGCCCCATCTGATTAAATAATTTTGTTGGGGGGTCATTGGAGCTTGAGTTTCAAATAATAAAGCACAGTGAACAGAGAGATCCATTTATCCTACCCATACTAGTTTTGGACCAGCACTTTAATGATTATTATTAGCAGAGTTGGAGTCGGTGCTTATCTTGTTACAATAACACGAAGGAGAATTCAGTAAGTATGTTGACATTATTGAACTTATGCTCTTTGTTAGGATCATTGTGGCCCAAGAATAGTCCAATGATAATCCAACTGATGGTCGGCACTCGGCCCAAACCAAAGGAAGTTGTGTAGAGAGGATTCACTCAGAGGGAGTTCAAAATAAAGAATAAGGTTCAACTAATTTCCATAGGATTTGGTTATTATCTTTTAGTCTAGTTATTTCCAAATAAATGATAATCCTCATTTTTAAGGATTAGATTAGGAAGTTAGTCAGCAGATAGCAAGAGACACATGCTGGTATCAGATGTTTATCAGTGAGTCTTGATTTGCCTACTGCGCTTGCTGTGAAGGAGATAGGACCGGTGTGTTTGGAGAGTTAAATATGACAATAATGGCATAATTTTTACCCCTTGTATGTTTATTGTGTGTGATTGTCCTGATCAAAGGAGTCAATAATCGCGTAGGAGTAATTTTCCCTTCATGAGATTGAGTTGGTACTCATGCAGAGCATTACATATAATGGCATAGTTTATGTTGTATTTAGTATATTATAGTAGTTGATATATTATTTGTAAGTGTACCGAACGATTGTTCTTTCAATGGGGTTGTTATTTCTGCTCCATATTTTGGGGTATATAATGAATAAGACGTGATTCATTCGCAGTCAAAAGAGTTTGTTGAAGATTTCGTACAATGTCCATGGATCCTATTCTTAAAATTAAGACTTATTGAACTCCAAAAACTACCTCAAAAACTTTGCAAAAAAAAAAAAAAAAAACNGTCTAGAAGATACATACTATATATAAAATATTATACCTTAGAAGATACATACTATACATAAAATATTATACCTTAGTGATAAATAAAAAATTCTATAAACTTTTAAAGTTTATAGAAAATTTTAAGTTATAATATTCTTTCCCGGCCCCTTGTCTTGTAAAATCCTTGAAACCATGGATAATGGACAAATGGTGATCAGGTTCATTGTTCAGTAAATATCGTACTTGCTGCAATTTTTGGAATCAACAAAAGTTGGTGTTAAACACAACAAATGAAATGTGATTCATGTCTACTAGGACAGAATTATTTAAGTTGGTATACAACATTAACATTAATCCATACAACTTTTAAGAGATACATACATATCGATCGATATACACACCACCTTCGAGTCGGACCCAGGATTTTGAACGAGAAAGTTAAACCTGAAATTTACTCATGTAGATTAAGTTTTAAGTAACATCACCCCCGCTGCTCCTCTTGCACTGGATGGATTGGACCTCATGGAATTGTGTAGATTGTTGTAATTAAGGATTAGACTGCAATAACAAATTGAGTAACTGGATTAGATAGAGGATTATTCCAATATCTTAATTTGAGCGTAAATGGTTCAAAAATTAAGCTTGCAAATGAGACACCACAACATAACATTACCTTTCAAGGCACATTTCGTGAAGAGAATAATACGGTCCATTTTCCATAATGGAAGTGTGCCATAGGATGCTTCGTCTTCTTTCTTGGAATTTGGCTGATACCTTATAGTGAATAAGGGAACTGCTTTAAATAGGCCCGGAGGACTACGGCAAACACACACGACTTAGGTGGTCGAATTCCTCGTTATGACAAGACACACGTTGTGCATGCGAGTGAAGTTGCTGCGACGTAGCTCTTGCTAGCATCTCGTGTTGACGCGTAACAAGATCACCTTGTACATGATCATGCTATCCTTGTCCCATAAAACAAATTATACATATCTTTAATATGTACGATGCATTGCAAATATCAATCAAATAATAAAATAAAATAAAATTTTGTTTTATAAAAATAATTTGAATCATTTTGTTTTTTATTTTGATCTAATCGATCTATTGTCATATTAAACGAATAAAATAATTAAAAACTTATATAAATTATTATCAAAGTTATTTCCTAAATTAAAATTCAAACTGTAAATTTATATTATATAATAAATGATAATAAGTATAATATACAAAAGAAATTGCTCTTTGAACTAACTATCTATAAAGCACGATATATAAATTACATATTTTTCTTAAAAAAATTTACTAATATTTTGAATTCCCTGCCTTCGGTTTCAAATTATAATTTGCAATTTTATATTTTAAATAACCAAAGAAACTTAGAAGATGTAATAAAAAATAAATGATAAATAATTGTACTTAGAATTAATCAATAAATAAAGTGTGAAAGTATCATGATTGCTACTGGATGATGGAAATAAATATTAGTATTTATCTAGAGACTTCGAAGTTTTTCGACTTCAGTTATTTTAAAAACAAACAACCAGATTTAAATATGTATAGTTTCAATTTATAACTAATTTAACTTAAATAAAGTTTTGTTGACAATTATCATTATTTTCATTCTGATGTGAAGGTGTTGAGTTTTTTTGAGTCAAATGAGTTAATATCACATCAACATAAACTCCAGGATCCTCAATAAAGATACTACTTACCAGCTTAGGGTCATCTTCTTCATTCCATATCCCTTGAACGATAAATGAAAGCAAGCGCTGCTTTAAACTACTCAAGAAAGAAGCCACTTGAATTTGGAACTGATGCAAACCATTTCTATGTGTGGCATCGCGGTTCCCTCTATTTACACTCGATTTTGTCATATCCTGATGAATAAAAATGTGTGTCAGGCTAGCATATTAAAACAAATCATCAACAAGAAAGCATACTAAAATATATGAAAAGCTTAAAAATAAAACATATCAAGTGATGCTAAGTCTCGTCTTCATAATCATATGCCCAACAGGCAACAACAATCCCACTGCTCGGTTGTAAAGTGGTTTTGGTATCTAATGTCTGCACGAACTGTTCATAACATTCACCTACCTAAAATGGTCTCTACCTTCCACAAGTAAATTTCACTAAGCACGTGCATGAATTTTGAGATTAGAAAGTAGAAAAAAGCTCAAGTTATAAGGAAGGAATTTGGTATTTTTAGGTTTTCAATGATCCAATAAGCATAATTAAAGAAGAAATACAAAGCACCCATATAACTTGAATGATTGCTTCAACAACCTTAGGCAATACCACTTGCCTGGGCACTGGAATTGAGATAAAGTTCATCATATTCACAAGATGAAAGGTTATCTTATCGATGGATGGGACACCTTGAACTGCACCCCCAACAGCAGGCGCATCGTGGATTTGAGCAGAGGAAGTAACAAAAATTCCGAACTGATTTCTCTGAGTGTAAAAAAGACATCTTTGCAAATGAGCACACCAGTGGACGCAAGAGTGACACTGTATAATTGAGTGAAGACACTCTCAAATTTGTTGGCTTTAGAAGGAAGATCGTGAGCATCACGATATTGGTCTTTGCAATAAAATGAGAGCCAAGTTAGTCTGTAAACAATGAGATCCTGATAACTCCGGCTGAAAGTTATTGGCATTGCCCATCATCACTGAACTTACGAAATAGAAGGTCTGGCACTCAATGTCGAAAATAGTATGACTTTGGAACTGTGTTTTAGTAAAATCGTCTGGCGCAATGGACCTGGAACCAATAAACGGTTTAGGGTTCATGGTGTGGCTAGGCAATGAGCTATAATAGACATCCAGTAAAATTCTCAAATAATAACAAGAGAATATCGAGTTTGTTGTCTTTATAGAGGTCATGATCACGACGGTTTTGTCCTTTTGGATATACAAAGAGGACGTGATAAATCCAGCTGAAGGATCAAGATATACTATACCTTGTCACTGAACTAAAAAAAACTAAAACTCTAAAAGGTTCTGGAATTCAATGTGAAAGGGTATGCATGAGAAAATTGTTCTCGTAAAATAATCCAACACCAGGACCTGAGGGCAATAAATAGCCATGAAAATCTAAACGTCAGTCTTGAATATCAAACAGTGAGATATCCAGATAAATTTCAATTACTATTTGCAAGATACTTCAACCGGTCAAAAAAGTGCAATCTTTCCCAGAAACCATGTGACTAGACTGTTCGAATTCCTCAAGCAATCACAAAGCATTCGAAGTTTGAGCATAATTTTGCCTAACTTCTTTGACGGCCGATCTTGATCTTCTATTCTCCGGAAAAATTTGAGCGCAAGACGCTTGATTATCAACTGCATAAAAGTGGTCAACCTCCAAGTCCACACTCTCCATTTAAGAATCAACAAGGCATGCTAACTCAACCACGACTCCATTTTCACATTTTACACTGCCCACTCAGCAATCCCAGGCAATGATGATTCACAAGTCAAGAAAGTATAATCCTACTACCACCCAAGTCTAATTCACCACTCCAATGCTACAGGGCACCAAATGGACCATTTGCAAAAAAAAATTACTCTAATATTGACCAAAATTCCAACTGATAAAGCTCAAAGATCAATACCCAAATCACAATATCATTTTTTGTCACAGAAAATCATTTAAAAAAACTTATAGAACCCACAACAAGCCAATAAAAATGAGTATGAACAGAAAACACAGAAACCCATATAGAAAAGAAAGTACACTTGTGTTCCACGACGTCAGGTGCTGTAACGTTGAAAAACAGGCACTGTGTTGCCTATTTTCAGTCTTCACGATTTCTAGGCAGAATCCTGGGTGTTTGGGCGCCTGCCATTCTGATTTTGTCTCCTTTCTTTTGCTTGACAGAAGCTTCGCAGCTGGGGCGCCCGTGTTCGATTTTATTTCTTATTTCCTTGCTCTCTTGCTTTTCTTTTTATCTTTTATCCACGCATTTTTTTAAAAGGAGATATTTGCAAAATATTTTGATCAATTATTTATTTTAAAAAATAATATCTTTAAATATTTATTATATTTGAGAAAGTCTTTTTCTTAAATAAATAATTAACTAAAATTAAAAAACAAAATATCTATTTTTTACCCATACGAGTGCATATTACCTAAATTCCTGCATAAGACACAAAACAATATCAAACACATAATTTCACTTGAAAACTAATATGATTCAATTCAGATACTTACAAAAATATAAGTGCTAAAATCACACTTATTTTAAATATTAATCCTAAACTTATATCTATTTTATTTCAAGAGAAATTTTTATTTTATTTTATTTTTTTGAAATGAAGAGATATTTTTATTATTATTATATACTTGTTTATTTATTTTTTAAAAAACACAAAAGACCAATAAATATAAATAAATAAAATTTTATCCCAAACATTTAGACATTGCTTATGCCAAATATTTTTAGTTGAGGGAGGGATTTTATTACAAATTGGACTCAAAATTGAGATATAGTGTTAAATTTGGGATCATTTATCTGACCATAATTTTTTTTTATTTTTTTATGATGAGGAAGCTACAACAACTACTCAGATGTAAATTTCGAACATGTGCAGTAACCAACAAACCACACGCATAAGATAAACTAGTTACTCTCCACACGCGGTGTGTGTGTGAACAGTGTTTTTTTTAATTATCGAGAGACTAAAGTGAAATTTGACAAATTATCGAGGGACTAAAGTGCTATTTGAATTGTTGGAATTTAAAAAAAACAAAAAAAAAAGTTTGTTAAATTTAAAAAACAAAAAAAAAACTAAACTGTAATATTCCTATTATATAAGGGCAAACTAGGAAATAAAAATTGGTGTCTATTTTGTCTCTATTAAAGACATTATATGTAGAAGAGTTGACAGCTCAAGCGGAAAATATTTTTGTGAGATTAAAACGCAGAACCTTGGCCACTTGAATCGAAGTGATGGACGTTCAACTAATTCAATTACCCTGACGGGAGAGTCATATTTATTTGAGTAGGTCTCTTGTGAGACGGTCTCACGAATCTTTATCTGTTAGACGGGTCAACCCTACCGATATTCACAATAAAAAGTAACACTTTTAGCATAAAAAGTAATATTTTTTTATGGATGACCCAAATAAAAGATCTGTTTCACAAAATACGATCTATAAGACCGTCTCACACAAGTTTTTGTGTATTTATTTTTGCTAAACTCGTTAGTAGTGTATTAACCATGGCATGAATGTAACAATTATGAAATCAGAGCAGTGAGATTGACCGGGGCAAATAAACAATACGGGGCGAAAACTATTTAAGCAGAAAAGCTAAAAAAAATTAAATTAAATTTGGACAGACCATTTTGTCCTTAAAACATACTGGCGATTCATTACTATTTTGTTATTGTCAAATAAATATCTTAAATTAATAAAATTTAGTTTAAGTAAATCAAATAGACATCTCAAAATTAATTTAAGTAAATGCGTTTAATCATCAACTTAATAAATATTACTCACTTTTTTAGAATTATTACACTTCAAGCAGATGATGTTAATTGGGTGGCAACTCGTTAATCCATGAGATGAAATTGAATAAATTTTATTCGTTTACATGGGAAAGATTCACAAATTCTATAGGGACACGCAGATGAAACTTCAATTTAAAGGGGAAAAAAAAAAAGAAAACAAAAGAAGAAGAAGAAACTTCAGAGAATTTTCTTGAAAGACCCGCGTCAGACTGAGACACCTCCCACTTTTCATACACGCATACGCGTAGTTCGTTGGAAAATCTTGCTCTAGA
Source organism: Primulina huaijiensis (assembly GCF_012295235.1). Classification (NCBI taxonomy): domain Eukaryota; kingdom Viridiplantae; phylum Streptophyta; class Magnoliopsida; order Lamiales; family Gesneriaceae; genus Primulina; species Primulina huaijiensis. The sequence continues at coordinate 29,930,297 of NC_133307.1, forward strand.
AATCAAGGGTCCTTTGCTTGTTTATCTTTCTATTTTTTAAAATCTAAAAGCCGTCCACTTTCTGGGTTTCAGTTAGATTTTTATTTGGTGCTTTGTTTTAGAGATGGAGAAAGGGAGCAATTTTCGAGCCGGCGGTCTTCTTGGCATGATCAAGGTATTTTTTTGAAACTATCAGTGAAGACCATAAATTACATGATCATTTATTTATGGTTGTTTTGTGAAAATTCACTAAAAAGAATTTGAGACAGGGTCAATACATAAATTCTCTCTTTGCGTAACAGTTCATGTATATGCAAATGATCTGGTAAAGTTTTATTTTATAATAAATAAATACGATGCGTGAATGGTTCCTATGTTGTTCAAGACTTCAATCCATAAGAATATGTCTGTGTTCTCCAATTTATGATCTTTCAAGTGTAGTAGCTATGGCATGGTCAACGATATTGTTGGCGAGCAACAATGGATTTGAGATGAAAGATCAGTATCAAACTATAGCTTTTGGTACATTTGTTCTGCAATAGTTATAGAGCCATGCTAACGTTTTGATTTCCCCGGGCTGCGAGATAGAGCAACTGTAAGAACAAGGATTGTTATTATAGCAATTGTGCTAATTATCTTGTATGGTTGGATGCGTTTTATAACAGTCAAGTTATGACTTTTGCTGTATGATTTGAAATTTACGATTTGTACTATTGATGTGAGTTATAATTTTCGGTGTAACCGAAAGTAGTCGGCCATAAATAACTTTTTCGAAAATGATATGTCATCCTTTGTTGGAACCTGATTTCTTATATAATGTGTTCTGTAGAAAGCTGCTCGGTTAGATAGATCTTCATCAGATACTGGAAAGGGAAAGAGTAAAGTTAAGTCCCCATTATGTACTATTAAGGTTTCACATGGATATAGCTTGGTGGAAGGGCAGGCAGGCCATGAAATGGAGGACTACCATGTGGCTGAGTACCGGAAAAAGAAGGGTCACATGCTCGGTTTATTTGCAATTTTCGATGGGCATCTTGGTTACCGTGTCCCAAGCTATCTAAAAGATAATCTCTTCGACAACATCCTTGAAGAGGTAAGTTTCAATTTTGCAAATTTTTGGTCTTTGATATGGTTTGATAGCTTTTGTTTGATGGTTTAGCCTTTTAGTCAAATATAATGTTGCTTGGAGAATGATTTTAAAAACTCGCATGAGAAGGATAAACTTTGTTTTCTTCGGAAAAGGTCGTAAAGGGATGGGGGGGTGTAAACCATTATATTTTAGTGGAGTTCTTGTAATGTTTTCGAAAATGGAAACAAGGACTTTAAATGTGAGAGAATCGTCGTCACTTAGTAAATATTTTTTGAAAATGGTTTATGAATTAAACACTGGAGGAAGAATTTCAAAGTAATGGTGGAATTGCATGAGATAAAAGTCAGCTCAATTTGTACTGGTATGTTGTCTATGTAGCATGGCTTGACAAGAACTTAAACACTAATGATGTATTTGAATTGAAGGAATTGAAATCAAGAATTTGAACCACGTGATTCTAAATAAGTTGGACTTGTTTTGATGATCTTGACTTTGTATGAATTTCATATCCTTTTCTCGTCATCTTGTTCCCCCTTGTCCATAGTCTTATTGATTTTAAATCCTTCCCTTTTGGAGTAATTCGAAATCCTCATATCAAATACATTCCTTAAGAACGAATCCATCAATATAAACATGACCCAGATTTCTTTTAATACCATGTAAATTGACGTGCACTGTGAGTGGTTAGTTTCTAACTGAAAATGGACGCCGTGCGCTTATATCAGTCGCTCCACAAAAATATTCATGTCAGCAGCAATCAGATGGTAGCGTAGTTGCATGAAGTTTGTTGGCCATGTTCCACAGCCCCATCTGATTAAATAATTTTGTTGGGGGGTCATTGGAGCTTGAGTTTCAAATAATAAAGCACGGTAAAGCACGGTGATCCATTTATCCTATCCATAATAGTTTTGGACCAAGACTTTAATGATTATTATTAGCAGAGTGGGAGTCAGTGCTTTTCTTGTTACAATAACACAAAGGAGAATTCAGTAAGTATGTTGACATTATTGAACTTATGGCCTTTGTTAGGATCATTGTGGAGCAAGAATAGTCCTATGATAATCCAACTGATGGTCGGCACTTTGCCCAAACCAAAGGATGTTGTGTGGAGAGGATTCACTCATAGGGAGTTCAAAATAAAGAATAAGGTTCAACTAATTTCCATAGGATTTGGTTATTATCTTTTAGTCTAGTTATTTCCAAATAAATGATAATCCTCATTTTTAAGGATTAGATTAGGAAGTTACTCTGCAGATTTTTTCAAGTTTGGTTTAGGTATTTCCAAATAAAATATAATCCTTGTCATTAAGGATTTGATTAAGAAGTTATTCTGTAGATTTCTGCAGATTTATCTTTAGCATTTTGGGAAACTTCTTGTATCTATCTAAGGAAGTGGTTGAAATGCAATAAAACAACTCGACTTTATTCTCAAACGTGTTTACGTGGTTGCGTGGTTCTCTTTAACGAACCTCGAGTTCTTGAGGTTCTCTCTTCACCCCAAAGCCCTCTCCTGCTCTCCATCATCCATTAACCACACCATAATGTGATCCATAACTCGGGATTATAACACGATTTTCGAGATGCATGATGAACCACATTTCTATAGTAAGATAGAAAATGCATAAATGAAAAAATGAAAGGGAAAAAAATGGTTTTGCTGCATTGTTTTTTGGGCATTATGTTATATGTATTTTTTCATTTTTTTAATGACATTATTTTCTATTCAGTGCCAGTAGTTCTTCAAAGGATTTAGGTGACCAAGGACTTTTTAATTTACGCGTTATCTTACTGACCTTTACTTGCTTGCAAACTTATATATGCACCAATGATATGAAAGAATGGCACACCCCAGCGGAGCTAGCTTTTGCCCATCAATTTTGTTCACTTTTGAGCTCTCATCTAAAATCTTAGCAGTTATCAAACTCACTTCTTTGAATCACAAATTCGAAAGTGCGATTTTTTTTATCAAAAGAAATAATTTAGCCTTAGCATAACTCCATAACCTAGGGTCTAAGTGGTCTCGAGGAAAATTTTGATATGGGTGTTGTTCAAATCTTTTACTTTAGCATAAGCTTGGATCCTAACATTATCATCTGAAGTCTGATGTTCTTGGTTCTCTGCAACACTCAAGCTAGGCTGTTGAAGCAAATATTTTAGTAGGTTCTTTACTCTAGTCTAGGAGGGAATTAGCTGTTGTTGACTGGACAAATTGCAATTTGCTCCATTTATCAAGCTGATTGACAATGGTGCATGGTCATTTCGAACATATTGCTTAACCTTGGGGACGCCAGAATACACCATGATGAGTTGTGGAACATTGCCAATCCATCTTGATTTATAAAATGCTATTTCTTACCAAATCCAAGTTCTTTTCCAGAATACACTTTGCAATAAAACTGTGGATGGATGTTCTATCATCCAATGGTAAGTTTTTCATTTTATCTCATCATTTTCCTTTCAACTTGTGCAGCCTAATTTTTGGGATGATCCCAAGACTGCCATTAAGAATGCTTATCGGTCAACCGACGAAGTCATTCTAGAGAATTCTCGACAATTAGGACCAGGTGGCTCTACAGCAGTTACTGCAATTGTCATTGATGGAAAAGATTTATGGGTGGCAAACATCGGTGATTCCAGGGCAGTCATGTGCAAGAACGGAATTGGCTATCAACTTACCGTGGACCACGAACCACGGAGCGAGAAGAGGAGGATTGAAGAGCAGGGTGGTTATGTGATGACTCTTCCTGGTAATTGTTGGCTGCTCTTCGTTTATTTTTTATTTTTATTTTTGCATGCATCATATAACTCAGATCACAATATATCTTTGTTTTGATTTGTTGTTGGGTATGATTTCCTATCATATTTATTCGATATTCAAAGTTTTTATACCGTGAACGTAGTCCTTTCGGAGAGAATCACATAAATCACTATTCATGTTGCATGCCCTTCAATAATTTTGTAATAATTAAAATTCAAGAGTAACTTGATGATGTTTCTTGTCCTTTTCGCAGGAGATGTATCCCGAGTTAATGGCCAACTTGCCGTTGCACGTGCTTTTGGAGATGAAAACCTTAAAGCGCATTTGAGTTCAGATCCTGACATCTGTAATACACACATTAATTCGAGTGCACAGTTTCTTATATTGGCAAGTGACGGCTTGTGGAAGGTCAGTTTTCTAATAATGTTTTGTTAAATATTTGATTCTCTTTTGTGTTATGTATATAATTTGCTTGACAGATTTTAAAGAACAAAAAAGTGATTGATTGAAAGATATGCAACATTTGAGGTAATGCCATTTTGTACAGGTTATAAGTAATCAAGAAGCCGTGGATATGGTACGGGACGTGAAGGATCCTCAAGCAGCTGCTAAGTATTTGACCACAAAGGCTTTGGAAAGAAAAAGCAAAGACGATATTTCGTGCATCGTGGTTCGGTTTGGATGATTCCTCAAGATTAGCCAAAACAGATAGCAAGAGACACATGCTGGTATCAGATGTTTATCAACGAGTCTTGATTTGCCTACTGCGCTTGCTGTGAAGGAGAAAGCACAGGAGATAGGACCGGTGTGTCTGGAAAGTTAAATATGACAATAATGGCATAATTTTTACCCCTTCTATGTTTAGTGTGTGATTTTTTGAAATCGAGTATGCACGCTGCTGAGCCTCATTTGGAGTATTGGACCGTTTCGGTTCTAAGTGGCGGTTTGTGTCGTGTGGTTGCCCTGATCAAAGTAGTCAATAATCGCGTAGGAGTATTTTTCCTTTCATGAGATTGAGTTGGTATTCGTGTAGAGCATTACATTGACATAGTTTATGTTGTATTTAGTATATTATAGTTGATATATTATTTGTAAGTGTACCGAACGATTGTTCTTTCTATGGGGTTGTTATTTCTGCTCCATATTTTGGGGTATATAATGAATAAGACGTGATTCATGCGTAGTCAAAAGCGTTTGTTTAAGATTTCGTACAATGTCCATAGATACAATGTTAGAATTTATTCAACTCCAAAAACTAACTCAATGACTTTTAAAAAAAAGCTCAAAGAGAGATGATTGTTCAAGTACAGATATACAACTCTTAAAAACCATGTCCAACCGATGTGGGACACTTTAATACACGTGTTGAGGTATTAACAAGTGGGTGGTCTAACACATAACGGTGAATCTGAACTTTGATACCATGTTAAAATTAGGATTTTGACCTAACTCAACCTCAAAAAGAAAATATTGTTCAAATTCATGTATGCAACTCCAGGAACTCTGTCCAACCGATATGATATATTTTAACACAAAATACATGTATACAACTCCAGGAACTCTGTCCAACCGATATGATATATTTTAACACAAAATATACATCTAGAAGACATATACTATATATATATAATATTATACCTTAGTGAGAAATAAAAAATTCTTTAAGTTGTAAAAGTTTATAGGAGAGTTTTTAAGTTATAATATTCTTTTCCCTTGTCTTGCAAAATCCTTGGAAACCTTGGATAATGGACAAATGATGATCGGGTTCATTATTGTTCAGTAAATACTGTACTTGCTGCAATGTTTGGAATTAACAAAAGTTGGTGTTAAACACAACAAATGAAATGTGATTCATGTCTACTAGGACAGAATTATTTAAGTTGGTATACAACATTAACATTAATCCATACAGCTTTTAAGAGATACATACATATCGATCGATATACACACCACCACCTTCGAGTCGGACCCAGGATTTTGAACGAGACAGTTAAACCTGAAATTTTATTACTCATGTAGATTAAGTTTGAAGTAACATCACCCCCGCTGCTCCTCTTGCACTGGATGGATTGGACCTCATGGAATTGTGTAGATTGTTGTAAGGATTAGACTGCAATAACAAATTGAGTAACTGGATTAGATAGAGCTGGATTATTCCAATATCTTAATTTGAGCGTAAATGGTTCAAAAATTAAGCTTGCAAATGAGACACCACAACATAACATTACCTTTCAAGGCACATTGCGTGAAGAGAATAATACGGTCCATTTTCCATAATGGAAGTGTGCCATAGGATGCTTCGTCTTCTTTCTTGGAATTTGGCTGATACCTTATAGTGAATAAGGGAACTGGTTTAAATAGGCCCGGAGAAGGCATGGACTACGGCAAACACACATGACTTAGGTGGTTTATGACAAGACACACGTTGTGCATGCGAGTGAAGTTGCTGCGACGTAGCTCTTGCTAGCATCTCGTGTTGACGCGTAATAAGATCGCCTTCGACGTTGCTTGCGCGCATGTATATATATGATCATGCTATATATCCTTGTCCCATAAAACAAATTATACATATCTTTAATATGTACTATGCATGCAAATATCAATCAAATAATAAAAAAAAGTAAAATTTTGTTTTTATAAAAAAACAATTTGAATCATTTTGTTTTTTATTTTGGTCTAATATATTGTAATATTAGACGAATAAAATAATTAACAACCTATATAAATTAATATCAAAGTTATTTCCCAAATCAAAATTTAGATTTTATGTTATTTAATAAATGATAATAAGGATAATATAAAGAAAAAATTACTCTTTGAACTATATATAAAACACAATATATAAACTACATATTTTTCTTAAAAAAATTTACTAATAAACATGAAGAATTAATATTTTGAATTCCCTGTCTTCGGTTTTCAAATTTGTAATTTGCAATTTTATATTTTAAATAACCGAAGAAACTTAGAAGATCTAATAAAAAAATAATTGTACTTAATATTAGTATTAATCAATAAATAAAGTGTGAAAGTATCGTGATTGCTACTTGATGATGGAAATAAATAAACATGTCAAGATATACGTTTCAAAATTGAAATGAGAAGGGAACGTAATTAGTTAGGCATAACGATAAGCCTAACTAAAATACAATAATGTTGAATAGTAAAAAGATAAACTTGTAAATTAATTATTCTAAACTAATAGATTTATTCACATTTAGATAGGAAATAGAAATAGACTAGACATATTATTTACTATGTAATTAGTGAGGCATGATGATAAATGTAATTAATATTTATATTCTAACTAAAATATAATAATGTTGAATAAAAAAAAACATACTTGTAAATTCACAATTTTAAACTAACAGATTTATTCACATTTTTAGATAGGAAATAGATTTAAATAGAAAATAGATAGATTAAGCTCATTTTTTTATGATAATTATATTATTTACCGTACAATTAGTAAGACGTGATGATAAATGTAACCTACATTTATTTCATAACTAAAAACAATAATGTTGAAAAATAAAAAGTAAACTTGCAAATTCATAATTCTAAATTAATAAATTTATTCACACATTTTAGATAGGAAATATATTAAGTTCTTGTTTTGATGATAAATATATTATTTATTGTGTAATTAATGATGAATAATGATAAGTATAACTAACATTTATGTCATGATTAAATTACAGCAATGTCGAATAAAAAGACAATCTTGTAAATTTACAATTCTAAACTAATAGATTTATTCACAAACTATAGATTGAGAACATGAAGAAAGATACAATACCGCCGAATACACCTTCGGATGGATAGATAACTTGGGTCGCCAATTTCGTAAACAAGTATGTTTTCGAAAAGAATGCAGGTATTGTGAGCGTGGATAGCGAATCATAAGTTACTTCTCATAGAAATATAAGTCTAGCAAAAGGTCCTTTACTACATACCTACTTAATACGCAATCTTCAGTATCCCGTCACAAGAATCTGAAATATCTTAAAGTCTAGTTTCATGTTTGACTACAAAAGACTCGGATTTTCAGGTGCTGGAATAACACAACGTACATGACTTGGTTGATAACTAAAGCCAAAACCTTATAAATAAAATGGAACATACGGCTCTATCGGCCTTTGAGTTCCTCCTCAAATTTAAGCAGTCTCTCCCGGAGAGGCTTCAAAAATGATTTCAAATCCTGGTTGATCTGCTGCTTCTCTTGGGGCTTAAAATCCTTGTCTTTGCTAATAAGATGTACTTCAACCTGTAAAATAAGACACGGATTGCACCAAATTGGGAACTTGTTTCAATTGGCTTGAGAGAAAAGAAGATGAGAAACTTTTATAGTACGATTACTGTTCCGCGTGGTTGTGGGATAAGTTCCCAGTAATTTAAAAGACTATAAATAAGATTCCCCCAACATGGATCAACAATTTAACAAAATTGTTGCTAACTGATCTTATCACGTAGATTCTAGCTCGAGTAAATCCTGAACATGCCATGTAGTTCTATATTGTTCTGAGTTCCTTCTAACAAGGGCTTAAGCAAATTTTATGTTTGATTACCTGCAGGTCGTCTAATTCACCAAAAGTGAACTCAGGAACGTCTAGGTGCCCTTTGACCTTCTTATTCTCACCTCCGATATGCCATTCCCCTAATTTCAATTTTTTTCATAAATGTAGATGTGAGAGCAGAAAGTAAGTGGGAAAAGGAAAACCGAAGAAATAAGACTTCAGAATTTCAGATCAACTCCAAAATGAATGAAATTTTAAAAGAGTTACCTTTCACTTTTAGTGTCAACTCATAGGTGTAGCCAACGCGTTTTTTATTTCGAACAGTAACCAAGAAGGCCTGCGTCACACATTTAGACATGATAAATAATTATGATGGCCATGTCAAAAGAATTGAGGAATCAAATAAATCGCTTTAAACAAATATCATCTCAGACATCTAATAATTTTGCAAGAACTAACATCACCAACACATTTTGTAACTTCTGTAATTTCTGCCCTGCCACTAGAGAACTCCAAGGACCCCATAGATACGAGCAACTCCTACAATCCAAAAAGAAATTAAAAATATTAAAATGCAACAGATCGGGTATGGAAATGTTAGCAAAACCTATGTAGTTTTCAAATTAGAATGAAAATGAGTATTGAGGATAAGCCAAAATGGTCATGTGGTAGTGGCTTCAAGAACTTGCACTGTATTTCAAATAACAATTATAATTATAAGATCTTAAAAATCAATCTGTCTAGCATATTTGTTTTTAAAAAATATTGTTTTTCCAAGATTATACAAACTGAGCTTTGATATGCATCACAGTATCTGATCTCATAATCGAGGGATATCACATTTTCAGTTCAATCTATCATCTTAAATCTTTGATAAACAGAGTAACAGACTGGTCCATCCCCCAATGTCAATTACAATTGGTAGCAAGTTCACACAGAATTTTTTTTAACAATTGATGGATATAAGAAAATTTACTTGTTTATGACAAAATCAATAGATATTTTAGAAAAGGTTTATAAATATAAACGTATCCAAACCTTAATCCTATCACTTGCCCATGCATTTAGATTTTTCTCCTCCCATGTTCCAGCCTAAAAAAACAGAAATTAAAATTTAGAAGTATGAAACAAACAAACATTCTCTTTTAAAAAACATAAACAAACAGCAAGGTGATGCTTATGAATTTAACAGAAAGCAGGAGACCAAAAACCTGAATATTCCTCTGATTAACAACAGAGAATCTAGACCTAAGGCATCACACAATAGCAACTACAACTTAAAACTGCACCCAAGGTTGCAAAAATTGATGTTGGAGAGGCAGTTATATGGGCCATTGCATATTTTGTATATGAAACACAAAACAGAAAGACAAACAGATATTAATCGAATATCTTTGTTTATGCCGTGAACGATTCAGAAAACATATGGCCCAGAAATAACCAACACCACTGACCATTCAAAACAAGAAAACGGAAACTAGAAAAGTCTAAGCGGAAAAAATGGTCACGGGACCAAAAATGATTCCAAATCTCTCTATGCAGATTGAAAAATAAATAAATGCAAAAACTCAAATTCACTGACAAAACTCAAAAAAGCTTCCCCGAGGTAATTCAAGTTCTTTATGGGCAAAAAACAGCTATCAAGGGACATTTCCATGTACTTATGCCAGTTCAGATCCGAAAAGTATCAAAGATCATCTTTCTAATTTGAATGTTCTCGTTGTAAACTATCAAGTATCTTTGTGCTTGGAAAATTTCTGAATAAAAACATATATCCTCACAAACATTTAAAGTGAAAAAATTTCTTGTTGGCACTGCTTGGGGGGATAGAGTAAAGTGTAAATTCAAATCAGCAAAGGCTTTGTTTCATGTCACAAACATTTACGGATAGAGTAAAGTGTAAATTCAAATCAGCAAAGGCTTTGTTTCATGTCACAAAGATTTACGCCAATTGAAATTCTCAAATACAAGGCATCAGACAGAAAAACATGAAAAACAAGAGCTCGCGTTCAATTAGCGAAAGCATACCCTATTCCAAGCAGAGCCAAGATGGGTTTGGCTGGTTTGCGTGCACAAATCCGCCTGGTCAATCTTCTTGGGCGTGGGCAAAGGAGCAGCATCGCGGCCCGCCTCCCGCACCCAATACGTGTACGAAGCCGATTCCGCCGCCTTCTCAGCAGAAACCGCCGCCGCGCCTGCCTCCATCCTCACCGACTAAATATGGATCAAATGGTAACAGAAATGGATGGTAGATCAGGCAGTTGGTGGTGATTACAAGGCAATAATTCGAAATTTTGATAAAATATTAGCTTGAAATGGGATGATCTGAGGATAGGGAAGCAGGAAACAACAATGCATGCTGCTAATTCCAAGATTTGTGGTGCAATTTTGACTCGCCGCGAATTGTCCTGACCAAAAAATCGTGATGGAAGTTTCGAATGGGGTCTGTTTTCGGCCCATAAAATGTAGGCCCAAATAAAAAAATTCACAAATTTTGACCAATGAGCAACGGTTGACAAGACGAGAAGCTTCTGTGTGTGAGGGTAAATTCAAAAAGATGATAATTGTGATTATTTGAACTAATTAAAATCAAACGAAATGAACTAAAATCGGATCAAAAAAATAATAATAAGTTATCAGATGAAAAGTCAAACTTTTAAAAATTACACGACAGAAATTGAAAATATCAACCTACGAACCTAAAATTGTATTTTTTTTCACATCTCCCATATGTTAAGTGATATTCCCCTAGCTAATACAATTCAGACATTTTTTAAACGACGGCTCTAAATTATTGTTGAATATCAATAGAAAAAAATATATGCATACACATTTTTTTCGTCGACTCAAATTTAGGAGACTAAAGTCTTCGTGGTATCTCTTATATTTTCATGCGTCATTTTTCCATTATTCAATAGTGAATATTTATAATTGACACTTTAAAGAATAAAATATAACTTAAAAGCATAAGTGAGACACTTTTTTTAGCTCATGTGAGCAAGAGGAATAAATTGGTTTTGCCCCCAAATAGTTGCGGGCAAATTATCACTGTCCTCCCACGTTTACATATGAGTGTATGTATATTTTATCAATTTTTTCTTTGATCAAATTATTTTAAAATTAGTATCACTAATCGAGTCATAACTCGAGCTAATATCCATTTTCTTACTCAAATTAAACCGAAACTCAATGAGTTGGATTCTATCTAATAAATCAACTTTCCTAACAAGCTCACACATGCAAGGCGAAAAACTAACTACAAATCACATGTCTATAGTTACTATTAACTTAATATTATTTGAATTTAATATGTCCAACAAAATTCTCAAATATATAANATTAATCACATATTTATTCGTGTTAATTAATTGTCCAGCAATACTATCAATTGGTTGGTTGTGACGGGTTGCGGGCTTACCCATCGAATGTAACTAAAATTTGGCAGTTGCGGACCGTCTCGTCTCATTTACCCATTTTGACAATTCTACTCATTAATTGAGATTTGATGGTTATTACTTCTCAAATATCCATCCTCACCAACTTTAACTCATGAAAATATGTGTTTATTCAACAAAAAATTGTGATCTTTAATTTGATGATTATATAATTGAATGTTTGTCTGTTATCACAATTTATAATTGATAATAATGATATAACTATAAATATTTTAAATCATACAACTATCTAAATATTTTAAAATCTGATTGATTTTTGAGCAATACAACTATCGATTTCAAACAAATAGTTTGTGTATATTTTACACAAAATATAATATTACAGATGAAATATAATATAATAAATTGGAAATGATAAAAAAATTTAAATAAAAATATTTAAATATAAAATACGAAAGACATAGAGTTTGAGAAAATAAATTTAAAATGAGTTGAAATTAATTTATTTCATCCTTCGGGGAAAAAAGGTAAGGTAATCCTTCTTGACGGTGTACTTATGCTGTATTAATTGTACCTTTTATGCAGTCCATTTTTACTGGGCCCCACGAGTGTGGTACCATTGACCAGCTACGTGCCTTACATTCCATCTCCGCCGTCGAATCATTCGCGGTCACGAAAAGTAACGGTTCGGATGCGGCTTCTAGGCTTCTAGCGTTTCACACGGAAGGAAGTAATAACATGCTTGCATACATTTCCAATATCCCATTGCTGTGATTTTTGGGTCCATTGGGTTCTCTCTCTCTCCTTCCGTTTTCTCTATCTAGGACTGGCCCTCGCGACGGGACGTCGTGTTTCTGGGCTCCCGCCGTTGATCTGTGTAGCTTGCAGGTGGAGGAAGAGGGGAGGATTCGTGAATTCAGTGGTGGATTCCGGAGGTTTGTGTTATGTTCTGTTTTGGTCAAGCCGAAGGGGGAGAGTAAAGTCAAGCACTCCCGATCGAGGTGCGTTTTGATGCCTGATCCTCTTTTTTTTCCATCGGATCACTCAGGGTTTGTGAGCTTATTGTTTCCTATTAAGTGTTTTTCTGGATTAACCCCGGGAGGATTTTTAGCTGGCTTGATTGTTCGTGGATGGGGTTCGGGGAAACTTATTATCTTTGTGGGTTTTGTGCTAAAGTTTGAATCTTTATCGAATTATGTTCTGGGAAGTGAAATTTTGACGATGCAACAACTTATGTTTACTGCAATGAGGTAAGCCAAGAAAAGGGTATGTAATGAATTGTAAATTAGTAATTGGGCGCTGAGCGCGTCACTTTTTGATGGACCTCCTCTGGGTTTATGCGAGTTTGATTTGAGGCTTGATAAATCAAGTTTACTTTTAGATGCGTGTGGATTTGATGCGTATTTTGATGGACTTATCATATTATATTGGTGCATACTTTACTGTCATCGGGAAGCTTTCTTGGTGGTTTTGAAGGTGTTTGAAATTATGTAGTTTCGGATCTCAATCTTTTTTATCTCGATTTTACCCCTCCTCTTTCTTATTTCACATACAATTATTGCGTAGTTTCAGAGTATACTTTTTTGTGTTCTTTAGTAGGTTTTCAGTGAGAGAGGTTTTTGCTGGGAAATGCTGATGTAGTGAATTTGAAAAGATATTCCAAGATTCTGTGCTGCGTCAACTGTTGATAAAAGTAAGAAATGTTGGAGGGTCCGAAATTTGGTGGAATCATTGACCTAAACAATAGCCATGACTATTACGATCTCTCTCAAAATTTTTATCACAAGCTGAATGAGGGGTCAAATATGTCCATTGATAGTTATGGTAGCCTGCAGATGAGCAATGGTGGAGGCTCTGTTGCCATGTCCATGGATAGCAGTGTTGGATCAAATGATTCTCACACTCGTATTTTGGGTCACCAGGGCCTCAAGCATGTAAAAAACTATTCTGTCGCTGCTAGTGTCAATCACGGCAAAGGTTCTCAAGGGCTGAGTAATGATGCCCTTGCTAAAGCATTGATGGACCCTCGATATCCCACAGAGGGACTTGTTAATTATGACGAGTGGACAATTGTCTTGAAGAAGCTCAACATGGGGCCTGCTTTTGCTCAGGGGGCTTTTGGAAAGCTCTACAGAGGCGTGTATAACAATGAGGATGTAGCTATAAAGCTTCTGGAGAAACCAGAGAATGATGCTGAGAGGGCGCAGTTTATGGAGCAACAGTTTCAACAGGAGGTGATGATGTTGGCAAGGTTGAGGCATCCGAACATTGTCCGCTTTATTGGTGCATGTCGCAAACCCATGGTCTGGTGTATAGTGACTGAGTATGCCAAGGGTGGTTCAGTGCGTCAATTCTTGGCAAAGCGACAGAACCGTGCTGTACCCCTGAAATTGGCTGTAAAGCAGGCCTTGGATGTGGCAAGAGGGATGGAATATGTGCATGGTTTGAATTTAATTCATCGAGACTTGAAGTCGGACAATCTTCTAATATCTGCTGACAAGTCCATTAAGATTGCAGATTTTGGTGTAGCTCGTATCGAGGTTCAAACTGAAGGAATGACACCAGAGACAGGAACATATCGATGGATGGCCCCGTAAGTTTTGTTACTCTGATTTTCTACTTGTGTTTGATTATTCTATTTTGGTCTTAGGACTTGTGTGTTCGTTGAGTGGTTCTTTTTTTTTTAATTTGGTTACTGGCTTCCTGTCTATTTAATATGCTTTCTATTTTTGTAGCATGAAGTGTTTTTCTTCTCAACCTTCAATGAGGTTAATCCAATGCATGCATATTTATGAATACATTTTATTTATCAAAAAACATTGAAAGTTAAGACATAGCCATTGCATCATGATACTTATTTGCAAATTCATTTTCTGTTTGATAACGTGTTTTACCATATCTGTTAGAATTTAGCAAGCTGCATTATTGTATGCCCAGGTACAGTCAATTGCCTTTATAATTTTCCTGCTAACCACACTTCCAACCCCCAAATAAAAAATATATATAGAAAGGACTTTCATCTCTAATACATGTTTATACATGCTTGCGGTTCTCATTTTGCAAGTTTTCTACCGTTGAACTGTCAGTTTTTGAGAGCAATCCAATGAATTTTCTATTAGTTCAACAGCTCTAGTACGCAGTTAGTTTGTAAAAGTTTCTGGTCCATCAAACAGTTAATATCCTAAGAATGAAGGGAAAGTTATTGGTTTACTTGGATGGATTTAGAGGTCTTGAGCAGTTTGAGTAAAGTACTATACTGACAATTCTGATATACAAAATGGTCGGTTCTGTTTTGTTTGACATTTTGGTACTATAGAAAAAAGCTTATTTAATTTAAAGATTTGCTATCAGTCAATTTGTCCAGGGATCAGTTTATAATGTATTGTTACCACTAAAGCAGTTGCTGCGTCTATGAATTGTTAAATTGGCCTTTGTGTTTCATGATAAAAATTGTGTTTCTCATTTCATCTTAAATTTGGTATTTCAACAAACACATATGTTGAAGAAACCTTGGCGGCTCTACAAATGATACGCAATGAAGAACCAAATCACAATGTTTCTATGATATATTTCTTCACATTCATTATGGTACATTAATTAGAACCGTGTAGAAGTTTGAAGATTTTGTGATAAGTGAAGGATTCTCTTGCCGGGACTTGAAGTAGTAAGAAGGTTTAATGAATTGACAAATATATACTGCAGGCTTCCAAAATATTGGGAGAATTCTAATTTCTTTTGTTGATTTATTGCACATTACTCAGGCACTTATTAAAAGAATACCTTCTATTTATAAAAACTCATATTATTTTCTTTCGAAAATATTTGGTACAATGAGTGCATTTAGATTATTCACGCAAGAGTTTCCTTCTGTTTAACTGCATCCAAACCTTGCCGTTTATAGTTTTGTCAAATTGTATAGACTTAATATTTTGTTTTACCCAAATATTTTTAGTAAAATTTGTTAGATGTTATAGAATTTTTTTGTTTTACCCTAATATTTTTAGTATAATTTGCAAGATGTAGAAATTTACTCCTGTTCTAAATTTTTGCCAAATCATGGCACAATCATCCGCTGTTATCTCTAGAGCTCAAGTTATGTCAGTGCCACGTTGAAATAGCTTATTTATCCAGCTGAAATTTTGTGAACTATAGCACCCTAATTATGTGGCACTGTCAAGGGATGCTAAATTCAAGTTTTCATGCATTTTCAAATCAACCACCAGGACTTCTTAAATTTTATCACTTTTCTGCATCTTTTTTCTTTTTCTTAAATTTTATCACTTTTCTGCATCTTTTTTCTTTTGTAATAATATTAATTAATTAAATATCATGTGGTAGTCTTTTTTAAGCCTCATAATGAATACTCGTGTTTGTACTCGTGCTTAAAGATTGACTGATAAGACCACAAAATAGGCAGTAGAGAAGTATACAAAATATATTGATATTAAATTCTGAAAACCAGATGTTAGTCTCGATTACAATGCCAGTAAATCAGGGAAGAAGAAAATTTCCTTTATCCTACCCCCCCTCTCTCAAGGTAAAACTCATTTTTGACAAATTATTTCCACTCTAAATAACTCACTCCCCTCCTTTTTATTTTCCCACTTGCTTATTCTAGATACGTCCTATTTTGAACCAGTCCAAATACCTCCCTAATCCAGCCCACTATTTCCCTCAAACCCAGGCCCATAACATTGACTTACCCTTTATTGTTGATTTTCATTAAATTTTGTCTGTGGTAGAATGATATTAATTGTTGGTTTCTAGTGCAAGTTATGTATCCAACGAATATACATGTTCTCTGAAGCCAATGTATTTATTTTTCGAATAAATTAAGTGACGTGAACACCATTATATATGAAGAATAAGGAAATAAACTTCCAGAAATATATTTCTGGTTTTGGCACAATTATTTTCTTATGGACTTGTGTACATTCGGATTCCACAATAATGGAATTGGTGAAAAATGAATACTCTTGATTCTTGAAATTAGTATTTAACATGGGCGGTGGGTAACTGTTAGATTAAGACCATTTTGAAATATCTGGGTATATTGCTGCCTGTTTGAACAGGACTTGGTAAGAATATTTTCTTTTAGAGTCGAGGGACTTACTGGATTTTAAGTCAATGGCTTTTGGTGAGATGGCACCATTTAACCCCAAAGTTTCGGTTGCCGCTGCAATTTTTTGGAGCATGCTAGGCAGCGCAACACACGTGTCATTTGGAGAATCATCATAACTTATCCTTGCTTCCAACTTGTAAAATTAATTATTGATATATTTCTAAAGAGTACAAAAGCATTGCCGGCAGTTTGAAACCTGGTCACATTATATTATTTTGGTTATTAGTTTTGTAGCTTGTTGAGTTAGTTTTACAAGGTGACAACGTTTGTTGTTTTGATTTATCTTTATGCTGAAATGGTTTCGTGAAGAATTAAAAACTACAAAATGTCGTTAAGGTTCTCTGAATCCTAACCAGATTCAAGTTTACAAAAAATTTCATTATAGCTATTTCCTAAATGCCGCTGTAGTTGGAATTCGTGAGTAAGACAACTTGGAAATGAAAATCATTTTTAAAAATTTTTTTGGCTGTTTGGTTGCAATTTCTTGAATACCTGGAACGAGACTGAGATATTTAATACCTTGGGATTAGATTTTATATTTCTTTTCATTTGCGAGTGTTTTAATGGAATGCAATGCTTAAATTACAGGGAGATGATCCAACATCGCCCCTACACGCAGAAAGTTGACGTCTATAGCTTCGGGATTGTGCTGTGGGAGCTAATCACTGGAATGCTTCCTTTCCAGAACATGACTGCTGTGCAGGCTGCATTTGCCGTGGTCAATAAAGGTGTTCGACCCACCATCCCAAATGATTGCCTTCCTGCTCTAAATCAGATCATGACGCTTTGCTGGGATGCCAATCCCGATGTTCGGCCCTCCTTCTCTCAAGTAGTCAGAATGCTCGAGGTTGCAGAGACTGAGATCTTGACAAATGTCAGAAAGGCTCGTTTCCGGTGCTGCATGAGCCAACCAATGACCACGGATTAAAAGTTGGAGGATGGTGAATTGATTTCGTGTCTGCTTTATGTATGTATCAGGCCTTTATTACTTATCTTCAGGTAGAAAATTTGAGAAAGTTTAATATGACTACAACTGATTGTTTTTGTGTTTTTTCTCTCTTTTCAACTTTCTGGGATTTGGAATTCTGAATTACTGATTATATAGTAGATTTGATGTGTATTCATGCATTTCTGCCTTTTGTGTTGGATTTAAGGCTGCGCTATATATATTTACTTTCGTTTAGATGGTACCTTGATTCCAGATTTCCTGCATGAAAACACTATATTTTTTGCTCATGACTTTGGTAGTATCAACTCTTAATCCAATAAAGTCTTGCTTCTTGTCTTTGGTTCCTTGTTGGAGCAATTTTTAAGGGGTTTGACATTTTGCAGCATTTAAGCAGTCTTAACTTATTTTACAGTAACATTATTTATTTCTTTGGGAGTTACAATTTTTATCATAAAATGCTTCTATATTGCACATAAATAAATTATATAGAATTTTCTCAAATGCCTCAACAACAAACTTAGAACTTATAATAGAACTTCGAGCAACATGAGCTAATTCAACTTTTTCACCACTCTCAAAATGTGGATATAACTATAATATTACACACGAATTCAACGTGTTATTAGTGAATTGTTTTCCACATGATTAAACCAATTGTAAACTACATTAGTTCATGAAATAATATATATATAAATCTGGATACTAGTGTAATAATTGTTTCTATTGTACATAGCAATCGAAACATGATACCTGAACTGTTGTATAATTTTAAAAATTTGAGTTGCATTGTTAATACTAGCTATAAATTTTGGTAAAGTGTTAAACACTCGGTCTTACTGTCTTTTTTTTTACCACGACAATAATAATAAATGATTATAAATAAATTACTAATAATAAAAAAATTATAATAAATAAATTACTAAAATAAAATAATAAGATAAATTGATCATAATATTAACAATAAGAATAAATTTATTTTTAAAATATAATATACTATAACATTATCTAATAAAAACAACTTAATAATATCAAATTAAAATTAACCACCCACAACTAGTGCTCTTTCGCAAGCCTACCTTATTATAAACTAGTCATTTTTCGCAAACTATGCATACGTACATATTAAAAAAAATCAGTGTTAATTTTTTTGAATTAGATATATTTTTTTAAAATTTAAAATTTTAAAAATATTTTTTTAATAATTGTTTATATTATGAATGGTATGATTATTTAATTTAAAAATTATTATTTTACTAAAATGAGTTTAATGATATTTTTATTAAAAAAATAGAATATTTTGTAATTGGATAAAAAAAATATTTTTGGTTTATAAAAAACCAAACCATGACACCAAAGTATTCAAATTTAATAATTTAATATAGATCAATACCTTACATTTGATTTTAAATCTATTTTTTCATCGAGATTTTGAGTTTAATTGTAAGGGATGTGTAAGGGATGATACATGTATTACCTAAAACTCGACTTAATTGTAAGGGATGATATATACATTACCTAAAAATCCACCTCAATTTATTAATTGGTCAATTCATAATATAGATCGTAATTTTTTATGGACTTTATTGTATAAAATAGCAATATAAAAATAATTTGGTACAAGTTTTTTTTTTTTTTTTTTTTTTTTTTTTTTTTTTTTTTTTTNAATATAATAACAATATTTTTTTAAAAAAAAGCAACTAAGGTTAAATTAGTCATTCTATATATTATACAAAAACCCGGTTCGTTTTCGAGATAGGAAATCACCTAATACAAAATGAATCACCCACACATTCAGGGAAACCAGAGCAGATCACAGCACTCGAAGACCAAAATTACCGAAGAAATTTGCCAGTAGGAAGAGCAGAAATAGCTCCTCCACTTTCCCCGATCGTCCTCCAATGGCGGTAATTCTGCGAGATCTGTATCCGTTTTGATTTATTGGTCTTTTTCATCTGTAAAATTGATGAACGGGATATTCATGCTTCGTTTCTGCGTTACTGCTTCATTTTGGAGTTTTTGGTCGTTTCTTTGTTATTGTTTCTTCAGGATTCTTCGGGCACGACGCTCATGGATCTGATAACGTCGGATGGTTCATCGACGAAGCTCCCCGCAGCATCGGCTGCTACGGCAGCGTCGCCGATTGATTCGTCGGCGAACATGGCGGTTGGTGCACCAGTGCCAGTGGTGGTGGAGAGGAAATCGAAGAAGGGGACTCTAATGCAGATCCAGAGTGACACTATCTCTGCTGCTAAGGCGGCTTTCAATCCCGTCCGCACTAACATCATTCCCCAGAAGCAGAAGAAAAAGGTATTTGTTGTCGTTTACTCTCCTCAGAAGTAGTAGACTCGTGCACAGCGTTTGTCTGCATTTAATTGTGTAGTTGCTCTATTCTCGAGCTCCTCAACTGTGCTATTTCCATATTGGAGACATCTTGCTTGCAAGTTTGCGTTTTTATGGACTCGAATTTGTGATCAGGCTGAGTTTCTCTTGCGAATAGGCCTGTACCCTTCTGTGACTGTATTTTTTTTTTTTTTGGTATTTGGTGCATAATTATGTTGACATTTTCAATTGTTGATTTTTTTTTGTCTTATTATGTGGCAGCCCGTTTCTTATGCTCAACTTGCAAGGAGTATTCACGAGTTAGCAGCCACATCCGATCAAGTACCTGGCATTTTCTCGAAGATAGATTTTGTCTTTCTTGCTCTATGACGATTTTCTGACTTAGCGATTCTCCCTTTTGGTTTGGTGAACATTTGTAGAAAAGTTCACAAAGGCAATTGGTGCATAATGTATTCCCGAAGCTCGCAGTGTACAACTCTGTTGATCCTTCCTTGGCTCCATCTCTTCTAATGGTACGAAAACTCGATAGCTGTTAGTATTTGCTTCAAATTTCTGCTCAGGAAACTAACACACACTCCTGTGATATATGAATCATTATAAACCACTGCAGGGTCTGTCTTTGTTGTTTCAAATTTATCAACTTAGAGATATGATCTCTAATTGGAGCTAGAAAGTTACGTAAACATGGACAGGGGTGTGGCATGTTGGTCTGAATGATTAGTATTCTTCGGTCGAGCTTCACTTATTGCAACTATAAAGAGTTACTACCGTTGCACTAAATCTTTTATGCCACCAAGATGGACTTTGTGGTCTAATGCTTAATATGATTCATAAAGAGATGACGTGTGTCCATATTTTATTTCAAAGCAGTTGTACTATAAAAATACAAGTTGCATTAGCCATTAGAGCTGTAAGAGGTGCTTCAGAAACTTTCATAATAGAAAAAACTGTTGGATATGGTTTTGAAGTTGAGATCATGACAATAGTGGAACGCTATAAGTTCAAGAACATAGAAGACTTGCTGCTTCACCAGAGACATTTAATTTCATTTTACAGGACATGCTGGTTAATATTACAATTCAGTATTAAAAAGAGGAGAACAAGTACATGTTAGTTATGGAATAATGGGAATTATTTATTGTTTCAGTCACCTAGTTTGTTCTAAATGATCGGCCTTATCATCCTTGATGTCTGGAACTCAGTTTCCAAAAAAGCCCATTGCACTATTTTTGTTTAAATATTTTAAGTTGCATGTACCGGTCATTTTTTAAATGAAATTTTGATTAGTTCTGCAATTTTTTTAAATTGTAGCTTGACCAGCAGTGTGAAGATAGGACTGTATTGCGCTATGTTTATTATTACTTAGCCAGAATTCTATCAGATTCTGGTTCCCAAGGTTTAAGCCCAGGTGGTGGGATTCCTACTCCAAATTGGGATGCTCTGGCTGACATCGACACTGTTGGAGGGGTGACAAGAGCTGATGTTGTGCCTAGAATAATAGAGCGGTTAACTTCAGAGGCTTTAAATGAAGAAGTTGAATGTGAGTGATTGCCTTTTTTTTTTCTTGTTTTGCAAATCATTACCATGCATATTGTTTTTTGCTATGTATATTCTTGCTATGTAGTTTGGATTACAGTGTATGAATTGAAACATGGTTCATGTCTAACAGAATGAGTGAATTATTTTGTGCTAAGTTTTAAGTAATTACTAATTAGTATACGGTCAACTTAGTTCACTGCAAGAGTAGGCTCTTTTCCTTAAGTACAGTTACCAATAGTAGACAAAATCAAGATATTTTGTGTCTCGAGGCCGAAAACAAAAAAATATAATTGGAGATATAAGAGAGCGAAGAAAAGTAAGGAGAGACGAGAGGGACATGGAAAAAAAAGACTACTTCTACATAAGAAAGGCACAAGTTGTGGTCAATCTGTGCAATTTATGAAGGCTTTACCTTACCCTTTAAAGGTGCCAGTTTGTGCCTTAGTGAGAGCATGGCGCTCTGGCATACTCATTAAACAACTATGAATTGGTGAACACAGACTTTTAGTTTGACAACTTGACTTACACACTAAATTATTGTATTCTCAAAAAATGAAAAAGTTGCTCATTATTCATTAAACAACTATGCATTGGTGAAGACAGCCTTTTAGTTTGACAATTTTTTTTTTTTTGGATAGGAAACTACTTTTCATTATAATAATAGTGTGGATTACAAAGGATAGTAATCCTAAGAAATTAAATAAAAAATTGCAATAAAAACAGAGATCTTAAATCAACAACAAACATAATTCCAATCCTTAATCACATCCGCAATAAGTAAATGTTTGAACTCCGGTAACATCGTTGTCCATGTCGCGACCCTGAGTCTGATTTTTGCCCATACTTCGTCCAGAGACTCTGTCGAATCCGCAAACACTCTATTATTCCTTTCCAACCACAGAGTCCAAAAGATGCAGTGCACCGTCAAGAGCCAGAATCTGTTATTCCTTCTTCCGTCTGCCATAGTCATGTCCATGATAAACAAGTCCCGAGCCTTTCTTGGAAATGTCCAGTCGAAACGAAGTTCTTGCAGAACTCTTGTCCAAATTGCATGTGAAAAAGAACAGTGCACCAGAGTATGGTCTTGGTTCTCTTCATGTCTCCGGCATAGATTACACCATTGCGGTCTTAATGCGCAATCAGGCCACCTTTTCTGCAACATGTCGCTAGTAGGTAGTTTCCCCAACGCCACTATCCACGAGAAGACTTGGACCTTGTTCGGGATCGGTATTTTCCAGATATTTTCGTGGTATGGAAATGAAGGGAAAGCTGTAACCGGGAAAAAAGAAGCATAGAAAGACCGAACAGTAAAAAACCCCGACGGATACCCCAACCACACTCTAAAATCAGTCGTACCACTCAAAAAATGAGAAGTTTGGGCCCCTGTTTTCTTTGTGTTGATCATCACTACTGCTGCTTGCGATGTTGTTCAAGCTCTTAACAATTAGGATGCAACATTTTTTTCTCTATTGGCATATGCCACTAAGCCTGCCTTATGCAATTGTTATCGTTTAATTGCCCAAAGGGCTTTTCTGCTGGTTATGGTGTTTGCTTATTCATATTAATTTAGCTGCTGAGCTTAAGCCTCATCGTAATAATCAGTCAAGCCTCGTAGTTGATTGACAGTTACGTTAAAACACTAATAATATCATGCTTTGTTCAAATGATTGTCCTCATTTTCTCCCCTCATGACTACTGAACACCGGTGAAATTAAGAAATTTATTAGATAAATCTCATTCCAGAAACACTGGTTATAGGTAGACACCACAACTTGTATTGTTGCGATTTTTGAGAAAATGGTTTTTAACAAAAAAAGTGATATCATAATTAAAGTCTGTGGGGGAATGGAGATGAAAGGAGTGTTTCTGGAGAACATGGATTGTTGGGGTTGTTAAGCATTTAAAGTGACAGTCTTAGCGTGGTTTTATTTGTCAAGAAAAGGAACACCATATTGGAAGTATAATGAACTGATCAAGAATTGGATGTGATTCATTCCATTGAATTGGTGTTTTGCTTTATGGGGTGCCTTGCAGGGGTAGAATGAGGCCTAAACGAGAGGGGTTACCGGTTGGGTTGGTGACATGTTCCGGGTTCAAGTACAAGGACCTAAAGAACACTCTGTTTTATATGTCATGCACTTTTATTCTTGTTTAGCTTTATGATTTTGAGGTCCACGAGCCTTCATCACTCTGGCAAACTTACATCTCGTTTGCTTGGGACTCTATTAAAGCAAACCTTTTAGCTTATTCTTGACATAATAAACAGGATAAAGGGAGTCCAGGAATGGGGAAAATGTTGATTCAGTTATCAGTTTTCTTACTTCTTTGTACATACACCAAATGAAGTTGGAGAGATTACATTTTAGCGGAGCTTATCATCATGTCTTTTGATTAAGATCAATCATACCCACCTCGAGTCTTAGACACGTTGAATTCAAATTCTTTAGGAAAGATATTTGATTTTTTCAGGATGATTCATTCTTACTGCATGCCATAGTTTTTGTAAGAGAAATAAGGAGCCTGTAATTCTTCATCGTGTCCTTCATACTTTTTACCTTCTCTAAAATTTAAATTGAATTAGAAATGAAAGATAAATATGTGATTATTTTGTGCTTTTGAGTTAATTTAGTTGTTTCAAAATATAGAAGATTTGTATGCCTTCTTGCTAAAATCGTTCATTGATATTTTCTTGTTTTATTTTGTTTGAAGTTCATGCACGGAGACTGCAAGCCTTAAAAGCTCTGACTTATGCACCTTCTAGCAACTCTGAAATTTTGTCTAGGTTGTACGAACTTGTGTTTGGCATTCTGGATAAGGTTTGTATTCCCACACCAGGGGTTTACCGTATTTATTTATTTATTTTTAATTTTTGGATAATCTATGACCATTTTCTGCTGACTTTTTTTGACATGTGATAATTGGTTTGTAATTTTTAGAACTGCAAATTATTACTTATTTTGAATTGTGCTTATGTGTTTAGATCTAACACATCGTTGCACAATGTTTGGTACATCCTCATAACAGCATCATCAGTTTCTACCTTGATCAGCTCAGTGGTGTTGATCTGTGAGTCAGTTCGTTAAAACTAAAGAAAAGAAAATATTATTGGTTGGTTTGGTTTTGCACTCAGTGGTCATTATGTTGTCATCCCTGTCTGGTGGAAAATCACGTCGTCAGTTATTTTTGTTTTAGTCTTCTCTTGGAGAACTTGCGTCAGGGAGATGTTGAGTTGAAATTCATGAGAAAGGGCTTGAGTTTATTTAGTCTTGTGAATGTTTGTTTGATAGGCTTTTTTGATATTCTTTTTTTACTCAATAATTGAGAGGAGTAATCTTCTCTGAGTAAGTTGATGCAGCAGCAGCAGCTTTTGTTATTGTTGTCAGTTGTCATTATTATTTCTAATAACAATATTACGTAGTTGCTATAGCTGTTGTCTGTTCATTTATCAGAACATTTAACATTGGAAAACGAGACGATTATTATGTAATCTTCTCTGAGGATGTTAAAACTTAAAAGCAATTTTGAATTCTGCAGTGTTACATTAACATTTTGACTGCAGGTTGCCGACCCTCAGAAACGAAAGAAAGGTATCTTTGGAACGAAGGGTGCTGATAAGGAGGTAGCCTTACCAAGTTACATTATATTATAGGTTTTGGATTTAGGTTTATTTCTGCAGCTTGCTTAGATAGTTCACCTCCTTAGTATGCTACTCCTGATATTGTATTTTGTACCGGATTCTGACTCGAGGCAGTTATATTATTTTTCATCATACCTGGAAAAGAATAATAAACAAGAATATTCTGCAATTCAAATCTGCTTTGCCTGTGGCCAACCTCTAGTTGCCGCATTTTGTGAACTTGAATCCTATTGGCTATTTTCAGGGGCTGAATCTCATCAGACATGATATCTTACTGCCTTGGAAAATACAATAGTTTTAGCTCTTTTATGCATCAGTTTCCATTATAAACCCTCATTTGCTATGCACCACAGGTCTATGGATGGGGCTCCTGTTTGCGGATGGCACAGAATAATTGAACAGAACAACTTGACAATCCAATTCAATCCTATTTTGGTTTTTGTTGTTTTAAAATCGAATTCTTACCGTTTGAGACACCAGAACAAGTAAAAAAGCAGTCTCAGAAACTCCCTTTTCGTGGTCCATTGAAATTTATATGTTTGCAACTAAATGTTGCACGGTTAGAGAAAGTTCACGTCTTGTTTCTGTCTTACCCTCTATATTCAGGTGGGGGAATTGAAGTCCCTGAACTAGAGAGTGGTAAGGATTATGGTATTTGGCAATCTGGATTGGATTGGTTGTTGGAAACAAATGTTCCTCTCCCAAAATTTAATGCGGTTATTTTATAAATATTACTCCTAGTATTTTAGATAACTAGGGTCTAGGTTGTCCAGCTGTAAAATTTACCTCAAATTCTCATAAAACCAAACTGAAATTGGGTTGAGGCATCTTCTTGTCCTTCCTAATCTGTCATCTGGAATATCTTTTACTAGTCTTATTTGGTTCAGCTTTATTGTCACGAGTTGTCTGATACTGTCTCCATGCAAAAACTATTGATGGTGCCATGGTGGTTAGTTTCAGACCTTCAGGATGCCTTTTTAGAGCACTAAAGGCACTTTTACTTTAACGATATGCTGCATTACTTTTTTGTATATGCATGTTAATAATGAAATCCACGTTTGAATGTTTTTGGTTGTTTGATGATGCTTGTACTTGGCACAGTTAATTCAAAACAGTTGTATTTATATGACACCGATGTTTTAATTCTTATTATCTTGTTTTGAGCATTCAAGTAATAGTGTCTTCTTTTTATTGTGTTTGTGGATGATCATCTCTCAGTCTGTCATTCGAAGCAATTTACAATACGCAGCCATTAGTGCCTTGAGAAGGCTCCCTCTAGATCCAGGAAATCCAGTATTTCTTCATCGTGCAGTGCAAGGGTTAGCTATCTTTCTTTTTGGTGATGTTTTGATTTAAAAGGATTGATGTTGGTTTTCTAACTCAGATCAAAATTGTGAGACTTCTGTTGTTGTCTATTGCTGCCTTTACTCTTTTTTTAATGTACCATCCTCTTCATTTTATTTTTTCTACATAAAATAGCTCAATTGTCGATCAATTCCTTGGTTTTTTTTTTTATTTTCAATAGCTTAAATTTTTAATTATCTGTTGGGACATTTTGTTTTCCTTCTCCCACGACCTGTGGTAGTCTTCTCTTCTGCATTGAAATCTACACAATATTTCCGATACCGTATTGACAAATTAATGCTTGTAAGGATAAAACTGTTCCATTACGAGTTTCTTGAGCTCATTGCCAAACTACCATGGCAGAGTAATAAAAATTAGCATGGAGGATGAATAGTTTATGCTTGCTGGCAGAGTTTCAACTATTATTTGGAGTGAAGAAGTTTGATGCATTTGAGACTCATCTCTTAAGAAAAGAGTTCAACCGTTCTATTTTCCACCAGTTTCTAAATCTATACTATGTTATTAAATATGAGACACTCTGGTTTTTAATGAACACAAAAAATCATTTTTCCCAAATTACAAAACATTCTATTTTTGTTTAATAAAAATTTCATTAAACCCATTTTAGTAAATTTGCATCTTATCTATCTTCTATATCCTGATGAAATATTTATTATCTTTACTTATATTTTGAACTTTTAAATTAAATAATCATATCAATTATAACATAAAAAATTAGTATAAAAGTTTTTAAAGTTTAAATTTTAATATAATCTCTCAAATTCACAAAAAAATATATTTAACACTAATTTTTTTTAATGTGTATGAACACATCGCATGCGAAGGAGCTCTAGTTTTACTTAAACAAGGTTGGGTAAGAATTTTTTTTGTTTTCCTATAGAATCTTATGACTTTTTAACAAGGGTTTTGGAGAAAATTGTTTATATTGCTGCAGTTGGTTTGAATAATTTACTTTTAATTTCATGGAAATTCAATAATGCCACCAGAAGTTGATTTTAAATTTGCTCATCGACTTGATTTGCCATAATGTCACACATTTTCATTAGAGAAATTAGTGTTTATCTGTTAGTACTGTGTATATATATTCTTCAGGGACCGTGTAGCATCTTACATTAACTTTACATTTATATCTTTACACACCAGTTCTTAGGCCATTTCAATGTCATTGCAGTGTTTCATTTTTGGATCCTGTAGCAGTGAGGCATTCTCTAGAAATTCTATATGAATTAGGCACAAAAGATCCCTATGCAGTTGCAATGGCTTTAGGTAATGCGATCACTTTGTGCTTTGAAACTTGTTCATTCCATTATTTTGTGTTTTGATATCTGTTGAGTGTCCAATTCTTTTAGTTTTGTTGAAGCAGGATTTAATAATTCTATTGATGCTATGTTTTTATTCTTTATTCCTGGACTTCAAAGAGGACTCTCTAAAGGTCCTTTAGGTGAAAAAATCCTTACCAAAGCTAAGCAAATTGACTGGAACTTAAAATTCATATTCACGACCTTCATTGGAAATAAGTAACCTGTAGTCTAGATCGATGAGGAACTCTTTTCAAAAAACACGTTCCTTTAGAAACTGTTATGCCTAAAAGCAAACATGTTCTGTCAGCATCTGCCCTGCTACTACACACCTTGTATCACTGCTTCTAAAACGTTATACGCTCATCTCATGTTTGGATTTTAGATTTTGGATAAATTTTCACCATAAACTTTCTGGATTTTGCAGGGAAGCATGCCCAACCTGGTGGTATGTTCGTAATTCGTTTGCTTCTGCCTTAATATTTTATTTAATCATACAAAAACTGGTTTTATCCTGTAATAACTGTTTTCCCTCACAATATTAAAAAAAAATTGGCCTTAAAGTTCCTTGTAGGCTTGTATGGTTATCTTAATCTCAGTTTCTATGAATCAGGGGCTCTTCAGGATGTTCTGCACTTACATGACGTTCTTGCTAGAGTTGCACTTGCTAAGCTGTGCCATACCGTGTCTAGGGCTCGTGCATTAGATGGTACTTTGATAACTACTGAACTTTATGCCTGTTCTTCACGCATGAAGATCTCTTTTACATATTTTCGACTGCAATTTATGAAGAAATGCTAACGATGCTTTTGTTGTTGCAAGTTCAGATCGTCCGGATGTCAGGTCTCAATTCAATTCCTTACTGTATCAACTCCTCTTGGATCCCAGTGAAAGAGTTTGTTTCGAGGCTATACTTTGTGTGCTGGGTAAATCTGATAACTCCGAGAGGTATGCATGAAATGTGCAAAATTTTTTCTCAACCAATTATTGTTTTCAACTGGTTGTGGTTTACTGTCCACGTCAAGTAGATATTTACTTCTTAGACTGCTTAATTTTCTATCATCCATTATAGGACTGAGGAAAGAGCTGCTGGGTGGTATTGTTTGACTAGAGAAATACTCAAGCTTCCTGATGCAGCTCCTGTTAAGGATTCCGGTTCTGAGGCAAAAGATGCAGTTCCTCCGAAGTCCAGCAAAGATAAATCTTCGAAGTCTAGGCGGCCACAGCCATTAATTAAACTTGTCATGCGCAGGTCATTTACCCTCTTTAACTTGTCCTACTTCTACATACTTGTATGCATATATAAACTATTGATATGCTTGTTAGTCTGGGTGTTTATAGATAGATCTTTTTATTAGGCTTGCGGGGGATGTTTTTGACAAGCTTTGGGCATTACATTGTCCTTCTGATGTATATTTTCAGGTTGGAAAGTTCATTTCGTAGTTTCTCGCGGCCTGTATTGCATGCAGCAGCAAGGGTTGTACAGGAGATGGGAAAAAGTCGTGCTGCCGCCTTTGCATTAGGTTTACAGGATATTGATGAAGGGGCTAATGTCAATACTTTTTCCGAAAGCAACGATTCATATGATCCAGATATAAATCCAACTGCACCGTCAGAAGGTATCCACAATGATTTGTTGAATTTATCACTGTACCATTATAAAAATTTCCGTTTTCCAAAATTTTCTTCAACCACTGATTGTTGCAATGAACTGCTTTAACTGAATGCAGCCAAGTGTCAAATTGTTTTGATGTTATCCTTCAAAATTCGCACATTTGTGAATACATCTGCGTTTGAGTACTCAAGAGCAAGATAGTAACTGTGACAAATTTGTATAAGCATTGCATTGAAATTGTTGCCTTTTCGTGGGATGCAAAATCATTCTGTGCAATATAACAAGCTTTATATTCTATGGAAAGATTGAATTTGTATCTGTGTAGGTTTTTTCTTTTCTTTTCTTTTTTTTTTTTTTTTTTTTTTTTTTTTTTTNGACTTCATTGATCCTATTTTTTTGCTTTTGTTGCTAGGTATGCGTAGAGTTCCCTCTTTATCTAGTGAAATGGGTGCTAAGGACACAATTGCGAGCTTGTTGGCTTCATTAATGGAAGTCGTCAGAACCACTGTTGCATGTGAATGTGTTTATGTGCGTGCAATGGTGATCAAAGCGCTGATATGGATGCAAAGTCCACATGAATCTTTTGATGAACTAGAATCCATCATTGCATCCGAACTCTCGGATCCATCTTGGCCGGCAACCTTGCTGAACGATATATTGCTAACACTGCATGCTCGTTTCAAGGTACTCGGGAAAATGAAAAAGTAAAGCTAATCCATTGTTAATTTACTTTTATTGTCACGAGTTAATCTGTAAATGACAGATTTAAACTGTTTACTGTGGAGCCAAAAAGTCAATTGTCAAAATACTGAAGAAATATGGACTCTAATCGAACCATATTTAACCATAGAATGCACAACTCTTTTTTTTTGATATGAAACTAAACTTTATTAAAATAATAATTCGGATTACAAAGGAAAGTAATCCTCAAAGCCTGATTACAAAACCAAAATGCACAACTATTGTTCCTCTCCAACCATAGTGACCAAAAAATGCCGTGGACCACCAGAAACCAAAATGCACAACTTTAATTCTATATTGATGTTGAAATTTAACATCACACTATACAACCTCAATTTTCTAATAATTTCATGTCCCATCAAGTTTGCCATGCCATAGGTGACCTCAGCAGAGATTTTTGGCTTGTGTCATATTCGTTCATGCCAAGAGAGTATGATGCTCGCAATATCGTTTAAAATTTTGACATCTATGTGATTTTTTTAAAGTAGTATTCTCTGTACATTAAGTTATAAAACATGGATGAATGGTGACTGAAGACGAATTATACGATTGATAAAGTGAAAATAGATTGCCTTTTGTATCTGAATATCAAATGACATTTGAAATAGAGTGTATCCTCTTTATATTGTGATGTCATTCAGCTTCAGGGAGCTAGATTTTTCTAGCAACTTAAGACAAGTTTCAAAGGAAAGAGCTTGAATTTGTAGCTTGTTAGTTGAAAATATATCAAGACATTTGAAACATACCATCATTCGAAATGCTAAGAACCAGATATTTATTTTCTGACATTTCAAAGTCAGAAATACGTAGTGTTGAAAAGAGCATAATATCATCTTGCAGTGTCACAGATGATTGTTTGCTTGGCATTTGATTCTTGCCTGCTAGTTTCAGTGATATTTTTTTATGCGTTTTAGCTTATGTGTGCAATTTGAAATTGAGGACTTTAACACAGTCCTCAATTTTAGAAGGTTCATATGTTAATTTTCCTATAGTACTTTCTTAGTTGTGTTCTATCTACTTTTGCGGATTACTCATCCGCTAACTTTTTAAAATTTTATCGATTAATATAATCTAGTTTCGTCTCAAAAAAAAATGTTAATTTTCCTGCATACGTATGTTCATTTTTTTGTTCTTACCTTAATTTTTTTTAATGTTTATGGTCCATTAGGCTAGTCCAGATATGGCAGTGACTCTTCTTGAAATTGCAAGGATATTCGCAACCAAAGTTCCAGGGAAGATCGATGCTGATGTGCTTCAACTTCTGTGGAAAGTAAGTTAAGATGACCAAGTCAGACCAGTTCCGATAATTTTGATTCACTTCTTTGCCTGATCAACACTTGTTTGTAGACTTGTTTGGTTGGAGCTGGACCTGATGGAAAGCACACAGCTCTGGAAGCTGTCACAATAGTTCTTGATTTACCACCTCCCCAACCTGGCTCGGCCTTGGGATATAGCTCAATTGACAGGGTGTCTGCTTCTGATCCAAAGTCAGCACTTGCGCTGCAGCGATTAGTTCAAGCAGCAGTAAGTGATTTGATCAATTAATTGATCCTGTATGTTTTACTTGTTGGTAATTTCTTATTTCATCCATATCCCGTGGATTGATTTTTCTTGCCATTTGCTTATTTTTGTCTCTATTTAATGTAGGTTTGGTTTCTTGGAGAAAATGCAAATTATGCAGCTTCTGAATATGCTTGGGAGTCAGCAACCCCACCTGGTACTGCTTTAATGATGTTGGATGCTGACAAAATGGTTGCTGCTGCCAGCTCTCGTAATCCTACTTTAGCTGGTGCTCTGACTCGACTCCAAAGGTGTGCTTTTAATGGAAGCTGGGAGGTATATGCTTTGTAATTTGGCTTTCTTCCACATGGTTTCATCACACAAGTTGACAATATTGACGTTTGAATTTTATGCTAGACATTTAAAAAAATTTACTCCAGTGTTACTGCTTGTTGAAAATCATGGTCTATCAACGCTCTAACCAAACAAATATCTCTCTTAAATTATATTGTATTTCACACATCTTCGATAAAAGAGGAATATGGATGTTGCAAAATTTATCTTGATATCTTTCAGAGTCTTTCAGTGGAATGATTAGAGTTCTGATATATTTTGCTTTGCATGTGCAAATGAATATTTGATGCCACCTTTGGTCATTTAAAAAAAATGAGCGCCTAAAGACACTTGTAGGAAATAAATTCAAGTCTGAATATTTTTTAATTCTTTCCCAGTGTGAGATGAGTACTATTTTATATTTTTCGATGTGCTTACAAGATATGATTGGAAAATTTGATGAGAAAGATTTTAGTAGTGAAACAAATTAAAATAAACTAACCTTTCTCATGAGTCCTTGTTTTAATAATTTTACTTGGTAATTTTCCTCTTTTTGCTGGATGCTTAGGATATATTGTGAAAATAACATGGTACATGATACTTCATTGGTTCTTAATTTTCAGGCAGACCTTAAAGTTTCTTTGGCCTATACTGATTTTGTTGTTCCAGGTCCGAATTATAGCGGCTCAAGCACTGACTACACTTGCAATCAGATCTGGTGAGCCATACAGGCTACAAATCTATGAATTTTTGAATACTTTGGCTCAAGGTGGTGTACAGTCTCAGTTCTCAGATATGCACACTAGTAATGGGGAAGATCAGGGAGCAAGCGGCACTGGCCTTGGATCATTAATAAGTCCCATGTTAAAGGTCCTAGATGAAATGTATGGTGCACAAGATGAACTTATAAAGTGAGCAACGAGAATTTTGTTACCTCCTTAAGGCTAGTTAACTTGTTGAAAAGTTATGCTTGGAGCTTAATTAAAACTTGAACTTGAATGTTCAGGGAGATGCGGAATCATGATAACGCTAAAAAGGAGTGGACCGATGAGGAACTTAAGAAGCTCTATGAAACACATGAAAGATTGCTAGATCTTGTCTCGCTCTTTTGTTATGTTCCTAGAGCAAAATATCTTCCTTTAGGACCAACAAGGTATGACTCCCCCTTCCGCTCCACCTTGCAGAAACTGAAAGCTATTTAGTCATCTGAGAAAGTGTTTAATTAAAAAATATTTAACCATAGATTAGTAAGAAAATTGTAGTTAGCACTATTTTTTTCCTAAATATTATCACTGTGGCCTGTGCTATGGTGTTTGGTCTTCCTAAAGGTGAAGAAAGGGCATTTACCTCTGCATTGGTTATTTTCTTCCTAATGTTGATAATTCAGTTTCTCAGTATCTAACCACAGATAGTGCATTTTAAAAGGTGGCAAATATCAAGCACTGCTGGGACTTAAAGTTGAAATTTCAAAATTGAGGAAAATTTACTCGGTCAGGTTAATAACTGTGGCAAAATATTGATTGTCATTGTGTTTGAATGTGTCGAAAAGACAACACTATAAAACAAATCCAATGAGAAGAAAAACTTAATACGATTATACTAAGTTGAGAAGGATTGTATAGATACTCACTAATGGTTCAGCAGGAAAATTGAGGACAACCATTTTTGGTTGGGTGGTGGGTGATTGTACCCTCTGATGGTCGTTGTTGAGAAATTTGGCTGTCTGAGTTAGGAAAGAGCATAATGCGTGAAAAGTTGGTTGGGTGTGCAGAGGTATTGAGAATTTATGGCATCACGGTGATGCTTAAAAGTCTGTTCACATATTGTACTCTATTAGAATTTGATGACAACACTTTCTTCATTTCTCAAATCAAGTTGCCATTATTTTGGAAGTGATAATGCAACCAATACTTTCAGTCTCTCGTTTCTTTTAACTTGATAACTAACAAGCCAATCAATCTTTAGAATTGACATGCATTTGAGAGAATCCCAAGCATGATGAGTTGAACAATGTATGGAGTTAGTCTAGGTATATATAAAGCAAGCATTTGAACGCAACTTGAATCCCTTTTTCTTAAAATATTGTGCTTTTGATTTGACTTTATTATATCTGATTTACCAAAAGACAGTTTCTTATGGTCTAGTTGAAATAGCTGGAGCTTAGAAATATCAGTTTGATGTTTCTCTTAAGTCAGCAATAAGATTTTGGTTAATGGTGAAACCACCTGTATGCATGATAGGATAGATACCTATCCATGTGTCCACATATTTGCGCATGTGGGCAAGTTAAGTGAACTCTTCTATATTAAATTTAAATATAAAATTATACAGTGTACATTCCAAAGATTCCAAGATCTGGTTAGTTGACAACTAAAATTCAAATTTTGAGAAACATAATGGAACTCCGTTGAAGAAAGTTATTTTTTAATATACCAATATCTTCATAGTTCTATTCATAGTTCCCTGCTTTGGCATGCAGTAGAAGATAGTAAGTTATATAGTATTATGTGGTGATGATAAGCGAGAGATAAACAAATCTTTGATTCTCCGTAATCAGTTGTGTGTGTGTGATGTTTGCCTGTTCAATAGTGTCTTGGCGATTAATTTTGGTGTATTGTTTCAGTAGGGTGAATGTCTTGTTTCAAATTGTTCGTGTGTTGTGTAACTGTATGGTTTTCCAGTGTCCCTGGACTGAAAGCTACTTTTTCACAAAGTTCAACCATTTATGCGTTTCAGATTTAGTGAGGGACTTCAAATTTATTTGGTCATGAGAACTTTGTCTCCTTGTAATTCTGGTGTATTTTAAGGCTGTTGTTTGTTGTAATGCTGTTGTGGAATGCTCATCCACGTACAAATTGTACTGTCCAAGTATTATAATAAAATTAGTTTTCTATAAAAAAAAAAAAAAAAGCTACTTTTTCACATTTTTGTTATTTTGGGATGATATCATCCATATTTTCTGTTTGTATTTTTGTCATAGACAGAATTTCAATTAGAAATCAATCTCACTGTGTTTCTTCTTTCATTTGATTTTGCGATTGCAACAGTGCAAAACTTATTGACATTTATCGCACTCGGCATAATATAAGTGCATCGTCAGGCCTCAATGATCCTGCTGTTGCGACAGGAATTTCTGATCTTATTTATGAAACTACAAGAACCAGGATTCCTGATCTTATATATGAAAATACTAGAAATATGTCCGTTGAACAAGATGTACTTGATGACGACCTAGTTAATGCTTGGGCTGCAAACCTCGGTGATGATGGCTTATTGGGAAACAACGCACCTGCGATGAACAGGGTGAGAATTTATTAATCTGTTTACATGTAATGGTTTTATCTTAAGTTTTAAGCATGATTGTACCCTATATGAGTATATTTTTTTCTCAAAACAAATGTTTTTGTTTTTGAAGGATGTCATGTTTACCTGCTTTATGCTAGCTATTCCCTTTCGTAACAGGCTCATGTATGCGGTTTTAAGTGTTTGCTTCCTGAAAAAAATAGTGATTGATGTTTGAGATTTATTAGGGAAACAGCCCATCTTTTTCAGATATTTTTTGCAGTTGGTTTGCCTTATTGGCCAGTGAAGATACTTAGGATAGAGTAATGAATGATGACGAATGTCATGTATCGTAGAACCTAAAGCGTGGCACTTGCTGAACATTTCTCAAACACGTATAATTATTTGCCAAATCCAACATAGTTATAGATTATAGTCGGGTGTTTTATCTTTAAATGTTGTTATGGTGAGCATGCCTTAAGAAATTAATTTTACAGGGCATGGGGGCTAGCATGACCATATTTCACCTTGAAGCCGTATCCTTCTAAAGTTGAGAATTATTATGTATTGGCATTTCTACAATGCTTTCGTTCCCTCTCAGATACTAAATAAATCATGCATAAAAATGAATAAAATAGCAATTAATGTGCATTTGTTCTAGCTATTCAGAAAAAGTAATACACATGCAAGGCATGACACAAAAAATTGTCTGAATGCATAATTTAATGTGCGCTTGACTTACACAATTTACACAGAAGACGGATGTTGCAAAACAAATATTAATTTTAATATCTTTGAAATTCATTGTTAAGTTATATGTTTCATTATTATATTTAATTTATCCTTGTCATGCCATGTCTTTTATTTTTGAAAAATGGCATGTTGTTTATTTTGTTTTTCCCTCTCGGTGAAAATCAGGCCCTTACAATAAAAATTTGTGTGTTTAAATGTATTTTACGTTTCTTTGGCAATTCTAGTGGTACAAAAAATTATACATGAAAATTTTTATGGGAATCTCGCCAATACAAATTCTGGTTGGGAGGATATTTTGTAGTAATAATTGTATTATGAATTTTTTATGTTGTTCATTAATTGCTTTGATACAATTTTATTTTCTTGCTAAAATAAGATGTGAACTTTATTTAGTCTGGTCTAATGAGGTTATCAGAATATAATGATATTTGTGGCCAGTTTAGATAAATTAGCCGTATATTTAAAAAGCATTTATTATGTTGGCTTTTTTATGTGCTTTTATTTAGAAAAAGTTTTAGTATTTTCTTTAGAAAAGCAGAAGCAAGTTTAATATTTAGATGCAAGTAGTAAAGGAGAACTTATCTTTTATTTAGAAAAAAATTAAAGCAGATGCTACATTATTTGGCTTTTGGAAAAATGTTTGAAGCACTTTTTTGGAATGAGTTTCTCTATCAAAACACTAGTTTTTTAGATACAAAATTTTTATTTAAAGAAACGCTCTCTGTTATAAAAGTTTTTCTATCCAAATGCACTCTTAATATAATAAATCATCCTATGAAATGAAGTTTTACTTTGATGGCATTATCTAATATCATTTAATTCCATTTTCTGGGAGAGAATACCTTATGTATCTATCTATCTATCTGTTGTAGCTTGTGGTTACTGGAAATATTCTTACTGAAAGTAGAGGTCAAGTGAACATGAAAATTCTAGCCGATAAAGGAATTGTGACCGATGAACTTCATGAGTCAATCTCCAAATCCTTCTCGAAGGAAATTCAAAGGGAACAAAAGAACCATTTAACCAAGTTGATTTTTGCATTGAAGCAACTTCGTGAACTCTTATAATTTTGGGTTATTTATGTTGTATGCTGCCATGTCATTTCTGTAACACATATGAGACTTGTTCCTATTGTTTTGATTGTATGTGACAATTTCACTCTATATGTTTGCTTCACAACAGGTTAATGAGTTTCTAGCTGGTGCTGGTACGGATGCTCCTGACGTTGAGGAAGATAACATTATTTCTAGACCTTCCATGAGTTATGATGACATGTGGGCAAAGACTCTGTTAGAAACAACTGAGATGGAGGTTAGCATCACCAATCTATTACATGGCCTAGCTCCCTTAAATCTATTGATGGGTGATATTTATAATCTATCTTATTCTGCAGGAAGATGATGCAAGATCTGGGTCTTCTTCCCCAGATTCAATTGGATCTGTTGAGACATCCATATCCTCCCACTTTGGAGGACTGAATTATCCATCATTGTTCAGTTCAAAGCCATCTACTTATGGGTCTTCTCAGTCCTCCGTATGCATCTATAATCGTGTTCATCTATACAATTGATTTTTACCTGCTGAATGCTATCAAACTAAGACACACATGCAAAGTTGGCACAGTTTCTTAATTTCCGAAACAAAATGACGTTTATGTTCACTTATGAAAGGATTTCTCTGGCTAGACTCAATTATATGCCTATAAATGCTAGGGATCTTCTGCGCATGTGCAAAATAGTGGATAAATGTTTCTGTATGAGATGTGATTTGCTTGAGTTGCTTATGCAGGAAAGGGCAGGTGGAAGCAGATACAGTGCGTATGAGGGGCCTGGTTCTCCGGTTAAAATTCTGAACTTATGTTTTTCGACTCTCTCATTTGAAATGGAAATAAAAAACCTCAAATGTTCGACCAATTGCAGATTAGAGAAGAACCACCTCCATATTCATCGCCTGATCATCGAAGATACGAATCATTTGAAAATCCATTGGCCCCTGGTTCACGCAGTTTTGACGAAGGGCGAGCTTCTTCAGGGGCTCCACAGTTTGGGAAGGCACTTTATGACTTCACTGCTGGTGGCGAGGATGAGGTGAGTTCGATATTTGTAGACTTCTTTTTATGAAGTTTTGTTGGACGATCTTGGAACCAGCTAAAGCTGGAATTCCGTTTTAGTTCTCGACGCGTCGCCCACCTTCTTGGAGGTGTTTGCCTGTCTTTACTCTTTAGCATGTTGGTAATGCAGCTAAATCTTACGGCTGATGAAGAAGTTGAGATTGAAGATGAAGTAGACGGCTGGTATTACGTAAGTTCACTGAAACCTGGAAAATTTTCCTAGCCAAATTTTTTTACTCAAAAATGTGATGGAATGGAAGTTTTTCTCAGTCACGTATTGAAAGTTCTGTGAACTGTGGTTGTTATCGCCAACCCACTTCACACATAAATTAGTAAGTTGTAGTCAGGCACTGGAACCATCAAGTTATCCACCTACTGATTGGGTTTTTCATTCATTCTATAGATGGATCACATAAGTCACTTCATGTGGCGCCTGCTTCAAATTTCTTTCTTAGTTTCTCGACCAACTGTTCCACCTTTTGGAGCATCTGCCTTCGTATGGTTAGCTAACGCATTGGCAATTTCAGGTCAGGAAAAAACGTCCCGGGAGGGATGGAAAAATGGCTGGGCTGGTTCCCGTGCTTTACGTCAGTCGATCTTGACTCCAACAATGATGTCCACACATCAAGCCGTGTTCTTGATCTTGCACAAACTCAAAAGTTAGTGAAACTCCCGTTTTGGTTAGTTCAAGTTTGTTTTCTAAACCTAAATCGGTTTGTCATCGTGTCGATTTCAGCCAAGGTGTCTTATAGATGTTATATATTCATATCTGTGTTGTACCTTATTTACATCCAGTTGGACATCTATGTTCATATTGGTGTTGTTCCTTATCTACGTCCAGTTGGTTGTCCTTTGACTCCGCTTGTATAAACAATTCTGACCATGTAATTTTGCATCCTCAATTGTTTTAGTCCATCTTTTCCTCGGGTAATCATGTCGTTATAGTTATAATTGAGATTTCGATTTCAAGATCAAGGGTATCCATTATATTTCTAACTTGGCTTTAGATATTTTGCAATTTATGTTTGAGTTTATGTAGATTCTTGCATGTTTTACGTCTTACCCTTTCAACCCATTTTTGTTGGACCTCGGCATTCTGTTCGATAAATTTCAATAACCGAATTAATCCAAACTATTTGTAGAGATAAAACTTTATTCTACAAGGAAAAAGAATCGAACCGAATCATTCTTTAACCAATATCGAAATAATGGAGTTAAGAATTTGTTGGCAAGGGTACGTGGTGTAAAGTGAAATTTACAAAAAGTTAGCATAAAAGTGTCTCGATAAACTTTGAAAGAAAACCAGAACAGTAAGTCGAGGGTTTTTAAAGCGAATTTGCTCTACAAACGGTGTGTAAGAATATGATAATCGTCTCTGAAGATATGATAATCATTCCAAATTATAAAATCTAACAAACTGATTTCCCCAATTGTGCGGGGCGGAGCTAGGATTTTTAAGATAGAAAAATTATATATATTCCAATATGACAAATTAATAGTAGCAATAAATAATTTTTGACTCCTATCATAAAGGAAATTTGCTTTAATAAAAAGACTTAATTTTGTATAATAAAATTATAAAAAATAAACTTGTTTAAAGAAATTACTTAAAAATTAGAAGTAACTATATTAAAGGTTTTACACTATTTAAAATACTAAAATTAATGCAAATATTAAAATTAGAATATAAAAATCTTGTCGAATCTCAATGTTATTTGCTTGCGGGGCGGAGCTAGACAGATTTTTAAGGGGGGAGGGGTTGAAAATAAATATTTGAAATAAGATTTAATATAAAAATTCTATTTATCAAAATATCATGATAAATTNTGTCAACAAAAGTTTTAGAATTGATAGAACTGAAAATCGGAACTCCAAACTCAACCAAAATTACTCCACTTAACGGGGGCATTGGTAATATATGGTGATAAATCTTTAAAAAAATACATAATTCTACTTATAAATTGAAAATATTATATTTTGTGATTAAAAAATAGAAATATAATTTTTACATATGTTTTTAAATCATGGCTATACCTCCCCCTTTCTAGTTGTTGTCAAGAATTGTTGGTATGTCTGTCTGTTTGCTTTAGATTTGTTTGAGTTATTTCAAATCTAAATAATTAATGGTTAACATTAACTTTGATGCTAACTGTGAGAAAATCCCAAAGTTTAGAGGTGATTAAATCACTAAATATACCTCATAATACATTTGAGCAAGAAAACCCAAAATGGAACCAATTTAGAAAAATAAACCAGATTCCGAAATACAAAACCCAATTAGAAAAATAAATTACGTCATAATTATTGAGCCTGCAGATTTAAAAAAAAAAAAAAAAAAAATTGAGCAAGGCTACTGCTGCGAGGGCGACCATAGATTGCTGGTTTATGAATATACGGCTTCTGGGAGCTGGGAGAAACACCTCTTTTTCAGTGAGTGCAATTGGATATATTCATGCACTATTTGTAGATGATTAATGTTAAGTGATTTTCATGTGAAAGTAAACTAGCACCATTTATTTACTTGATCTGATATTAGCTTAATAATTACTTGAACATTAATTACTGAGTTCAGAATTTTATTCCATATGCTGCCTAATATTGATTAGTGACTCAGAAACGAGACTTTGACATACCCTCTTCACAGATGTAATCTTTTTTTTTCGCATGTAGGAGTACGAGAGCCACTTTAACTTGGCAGAAAAGATTGAAGATTGCTTTGGATACAGCAAAAGGACTCGCTTTTCTTCATGGTGTGGATAAACCAATCATATATCGTGATTTTAAGACATTGAATTTTTTGTTAGATGTGGTAAATCCAACATCGTTTTTAGAATATTTAGGTTTTCTTTTTTGAGTTACGGGAGGAGTTTGGTATAATTGGATCTCGAACCTGAGATCACATTCCAATAGGCATGGTTCATATAGATGTTCTGTACGACTGTGTTTGCCATGTACTGATTTTTTTTTATTTTTTTTTTGTGGAATAGAATGATAGGGCTCCATGCCTAACATCCCACAATCTCTAGGCAAATTATATTGAAAAAAGATTGAACAGAATCAGGAATGAAAGTTGAAAAAGATCGATTTTCTGAATTTCCAGTGTGAAATTTTTACCTTATCTTCATTGTCAATGCCTAAAGGTGTTTTTTTTTTTTTTTTTTTTTTTTTTTTTTTTTTTTTTTTGTTTTTTTTGTTTTTTTTTTTTTTTTTTTTTAATTTTTTTTTTTTTTTTTTTTTTGGTATGATAAATCAGCGTTTATATATAGATGGAGAAAGATCTGTTGCACATTCTCTATTTTTAAAATCAATTTAGTTTGTTTTATGCATCATGTGACCTGGTAATATTTCTGCTAATCGCTCTTCAACAGTCCTTTCTTTTGTTTGGCATTTTTCGACTTCAAATAACACAAATGACTGAAACATTGCAACAGCTGCAGTTCTGAGTTCTTCTAACCAGTTTTACATGATTGGTCAGGACATTTGACGGCAAGAAGCGACGTGTATGGCTTTGGTGTCGTTTTACTTGAGATGCTCATTGGGAGACCAGCCATGGATAAGAGCAGGCCTAGCCAAGAACACAATCTAGTCGAGTGGGTCAGCCCGATCCTTAACCACAACAAGAAACTTTTGAGAATAGTGGATCCAAGAATGGAAGGACAACACTCCACTAAAATTCTTATGAAGGTGGCGAATGTTTCATATCAATGTATAAGCCAAAATCCAAAAGGTAGGCCTGCAATGAGTCAAGTAGTTGAGATACTAGAGCCCCTTGTAATTCAAGAAGTGAACAGGGAAGAGACAACGCCACAAAGCGGGAGTAGTAATGTAACACAAAGAAAAGGTGATCTAGCAAATCATTTGCATTCTGAAGATGAGACTGACATGAAAGGGGAAAACACATAAAAAAACGAACAATTGTTGTTGCTGGACATTGCTTACCTGCCCAGCATGAATGAGAGCCATCGATGCCCATCCAATGATTACTACATGAGACCTGTTACCCTCAAGATTTGAATACACCTGTACAGATAAACAATTTTTAGTCTTGTAGCTCTTTGATTTTGAGCTAAAGTAATATCTGAAATGTTTAGCAACTCAGCAAAATTTGATATCTATTTTCTGTCAGCATACTCGCCGCATGTGTCAGTTGTAATCCCCATTTTCTTGCTGACGCAAACAACGACGACTTATTAGTTGTTGTTTCAGAGCAAGAGTTAACGTCTTATCTGTTGTACGTGCTTGGTTTTCCTATCACATCACAGTTATAGAGACAATTTCAGAGCAAGAGTTCACATCTTATTTCTTCCTTCATTTCATTTTAAAAATTGGATCAATAATTAACCGGGTATACTCGATATAAATAAGATTCTACAATTATGAAAGTAGCTGGTAATCTCGTCCAGATTTTAGCATTTGAGCCCGAATCCTTGCATTCTCTTTTGTTAACATGCATTCTAATGAAAATCAAGTAACAATACTTGTCTTGTCTCTTCCCAAGATGAGCAACAAACAAGTTTCAATAGGACAATCTGCTTAGGCAGAGCAACAAAACATACAGCTGGCTAAGGTAAACAATTACATCATAATCTTTTCAACTAATTATTTGACAAATGCTAAAAACCAGCAAATTCTCCAAAACTTTCACGACAAATGATCATCAAAGTCATGTTTTTCTATTTCTGCGTCACAATCAACAAAAGAAAGGTTCTAAAACATCACAAGGAGCCATAAAAGGAGAGAGATAGAACAAATAGATCATAAAAATTTCCAACCTTGTCTTGACAAGACAGATAACTCTCTCCCCAACCACCCGAAGGAAGCTGTTTAGACAACAGAAAATCACAAGCCTTACGAATGGGAGAGCAATTGTTGACTCCAAGCCACGTTCCATAATTGAAGCAAACTCCTTAAAATATAACTTCTTAAACGCCGATGATTCTTGAATAGCAGCTGAGGTGCACAAGACATCTCCTCTTATTCTATTTCATCAGGATACCATGTACTTCAAAGACTGGAATATTTCAAACCTTGAGCAGGACAAACTTAATTTAACCACTTCTGAATGGTTTCAACAACGCAATATGGACGATGAAAGAAAAGCAGGTACCACCACCTTATACTATAATAAAGTATTTTATATTAAATTTATCTTTAAAACCAAAAAAATCATTTCTTTAAATTTTAGGTAGTTATTTCTGGCGGGTTTTGTGTTGGTTTCTATGATTTCTAATTTTACATGAAAATATGAAAAATGACAAAGTTGGAATTATGAAAATAATATCACCAAATAATAGCTACTAATAGGGAATATATATATAATAATAAATATTTTAGTAATTTATATTAAATTTATTTTAAAAACTCAAAATAAATCACATATTTAAAACGTCGTTGGAATTAGGAAAATGGTTTTACCAAAGAAGTGATTACTAACAGAATTCTTGATTTATTAATAGTACCTATATATAAAGAGTACACCATTTAATTAATGGTATCGTAACGTTTTCCTATAGATAGAAACAATTATAATTTTATATATTTTTAAAAGATTTTTTATGAATTATATGTAAAAATAATCTCACATACTTAAATTTTTCGAATTCTAGTTTTCTTAATATTTTGTTATTTTGAAGGTTCCAAATTGTTACTTTGAATAACTAGTACTTTTTAAAAGTTAAATCTACCATATTGTTGTAGTATTTATATAAAAATGATATCAATCATTTAAGTATTTTTAAATGCTTATATATATAAATCATTTAAGTATTTTTAAATGCTTATATATATAATTTTGATACCTCGTCTTACCCATATTTATTTATATATATAATAGTCAATCATATAAACACGGGCACAACCCAGTCTTTGTAAAACAATTAAGAGACAAACTAGAGACATATATATAATAAACCAGGTAATGGTCTACATAAATCCCATTTTATTCGGACCAAAAATCAAGCGTAAAACCCATAAAAAAAATCTTAAACCATCAAATTAATAAAAGAAATGATTCTCCATGAAATGAAACTCATTGTCCGAAAAGAGAACATACAATTATTTCTCAGGACAAATCTCGGGACCTCTTTGGTCCCATTTACAATAACTTGTCTTCTGAATTCATTTTGCCTCGAGGATTCGAGTACGAAAGAAGATGTCGAATCAAAGAGGGAATGGAGAGAAGAAGCAAGAAATGGTTGTGGTCGCCAT
The DNA here is from genome assembly GCF_012295235.1 of Primulina huaijiensis. Lineage (NCBI taxonomy): Eukaryota > Viridiplantae > Streptophyta > Magnoliopsida > Lamiales > Gesneriaceae > Primulina > Primulina huaijiensis. Next base: position 29,974,827 of record NC_133307.1, read on the forward strand.
TGATAAAGATAAAAGCAGCCAATCTGCATTGAAATGGGCTGCTGATCATTTCCTTGGCAAAGGCAAAACTGTCATTCTCCTCCATGTCAAACAGAAATCTGTGTCCGGTACCGGTTCGCACAATTTCCCGCCATATCTTTTATCATAACCTACCAATGAAGCTGTTTTTCCCCTTTCTGACGTGCAAGAAATGCACATAAATCTGTCTTCGTGGTCTGCATTATATTTGGAAGGTTATATGCCAGAATTTTGTCGTTCTTGCTTGACAAGAAATAGTCAAATTCGAGACTGACCGAAAAACTTTTGGTCCTATAATTTTCATTTTTGAATGTTTGATCTCATTTCTTTCGTTTTGCAAGGTCTTCACACTTTATTTAGTCCAGAGTATGGATAGATATTCACATACAAACATTTATCTGGCTTTTGGTTGGCACATCTTACATTGACATTTTCATGGACTTTATCTGACCTTCTTCTCCTCATGGTTCAGTTGGAAGCCATTCTACTTACTCCGACAATGACGACGTTTCGAAAGGTAGCAAGGGTCCATTCGACAACCAAACCAAGGAGCTTTTCCTTCCCTTCCGATGCTTTTGCAACCGCAAGGACGTAAGAAATGCTACCTTTTCTTGAATTTTTTGTTTCATCTTAATGCTATGAAATATTCAGAGTCGAGTCAATATCTCATATTTCTAATGTATAATTTTCCTCATTAAAACACGCTAAGATACTAACTGGAAATAGTGAAAATAATTTGTAACAGATAAAAGTGAGTGAAGTTTTACTGGAAGACACAGATGTAAGCAGAGCTCTTTGTGACTATGCGAGGAACAACTTAATAGAGAACTTGGTGATTGGTGCCAATGTCAGAAGTGGTTTTAGCAGGTGAAGAATAATACATCTAATCTTATAATAACATATTCATTGCCATCCAACTCAAAAAGTTGACAGTTACCAAAATTTTCGAATTTAGATTCAAGACAGTTGATATTCCGGGAAATGTTACCAAAGGGGCACCAGAGTTCTGCACTGTTTATGTCATTGCAAAAGGAAAAATACTAACCGTCAAGTCGGCCGTGATAAATCCAGCTTCGAAAGAAGCTCCTCGCCCACTGCAGAATTCGACAACTAACCCTCCTGGTTCAACTGATGCACGGTTCATGCAAGTTAACGGGACCCGAGGTAAGTCTTTGATGATCATAGACACATCTTCGGTATCGGTATCGTTGCTCAATATTGGTTGCATCTGTCTAAAGAAAACTGTGTCGCAACATTTCAGGAGGCGCCTATGTCGATAGGTCATCTTTTCCTGCTAAGACAAGTGGAATGGATAACACAGATTCAATCAAGTAAGCAGACTGATATAAATAATATATTAAACAGATGTTCTTGATCAATTCGATTGGAAGCGAAGAAGTTATATACAAGGTCTTTTATCTTTTATTATACCATCTATTTCAGATCACCATTTACGAGAGGAAAAGCTTTTAATAGATCATATGGGGATCTTTCTCAGCCTGACACCGATATATCGTTTGTGAGCTCAAGCAGGCCAAGCAACGACCGAATGATGTATGCATTGGATCAAGATACGAATCTGCCCCCTCGTCTGTCAAGCGGGTCAGACTCAGAAAACCCGATGAGTTTTGGATCCCAAATCTCGAACTCCAAATCCTCCGATGCAGGCAGCAGTTTCGGAATCTTCTCTTCAAGTTCACAGGAAAGTGGAAGCAACCCTTGGTCAGGATCTCAAAGCTTGGTATGCTTAAAAAAATAAACAAAAAGGATTTTCTAATTCGAAAGAGATATATATAGAGACTCGAAGATAGTAAAGAACTCGGGCAATGTTTTCGTGTATGTAGGATGATGTAGAAGCAGAGATGAGAAGGCTGAAACAGGAGTTGAAACAGACAATGGACATGTACAGCTCGGCTTGCAAGGAAGCATTCACTGCAAAACAGAAGGTATCATATTTAGATTTTTCACTTGGCATACTAACACGCAAGTCCTTTGTCGAATGTAAACATGGGTTTTTGTGACTATCTTTGTAGGCACTCGAGCTTCATCGGTGGAAAGTGGAAGAAGAACAAAAACTCGAAGAAGCACGGCAAGCAGAGGAAGCAGCATTAGCCATTGCAGAGAGAGAGAAACAAAAATGCCGGGAGGCTCTTGAGAAAGCCGAAGCGGCTCAAAGAATAGCTGAATTTGAAGCGCAGAAAAGAATCAATGCTGAAAGGAAAGCTCTCAGAGAAGCCGAGGAGAAGAAGAAAGTATTGGATAAGTTGGCACAAAGTGATGTTCGGTATCGAAAATACTCGATCGAGGAGATTGAAGCTGCTACTGATTATTTCTCGCAGTCTCGTAAAATCGGAGAAGGCGGATATGGGCCGGTTTACAAGTGCTACTTGGATCATACACAGGTCGCGGTTAAGGTTCTCCGGCAAGATGCGGCGCAAGGAAGATCACAATTTCAACAAGAGGTACGAAAAGGGAAGAATATCTTCTTACACACATAATGTGGTCGTGTCAGCTTGTATAATATATAGTGTCTTCAATTTGTGAAAATTTGGTAAATGAAAATAAATATAGGCCATTTGACTTGGCATCGTGTCGCACTCCATTTTTTTTTATCTATTGTATTTCCACATCATGATTCAGGTCGAAGTTCTGAGTTGCATTCGGCATCCTAACATGGTGCTGCTCCTTGGGGCATGCCCCGAATATGGGTGTCTTGTGTACGAGTGCATGGTAAACGGTAGCTTGGATGATCGTCTCTTTCGACGTGGGAACACTCCAGCCCTGTCATGGCAACTTCGATTCCGAATAGCAGCAGAAATCGGCACCGGCCTTCTTTTTCTCCACCAGACCAAGCCGGAGCCACTCGTGCACAGAGACCTTAAACCTGCCAACATTTTACTCGACCGCAACTTCGTCAGCAAGATCAGCGACGTTGGCTTAGCTCGGCTCGTTCCACCTTCAGTAGCCGACACGGTCACGCAATATCACATGACATCGGCAGCTGGAACGTTCTGTTACATTGACCCCGAGTATCAGCAAACCGGCATGCTGGGCACGAAATCTGACATTTACTCACTCGGAGTAATGCTACTTCAAATCATAACATCAAAGCCGCCGATGGGTTTGACTCATCACGTCGAAAGGGCTATCGAGAAAGGGACATTCGGCGACATGCTCGATCCCACGGTTCCCGATTGGCCGATAGAAGAGGCATTGTGCTTTGCAAAGATAGCACTTAAGTGTGCAGAATTGAGGCGCAAAGATAGACCTGATCTTGGAACCGTGGTGTTACCGGAGCTCAACAGATTACGAGCATTAGCCGAAGAATCGATGCCTACTATGTCCATGGCTACAAATCCAAGAATCAGCCCAAGTCCGAGAGAGTCTTATTCTCATGTGAGTACTAAAAGTATGAGAATGCCAGAAATAATCTGGCATTTAATTAATAAAGTACAAAAGTGTTCAAATTATTTTATCTTCTGGAGATCGATATGGCTAACATATTTATTAATTTTTGCAGGTGGCTGAATCTCAGAAGCTATACTCAAATAGTGAAGGCATGCGAGGACGTACGATGACAGGATATATTCCAGAAAATAGAAATTTGGAAGCGAATGAATCTTAGTTTCTTGGTTGATTATAAAGTTGAATATCGGAAAACTGAGTTATCTTTTGTAAGCTTGTTTGTAATAAAAAAAAATTCATGTGTAAAATTGATGTTTTGTATAGACCAATTGGTTATATTCTCATGGTAAATCACATCAGGAACCACAAATATGTTTCCCTCACATCGAAAGAATTCATTTCTAGCCTCTATCGAACTTCAAAATTTAAATGTATTTTGGGATGTTATCGACTGCTAGAACTCTTTTATAGTAAATTTAAATATCACTCTTAACAACGTTCGAAGAGAATAATTCAAAATCTTAAATAAATACATATCAAAATATTTTTTTTTTCACCATGATCACGAATATATAATCAGTTTTGAATTTCAACTAACAGATCAGACATAATCTGATCTGGATTCATATGTTCTTTCACTTGTTCTCTTTTCTCTCGTGTAAAATGAGAAATATTCATTTCATGCATCACGAGGCAAAATGATTAGGTGACACCCATGGTTCTGTTTTGATTTTCAATTTCAACTAACAGGAGCTTCCAACTTTTTTTTGTTGTTAGTGATAAATTTTGTAGTTTTCATATATAAGTTTACATTGTATCTATGATTTTTAAATTTATATGAGTGTCGATGATTTGTAGTTCACGTGATACTGATATCTCAAATTTGATTCGAAATGTCATATTTTATACTGAGTTATAAAATCCTCCCACGACTAAAAAAATTATAATATACCTAAGCTTCCACATTTGAGACTAGGTATCCTCTCCTAATAAAAAATGCATTACTGGTATGGGTAATACCCCTCGGCAAGAAACTCAAGTACGTATTTGTAAAATTTCTCTTCGAACAGTTTCCCCAATTCCTTAGGGTTTGATTCTCTTCGGTCTTTGAACTCTATTATCCTCCACAAGCGCCATGGATCTTGACGCTCCTCACTCGATGGGAACTACGATAATAGGCGTTACCTACAACGGCGGCGTCGTTCTCGGCGCCGACTCACGCACGAGCACTGGTATAGAAACTGTTCGTCTTTAGAATTTATGTCTAATCTGATTATCTATTGATTACAAAACAGTGTCGAGTGAATATTTTGTTTGTCAACTTGGAGAAAATATGAATTGCAGGAATGTATGTGGCAAACAGGGCATCTGATAAGATCACTCAGTTGACAGACAATGTCTACCTTTGCCGCTCTGGATCGGTAAGATTTTGTTGTCATGGAAACATGGTTGTTCTTAGCTTACTCTCTGAGAAGGGAAAAACAAAATTTAAAGGAGAAGATGCTGCTTATAGTTTTTGGTGAACTGTGATCTGATATGTTTTTCCGTTGAACTTTTGTGTACTGTAAAGTGAACTGAGGATAGTTTTGGATCTGAATTTTTTGTTTGTTGCTGGTGATAGCTAACAAATTAGCTTTTATCTGAAAGTTCTCGTAGGAGTTATGGATTCAGAGTAGTTATAGCTGCAACCTTAACTTAATACATACGTTCATAGGCTGTATTCTGGGTCTGCTTGTCACTTAAATGCTGTAATCTGTATCTTTGAGTCTGAAGTATTTACTTGCATTTTTAGTTGTTTCCATATCCCTCCATTAGCAAATCGTGTGTTGGTGATCACAGTAAGCATCCCAGTTATAATTATTAGCACAAATTTTAAGAGGTTGGTTTGTTGCTCTGACTGTTTGATGAGATACAGTGATGTGTTTTTGGAATTTTCTGAAGTTGGTTGTAACTGCATTCTTTGTGATGAATTTGCATTGATAAGGCTTTGAGTTCCTCTTACATTTCAAAATCTTTGTGACTCATTTCATTTGAGACACATTTTGCAATGGTTTTCTTTTCAGGCTGCAGATTCGCAGATTGTTTCTGATTATGTCCGTCACTTTCTCCATCAGCACACGTACGTTTGGGTATTTAGTCACTCGGAAAACTAAAAATCCTTAATTATTATTTGCTTTCTAGGTCACATGCTATCTTGCATTATAATGGATGATCGATCTGTTCAGATGCAACTCAATTTTTATCTTCCTGCTTCTAAATTCTAAACAAAATAAATAGAGCATTCTCCTTGATTCGAATCAAACAAATATGCTATGCTAGTATGTTTGTAACCTCAACCTCTATAGTCTATACTCTTTCCTGTCAACTTATAGGCCCCACGAGGCAGAAAAATACAGAAAGTTCAGAAATTTTTAGCTTCGCAGGCATGGCTAATAATTGAAATATTCCACGTCATCAGATTGTTGGTGGATCTGTATTCTCTCTAGAACTTTACTTTTATAATCTGCGAAATCAAGCACAATTTTGAACTTCTACATAAGTAACAAAACTACTAAACCTAATTTTTTTTGTTCCATTTATCCTTGGTTTGGGTTGAACTTTGTCGATGTCTTTGTATTTTTATTATTCTGGAGAATGTACAGAATACTTTGCTTGGTAATATAAGAACTGCCCTTTTTGTGGGTTATCTAGACAGAAATGAATATGGATGCTACACTTTTTTCTTGTGTAACACAGAGAAGGTTTGGAAGCTTTCACCAGATGATATTTTTTTATGCAGGATACAACTTGGGCAGCCTTCAACTGTAAAAGTTGCTGCGAATCTTATCAGATTATTTTCTTACAATAATAAGGTCTGTTAAATGGTTTCTTATCTCCAAGTTGTGATTGTGTGTAACCTGTCATGTTAAAATTGCATCTACCATTCAAAGCTGATAAATACTGTTTTCATGTACCATGTTGGAAACAATATGCAATCGAGATCTATAAACCCAAGTTATGTCTAATTAGTATTGTCTGTTTCTTGTGATATGAGTTAAATTATCAATTCGCTTCTGCTCTCAGCTGCTTGCGGGTGGGAATTTAAGCTTTCATTGAAATTATAGTTGCATTACCGCCACATTGACTACTCTTAAGAAAGCATAAGCAAGTGATAAAACCATATAAAACTTGATTTTTTTGTCTTCTACTATCAACTTCAGTAGTTAGTTAGTCCACACAAGAAAAAATGCAAGTTAGAATTTTTTGTAGTGGGTCCTAAGGACTACATGCTTTCCACATGCATTGTCGTTTTTTGAGCTATCATATTTTTAAGTTGTAAAGGTCATAGTAGATTTTAATGGGGTTAATGAGTGATAAGTTTTGGAGAAATTAAATTTCAGTTTCAACTAAATGTATAGTAGAGTGTAAAATCTCATTCCTTTAGTCTCTCCCTGTGTTTTTACATTCAGCAATCTGCTATTATCTGGTATTTTACTATGATGGAAAATGTAAAGTCGGGAACTCAGTTTCTGGTACTGATCCTTTTGTTTTTGAAAAAAATAGTGGACTAGTCATTTTTTGCAATATAGAGGGCAATGGTATCCATATGTTTAACTGTTTGATTCAACATTTCATTTTTCTTGGAGCATTGCAATTTTTAACTGAAAAAATAATATTGTTCTGAAATCCTTTTGACACTTGAAGAACAGTGGCATCCTACAAACTGTTTCTATGACTATGACGAGTAAAATACATATCTTTGATAAGAGAATTGAATAAAGTTATCTTAAGAGGCATATCGGCAATTCATCCGGTTTTCTCTTGTTTATGTACATGCAAGCTAATTTTCATTTTGGTTTGAACATTTAAAAATCGATCCCATTCTCGATCTTGAACTCGCTAACTGAGGTTGAAGTATGTTAATTAATGGAGTATAATAAAGGTTCAAAAGACAAGGAATTTTATGTAAGGCTTGTCCCAATAAAACCACTTTCCCTTTGCTTAAATGAAATACTTTTGGAATTTTTCTGATGCACGGTGAAATCTAAATGTGCAGCCTTTCTTAGCCAATATGGATATCTTAATTTATTTCTTAATGGTTTATGCTCTTAGTATAAATTTCAGCAATATGTTTCAGCACTACCACCTATGCATATATACATTTTTTTGTCTGAAATTCATCTAAAATTCCTGTTATATATTCATTTGCAGGACATGCTTCAAACAGGCCTTATTGTTGGTGGCTGGGATAAGTATGAAGGGGGGAAAATATATGGAGTACCTCTAGGAGGAACACTTTTAGATCTCCCTTTCACTATTGGAGGTGTGCTTTTTCTTGTCTACTACTGTATTTATATATATGATTGGGTTATTTAAGCTGTTTAACTGGCTAACTAATGTACATATCCAAATTATTTTGCTGGCATAACTAATAACATATGCAAGTTTTCACAATGACTTGTCCTTAATGCACATTCATTTACTCATCATGACTCTATTTGGTTGTCGAAGGAATAACTATTTTCTGAAAATAAAGTTCATCCTTATACTCAAGCATTCAGCTGATTCTGCTTGCTATGTAGGGAATGATTTTAGATGTGGAATCAAAGTCGTTTTTCAGTTTATTGGTTGAATCAATGATAAGCGAAACTGTGATGATTAATATTTTATTAACTATTTCTCTTGATATTTTTTGTTAACTCTTGATATTTATTGTTCAAACCTGTTCCGTCCCTAAATTTTGGATATCTAAATTTGCTCTTATATTGTTTGTGTATGTGATTTTAATATTTTATTAACCATTGCTCTTGATATTTTTGTTAACTCTTGAATTGCTGACGTTTGTAAAGCCTTATCCTGCTGCTACCGTTTCTGTGATGCTCGGCGAAATTTCTGGCTCATTTTGGGAGGCAACTAACGTATGTCAATTCTTTTCTGTATCAGGATCTGGCTCTTCATATTTGTACGGTTTCTTTGACCAAGCATGGAAGGCAGGGATGTCTCAGAGCGAAGCTGAGGTTGCCTACTTTATGTTTTCCATGACTAAACTTACAGAATGATATCAATCAATCGTGCATAATGAATTTTTATCTTGTTAACAGAATTTGCTAAATTTTGTGTTCTTTTTTACAGCAATTAGTCGTCAAGGCGGTCTCTCTGGCCATTGCTCGTGATGGTGCTAGTGGTGGTGTTGTTCGCACCGTGACTGTGAGTTCCTTCTCATTATATGCATGTATGTACTACCTGGTTAATCAGCAGTGATATAACCTTACCATTTAAACTGGAAAAATTCTAAACCAACTTGCTTATGAACATTTAATTCTATCCTTTCATTATTGCCCGCGTCCGTCCTGTTCAACAATCATCATTATATTTCACCTTTTCCACTAATTATTTCACCTTGTCACGCTGAAGTTCAAAATTTATATCCAAAACAACATTTCAGAAAATACTACTAAATTGTTTTTCATAACTTTTGAGTTAAGTTGAATTGAAACCTCAATAAAAATAAACTGTTTTTTATTAATTTGTCATGAACCCCTCTTGCTTCTTTAGTTTTTATGGGAACTTCACATTTGCTAGCCTTCTAACTGCAGATCAACTCTGATGGGGTCACTCGGAAGTTTTTCCCAGGTGACGAACTCCCTCTCTGGCACGAAGAATTGGAAGCCCGTGACTCATTGTTGGATATTTTGTCATCTGCCAGTCCTGATCCGATGGTCAGTTGATTAAACGTCGATTGAGCTAAACGTTGAGCCTGTTTGACTTGCACACAGCGGATATATATATATAAAAAAAACTTCTTGCGAGACTTATTTATGTTAATTGAATGGGGATTATGTTCCATCGGTTCATGGCTGTGATTGCTTTGGTACTTGCAATTATCAATCTGGCTTATAGAAATTTTAGAGTTGGATACGAAATTAGCACCGTATCGAAGTTCTGTTAGCCAGTCATCACTAATGCTCAAAGACCAGAAATTAGGCTCACAATGTCCTGATCAATGTTGATCAGACTCGCGTGGCAACGGATGGAGCCCTCCAATGCGCCTACAACCCTTCCGCCAGGTAAGATGTCTTAATATTTATAATGCTCGGGTAGTTAAAGGTCTGGATGTACCTACTAGCGTCAAAATTACCAAGATATAGAAAATAAATGGTAACTAATACATTCAAATAAACGTGAATGACAAGATCAATACAATAAAAAAAGAGCACAAAAACTTGGTTAAAAACTTTTTCTTTGCCGGGGCTCGGAATCAATGATAGGTTTACTTTGAAATTATTAGTTTTTAAGGTTCTGGATTCAAGATACTCATACATATAACTGCATGGACCCCATGAGTTATGCAAGATCATATAGGACATAAAAATGGGCTTTCAGAATTAGATTGTTCTTGATTGTTCGTCTTTTGTGTTTTTATATCTTATGGATGCGTTATATCAATTAATAAATTACTTAAATACTTAAACCTTGTTATTTTGAACTCATTAAGTACTATGATAAATTTAAAAAAAACACAAATGAATATCGGCACCTTGAGGTTGCCCCAAATATAGCAACACAATAAATATACTTTGAAATCTCTTAGAGCTTCAATTTTGTATTTGAACCAAAAAAAAAAAAAAAAATTTGTCCATCGTATTAAATTCTCTGAAGTTGAAAAACGTAAAAATTGTTTCATTAAATTAGAAAGTCAATGCCAATATCCGAACATTTTATGCTAATACCGGAAGACCAGAATCCATGAATCATGTTGTGACAACGACCTAATCAATGTTGATCAAACATATGTGGCAACACATGGAGCCTTCTACGTTCCTACAACTACTAGCATAAAATTTACGATAACACAGAAAAGAAATGATAACTAGCACACTCAAACCAGTGTCAGCTTCATAAATTAAAATGAAAAGGTAATCTATCATAGGTTTGCTTCAAAATTAGTTGTATTTAAAGTTCGAGATTCAAGATAATTATATATGTAATTGCACATAACGTTTATTATATATGTAACAGCAAAACGCATGGACGGTGCAGGATTTAAAAGTCTTGGACCTTAAAATCTTTGGATGTTTTACATCGGGATTCAAGATAAATTATATAAGTTAATTGCACGTAACTCACATAGTATTATAATGGATGTTATAGTTTTGGACCTTAACATTAATTGAATGATTATATAAATTAACGATCTTTAAAAGAGAAGTACAAGAAGAAACAAGCCCATGTTCTTATGCTCAATTATTTTATTTCGAAGAAGCTCTTGTTTTCATTTTGATAATTTGAGGTACCAGTGCGATACAATTTTCTAATCAAATTGAATAAAATTTGAAAAAATAAATAAAGGATGTAATATGCTAGACATCCGATTAATAATGTAACCGAAACATTTTAAATTTAAGCAAGATATAACTTCTAGTAGTTGCAAAAATGGGAGAGTAAGTGTAAACCATGGCACAAGGAAGGATGAATGGCACAAACCAGTATTTGAGGAGAAACCCATCAACTTACAAACCAGAGAAGCAGTGATCCTAGCTAAGATATGGACGACTTGATTTGCTCATCAATTCACAAAAACAAAGCTACAATTTAGGGAATCGAAACATTAGGATTTCGAAATCATCTATAATCAATCCGAAACTAGACGAATCTGAATTAGAATGGCGACAAACAACTACATGAGAGTCAGTTCTACGACCACATTCTAACTCGCAGACCTTTGAGCCAACTAATAGGTTCTCGAATCCCAAAACTTCTGCAACAGAAGGAGAGTGATTCCCAAGTATATTTACTACCATGCATTACCTTGTGAGTATCTGAGGATGCAACCATGAGGAGGGTTTGAAAATTTGCATAAATCATAATATAAACATATGCACCTATAGCTTGGGGATTTTTTACCATTATCTTTACGTACTTCTACATCTACAATGATCCCCACAAACGAATCACCCACAGAATCGGACAGAAAAGAAAGTAAATCATTTAGCACGTCAAACCTCACAGCATTGTGGTCGCGTATCATCATTTGTATGTCAACTGAAATACCAGGGCAGACTTTCATATTGGCACCTTTTAGTTCCAAGTCACTTTGTGGCTGCAAAAATAAGCAAATTCGATCATTGGATGACAGCAGCATCGGCACCAATCTTGTCATACAATCGGTATGCCAGAAAAGATTTTTGACATTTTCCTTTCTAAGACGGCAATCACATCTTTAACTGAAATGCTCCGAGTCACCTGAGGCATGACGATTCGATTTCTAGCAACTTTTCGAACAGATGCTGCGTGTAAAAGACTGTTAACAATCAAGGAGAGAACCCGTTGAACCCAATGCCTAAGACGTAAATTTAATTATTTCTCTTTATTTTGGTAAGCAAAGGACTCACCTCAAGAGATAAGAAATAAGAAGCTAAATAATCATATACTGAAAAACACTATATCTCTTCTGCCAAAAAATAATAATCACCACTAAATCCGACAGAAATTTCCCAGAAGATGTTACAGATTTGTAAATCCAAGTATGTTGTCTACGTCATTTTTGAAACAGATTTTGTAAACTCGCTGCCCTGGATTCAAAATTGTTGGCATAAAATTTGATGTCTTGTCCTTCTATTATTACCTGAGGAACAGCTCAATCCACTTCTCCCATTTTTCTCACCTAAAAGAAATTATACAATGCTCTACAATTTCTTTCGGTCAAATGTTATTTCTACATTTCAACTAAAGACACTGCTTCGTATAAATAGCACTCCTCTCTTTCCCACTGAATCTTTGTAACTTTGAGGTATAGGAATTTGTCCAAATTCAAACACCAATGGTTATGGGATACAAAAATGGAAAAAATAAAATAAATCACCTCCCCAAAGGTTCCATGAAGTTTCTCTTCAGATTTATGGACATGCAAAACACATGAGAACCCCGTACATTGACAACACGATATGCAAGTAGAAGAAACAACATAGTGATTGTATAGGAAATTTCTTAATATAAATCAGAAGCATGGGCTCTTTCCTAAAACAGTGTGCTGATGGAACCAGGTAAGTTTGAAGATGAGTTCCTTCAACTTCTCTAGTACATTTCCATGATTGTGCTCTACTTATAGATCGAAACGAAGAAATGGCAACTTGTGATTAGAGTAATAAACTTTTATTTTATAATTATAGAGCCAACATACCAGGGGTACTCAAAGCTTGTGAATGATCTCGTTTTTCTGCTTCTTGATTTTCCTTAGTGTTTCTCGTGGATGTAGGTGAAGGCATCCATGCCACTTCTTTACCAGATTGGGAACCAGATAGAGTTTCAGTACCTCCAAGCTTTTGCTTGGCTTCAATCATTAACTGCCATCTCAACATCATGTCACCAACTCCAGTAGCAGCTCGACCAGCAACATTTGCAGCTGTAGCGCGCATTTTATCATCTTCATCCTTGTTAGCCTGCAGATAATAGAAAACTTAGAAATAACTCAGTAATTTCATACATTAGGGGAACAAAATAATTCTCAATACCTTCGCTGATCTTATTCGAGTCTCATCCTTCTCCTTGTCACCATCGACACCGGAATCACTTTCTGTCTGCATTCCACATAATAAAAATGAAATTCAGTCAATTTTCATGTATAAGATTGCAGAATCCACGTAGAATTGATAATGAGCGTTCTGGAAGCTTACTTCATTCAGTTTTTGAGATTTTTCAGTTTCCGCCTGTTTTTTCTCCCATTCTTCACGAGCTTTCCGGTTGATGGTTGTGATTTTTTGCCGAGGTGACAATTATTCTGTGCCTCAACTTCTCCATGTCAACGCGCTACATTATTCATTTAAGTGTAGAAAAATCAAGGAAATTTGTAATTCAAATAGGAAAAGCTTCGATCACACAAAAAATGCTACAATAATAGGAAAAAAATGCGCACAGCAAATTAAAGCAAAGCATGAAAATTAACCTGTTTTGATAGTCCGATGAGATTAGCTATAATTCCGCCCATTCTCTCTTCCACACACTAAGTTGACAAAATTCAACCAGAAATAAATAAACAAAAAGACAAGCTTTCACGAAAAAGCAGTAATGGAGAATTTGATTTCACCAAGCACAAGCATCGCTCTACATCGCTGTTCATATTCTTCAAACCACATTTTGCCACTGCTAGCTAGAGAGAAGACAAAACACCCAAATTTTAATTTTTACGAGAACAATATGTATGCAAAATAAGATGTAAAGACAAACATATTTCAAATGTATTAATTAATCTATAATCTATTGTGAAAATCTTTTCTAAGAAACAATAACGATAATATCTTAAAAAGTTCTGAAATAAATACTAATGTTAGAATGAAATTAAACTAAAAATTAGAAGTAGAATTACTTACTTTAGTTTTGAGGGGTTTTCTACTTTTAATTATTAGAGTAGGTCTCTTGGAGACGGTCTCACGAATTGAGACGTGTCAACTCTATCGATATTCACAATAAAAAGTAATACTTTTTCATGAATGACTCAAATAAAAGATCCGTCTCATAAAATACGACCTGTGAGACCGTCTCACACAAGTTTTTGCCTAATTATTAATAATTAATGTATGGATGTTTATTAAACTCTATTTTCAAAGCAAGCAACGGTTGTGCATAAAGAATTTGTATGATTCAATCGATTGGAAATTTTGGAATAATGTTTTTAAACCGACTTTTATATTGATCCAGTGAAAATATTGTGGATGGGCGTTATATGATTCAATCGATCGAGTCAATTCTCATCCAATGTAAAATATTGAAATTTTATTATATAAAGAACTATCTGTAGTAGCAACCATTCATTCAACAAATGGAAAATAGTTTAAATAAATAAAAGCTATTGACACACACACACACACACACACAGAGAGATATATATACATACGATCATTGTTTACAAATACACTAATAAACCGAGGAATAGATTCAAATTTCCATGGTTAGAATAGGCATGCTTAAGGGTTCTCCGTTCCGGTTCATACGGGTTCCGGCGCCGAAGATCCAAGAATCGGACGGAACTGTTGATATCGGTTCCGATCGATCCGCTAGTTCACGTAATCCATCACCATCGTCAATCAAATTAGAAGTTTCTCAGACGGAAGCTGAAAGCACTGGGGTGCTGGTCAACCCTGGGCTTTCTTTACTGCTTGGAAACTTTTTAGGCAACTCACCCTCGCGCTTTCCTTTCTGGTTGGATAGTGGTGGTAAATTTGACAAGATCATCATGCTCATAAATAATAAAAAAAATAGTTCATATCTAACCACAAATCTAATTAGACAAAACCCCATCGTCGGCCAAATGTTCTTTGTCTTGGCCGTCAAAATTGTCACCAACATAATTCTCGAAGTTCAAATTTTCTTCAATCAGGCAATCATGTTAACATTAGCAATAATTCTATTGAAGAAGAAATCATCACAAAAGATAGTAAATAATTTTTGGTATACAAATAAAATAAATTATATGGTGGAAAAAATGACATCGAGCAAGGCATGCACAGTCCAGTCAAAACAGTATATCCAAAAAAGAAAAGTGAAATCAAGCCAAGACAAAACAGTATATCCAAAAAAGAAAAGTGAAATCAAGCCAAGACAAAACAGTAATCTAAAATTTGTCTACAGACCAACAAGCAACTTAAGCATAACTCAGACAAGGTTGTGTGCTTTAAGTTTTAAGTGCACATCTTTTCAAACATGAAGTTCATACATCTTAAATCAACCTCGAAAATATACTTCCCCGAAACCACATGTGCCTTCAAAAACTTACACTAGCTTAACAAAACAAGGTATGCAGTATGGTGGCTGAACAGGAGTAAAATGGGGGAATTACAGACATTACATCATGTGCAACCAGACTGAGGCCTGTGTGTTTCATCCACGTTGATCTCGTTTGGATTATAAACAACTAAAGCATCATTGTTCCTTCATTTAGAGGGCGTTTTCCTGTTCTTTTTTGATGATTGAATTTCAGGGTTCGAACCAGGAGCCTCAAAATCGGGCTTCGAAAGCCTTGGTCTACTTAGATGCAACTCTATGTCCACATCAGGTTTTCTCCATTCTATGGCCTTAACTGCAAAGATTGATAGACTTGTATTACTTAACTGACCTCTGTCTTTCAAACAAACAATTAGTAAATTTTCACTGAATCGCGAAATAATTCAGGAGTGCGAGAAACTATAATCACTAAAATAACGAAAAATATGCGGATGCGTGCATCCATTGAACATGTTTTTTAAATATAACTGAAAATGCAGCAAGTCTACTAAGTTCATTTAATTGAAAATCTTTCCAGCGACTGGACTATATGGGTAGTGAAACAGTTTCTGTGGACAACAATTATAAGGTCTCAAAGAAAACAGATTTTCAAGATTGACAAAAACCATTGATGTTTAACCAAATGACTCCTTTTGTATTCTGATTCGATGCAAAAACTGTGAAATCTAAATGCTGTGAAAAGTAAAATTTACACCTTCTGAGGGATTGAGAGATCCATCATCACTTGGAGGTGCAGGACGAGCAGGTCGCTTTCTCACATAGTTTTCTGGCCAAGGTTTTGGAATTTGAAATGAAAACTGTGACAACCGAACCCCTTCTTCCACGCACTTGGGATGCTCGCTAAGATACCTTGAAAAAGAGACATGACAGCACAAAGACATGTAGGAACACAATGAATCACCACTCTAAAATAGTAGCCAGTAGCATTTTTATACACCAATTTTATACTGGCACGGAAAAAATTATACCTCTGAATTTCCACCATAGACCGTAGTCTCTTGCCAGATGGTGCAGCATAATATCTGTAAAGAATGGTGATAGGAGAAAATACAATTAGAGCGCAATTGTTTCTTAAACATAGTAATTAAAGCTAGAATAATTGCTTAAACAGAATTACAACTAACACTCATGCTGACAACAAAAGATAAAGCATCTATGTCAAATCATGTTTAATACAATAAGATAGCTATTCAAGTAGGTAATCGATTTGAAAAATATTTGCCAAAAACACCTCTTCTCCTCCTTGAAGAACTCTACCCAATCTACTCTCTAATTGCCATCACACTTCCACAATAAGCAGAGTACAGATTCTGCAACAGAAGAATCAATTCAAAGGCTAAGAAGTTTCTTTTAATTCTTACATGTATTCATGACATATTTTATTTTTGGTTGGGAAACTATTCATGACAAATTAATGCTTCAAAATGCTCAAAGGAATTCCAACTGAGGATGAATTCAATGCCATATTTGAAACTTCTACATCAATGATCACACCTCTAGATTTTATTTCTCTTACCATCATAACTATAAAAAATTATGGTCCCGGAATTCTCATATCGCAAAATAAAGCTGTTACATACATGGGGAGAGCCACCCTTGGGCTAGAATGGGCTCCAGGCCCACCCATTTTAAATAATAATAACAACGTATATCTTTTGAGTTTTTGTTTTCAACCCCACCTTATTGTATTTTTTGTCACTAAGCCCCAATGACCCCCCACAACCCTATTTCTTTTCGTATTTTTCCCCTGCTCTTTCTCTCTTCTTGTTTCCTGTTACCTTTATCTCCTTGAAACAGAAACAAACTAACACCCCTATTTTCTTCAATTGAACGTAACGAGCATTTTCAACTATAAAATTTATTAAAACAGCTCTGTGTAACAAGATGGAAAAAGAGTTGTTGGCAGAATCTATGATCATCTACATGAATGGCCCGTTGGTTGAAAAAATTAACAACGATATAATAATTAATAAGTTTGATTCTAAAAAGAATCGAAGAACACAAATTTCAATAGTCTTTTGCTCCATGCTTTTAAATGTATTGAATATTAAATACTTTTGTTCCGTATTTTGGGAATGTTAATATTCACATACTTTGATATTTTATATTTTTGAATCAATTAATTTATTATATCAATTATAGTATGCGGCCAGCCTGTGAAGCCCATGGCTGAAGAGGGCGGGAAGTGATCATCAGTGCCATGAGCGGCTTATAGCAGGCTTCTAGACGCAGAGGAACAATGAGGTGATCCCACATCTCTTCCAAGACTGTGCAGGTATGATATTGTACAGTTAAAAAGTACTTAAAATTTTTTATAAGTATCTCTCATATCAACAAAGTGCATTTTTTTCAGGAACCTATAATTTAAAAACTCAAAAGTTAAATGTGCGTGACTTGGATTAATTCTGGATGGGTGAATCCTGGAAACTTTCTCAATATGCGAGTGAGTGAAGACATAAGCACGCTGGAAAGACTCGTATTGGTATAGTGAAGACAGTCGTCGAATCGGAGGTGGTACTAAGCCCCAATTGGTTTTGAATCCTGGCTACGCCACTGAATATATAGCATGTTTATACATCTATTTCCACATAATATATATTGGGTCATGATAGGAACTAAAAGAAAATGAAATAAATAGTGAAGCATCGAATTAAGATGAATATGAAGTTTGATAGAGCTATGAAGTCTATTTAAGGCTCAAAAATTATGATTGAAAGTTAAGAAATAAAATGCTAAAAATTTGGATCTATTATCCAATTTGAACATCCGAAGGTCATTTGGTTGGGTCAAAATGAAGTTTATTTGGTCAAACAGTCATCTGGTTTAGCAAACACTCTTCCGTTAGGTCAATGGTACATCCATTATGATGAATACCACCCTCATTCACAGTGGAAAACGTGGTGTTTCGGTTTCTATAGACTATGTCTCTTCAAAGAAACCATGGGAAGAATAGAGAACCATCCTAAAACCTTCGGAGACATGAATTGGATGACCGGTGATTAAAAAGATAGAGGAGTTGAGTTCAAGATCAAAGCAAGTTTTTACAAATACATTGCTTGAACTTGTGCTATCATTTTTCTTTTCTTTCTTTCTACTCTCAGGCTTTTGGGTTGAATTCCTTCTCTAAAAAGTTGAAGGAGTGTAACCTTCGAATTTTGTGCGTAGGCATTGGAGCCTAGAGGTTGAATTTCTCAAACCTATTAACACGAGGTGGAAGAACTTTAATATCTTGACATTTTTTAAACTTGCCTATTGAATCTTCCAACTTTAAGAAATGTTATTTTCACTTGGCCTTGTTTGAACCCTCCATTACGGCATTACTTACATGGAGATTATATACTCGATGTTCGGCAATGGAATAGCCTCAGCCACCATTCAATGGCCGCAACATTCTAATGTTGCAACAGTTCCTTATAGCAGTAGGATGGCTGCCTCTTGTTATTTATTCAACAGTCGCCTGACAAGTATTACTCCGTTGCTAATTAAAGTTTTCATGCACTTTGTTAGTTTACAGTAAGAGAAACCAATCGGCATATTAACACTTTAAAACTCCTCATCTCTTTGCCAGAACAATGATTCGACATTAACTGTTCATCCCAGCGAAGTAATGCTGTCAACGAAAAAATGACTAAATTCAAACCAAGGAATCAACAGAAAAAGATGAATACATAAGTACATAACACAAGAAATGGAGAAAAAATCCAGTAAAAAATATGAAGGAATACACTAAAGGAGAAAACGAGTATGAAATTGCAGCCATCTGATGCTTTTCTTTTAATGGTTGGTATTTGAACCGCTCCATTGCATTGCAACAATTAGATCATGAGTGTTGAAACTATTAAAGAATCATAAACTAATTTCTGATGCATGCCTAAGATAGAATTTACTAACTAAATCAACTTTTAACTCAAATTTGTCGTCTTGAGAAACTAATTTTAGTGCCATGCATAGTTATTAAATTATCGTATAAACATAACTATAATTCTGAAAATTGCAGTACCACAGCACTTACAACCAGAAATAACAAAAATGAAAGGAAAATACAAATGATCAAAGTTTCTCATGACACAACATAACGAGTGCATGCAAGTCACCTAAAGTCCACAATAGTTGTGATACAATATTTTTAGCAGCAACAAAATTTCATAAATAAGAATAAAGTTATTTTGATGATAAGAGAATTATCAGATGGAGAAAAAAATGAAGAGAAAATGCAAAAGTGGCGATATCATATCCTTCCAGAACTTATATGTTATTCCATACTAAATGCTTTCCAACAACTTGACATGGAAAATTGTGCAATTTTAGCAGCTTAATTACACATCATTATATCCGTTAAACTTCAAAGAAAATGTTTCTTTCTATGAAAATGAATAGCAATTCATTACAGTGAGAACAATCTATCTTTGAATAGCATTGAACAAAATTCGATTTGCAACAAATTAGAATAAAATTCCTACACTTTAAGTAGTTATTTGAATCAGTTACTTTCAGATTTAATTTTAAAATAACTGCAAGGAGTGAGTTCAAGTTTTCCTTGAACTGTTATTTCTGCAGTTAAAACCTAAAACTCAACTTTGAGTAAACAAAGAATTGAAAGTCATTGGATACATACACATCTGCAAACCTAGTGCTTCCTTCACCTCTGATTCTCAAAAGCCGTTGCCACCCAGGAGGGGGTTGAGAAATGCTCGGTTTGTCGATCGCCCAAAGCCTACTGCCATCTTGCATTATATCAGGAGGATCATCACATGATATTTCAGGCCGCCATTCTCGAGCAGTTTCACAGATAAAGGGCTGTTCCATTATGTGTTCTCGTATTTCTTCATACTTTTCCTTTGTCGGAATGAGTCTCCATTTAAAACAATTGGCGCATTGAACAGTGAATGCCCCTATAGATGGCAAAACCCTTGGGGTCTGACTTGAAAAGGGATGCGGTCTACGGAAAGATAGAGGTCTACAACTAATGGGGTCTGGAATAGTTTCAGCTTCACCCGCACCGACAACAACAGGATCATAAAGCACCAACTGCAAGTGAGAATTATCAGAAGATGGATTTTCTTTATCTACTGTCCCACAATTTTCTATTTGGGCTGGACTAGTATCTCCTCTGTTCTGAGAAGGATCAACAGAACAATTTGAGGCATTCAGTTTTCCATCCGCATTTGTCAGGTTATCATCACTAGCGGAAGAATTGATGATACTATTCTTCCTATTCAACTTAATGGTGAGTTTCAATGAATGCGGCTGTGTCTCAGTCTCCATCACTTGATCTGCTACAATATGATTGACAAAATCTGTACCTTTAAAATAGCCTTCAAGAATTTGCAGAACATTTGATGAGCTAACCTACTAGAAATTTACTGGGACATCTTGCGTCGATTATCGAAAGAAATGCCCAACTCTCAATTCAGAAAGCAATAATTTCTCAATAACTTGCCGCGATCATTCTTTACTTCTCCCAACGACATGCCCGTTGCCCAGTATAGTCAAAAGAAGACCAATTGCCTCACCCTCTCGAGATAACAGGAGTAAAAATCTGCAGAAACTGATTTAAGTAACCATTTGTAAGTCCCTCCAAATGAAGCAAAATTGCAGGATTTAACTAACTGATGGCCATTAACCATGCCAGACGCACCAATTTATTTTCCGTGAATCTATCAAATAATAATAGATAAGCATCACAGAGTTATTCGAATATACAAAGAAAAATTCAGATTGAAAATGCATTCAGAGGGCAATTAGGACGATTTCATGACCATCACTTGATGCCAAAGAGATATAAAAGCTCTCTGAAATGTATAGGTGGCGAAGAAAATACAAATATAGAGGCTGATGACTCCATAGTAAATTAATGTGGACACTCCGCTCAACATAGATGACCCAGTAAAAAAGAAAGATGACATAATAGGAAGCCAAGGGTCATTAAAGATATTCACATATCTTCGTTCGAATTCGAAGATAGTTCCAGCATCGCTAAACTACTGTCATAAATAAAAGGTAAGGTACTGTATGTAAAGAGATATCAGATATGTAAATTGTGGCAATGCCTTCACTACAGTTTTCTCAAAACTCGTGTTACGCAAATTGTTTTGTAACGCTCTTCAAAAATTAAAAAAAAAAAAAAAATTGTTACAGAATAATTGAAAAAAAAGTCTTTTCGAACATCAATAATCCCACCCCCTATTCTTTTAAAACTACAAGAACAAAAAATAAACATCCCACAGCATACTGCAAATGAATGCTGTTTTACGGGCAGATATATATGCCTAAATTAGACATAATAAGTTTGCAATACTTATGAAAATGAACAAGTGATATTCTTTCGAGAATAAAAATAGCTCGAGCAATTAACTTTTTCCCGTTACCTTTTAAGCTTATAATGGAAAAAACGGAATAGTTATCAGTCAAATCCATGTTCATTGCCAACCCGTACCTTCCTTGAAAGCTAATGACAGATACTAGCACATTAGAAACCCATTTGGTAAATATAGACATGAAGAAACACGGTCTCAAGGGACACAGACCACAGAAGCATACTTGTAGCAAAGAAAAAATGAAATCTCAGACGCAGATAATTCATATTTCAACAACGGGAGAAAATACTTGCTGGGAAATAAAACCATTTTCACATGATGGCAGCAAAAGAACGTTCGAAACAAAACCCATTTTCAGAATCTACAAAAATGAAACACACACGCAAAACAAAACCCATTCAATCAACAAAATAACTCAAAACATCCACGACATTAAAAAAACACAAAAAAAAAAACAGACTCTAAAATGCATAAGAGATCAGAACAACAGGAACACACAAAACCCTGAGTACTAACATCAAAGATCCAACAAAGGCAGCTAAAAAAACAAGTTAACCGCGTAAAATTCTTCTTACAGTGAAGCAAATACGAACATAAAGTCCCAAAGTTGCCAGTGAAAATTACATATAAAAAGATCGGAGAGATCTGAACTAAAATTAAACAAAAGCCCACGAATCTTTCGATGAATCTATGCCAATCTGTTGCAAAGAATCTACTCTACCTGATCTTGCAATGTCCTGTTGCGGATGTCTTCCCCTCCTCGGGATGTGAGAATAAATGAGGAATGGACTTGGACGTTGTTTTACATTGGATATCATAATAAATAACAGTAATTTGTGGAAAATGTCGATTACTGTAATAAATTAGTATTATTTTCAAATGTTTGTCTTTTTAGAATAATTAATTATTAGTTAATTAATTAAATGTGTGTTTCAATGTAATGGTTCAAAATAATTTTTTATTGTTTAAACATAAATTGAAATAGAAGTGATAAAAGCTATTTTTTTATTTTTAAAATTTATAAAAGTTAAACTAGGCATTATTTTCTCAAGATAAAGATTTTTCCAATTTTTGTCCATTTGAACATACTCAATAGATTACATCAATTTACCATGTGATTTTACAGTTATACAAACAAAAATATACTAAATTATGTTCTAACTTTGCAAAACTATGTAAATATTTTATATTCCATTATATTGTAAATTATTAATTGACTCTATTTCATGTTCATGTGAAATGGAGAAAACAACCGCTCATAACCCATACTCAACAGTCGAAACCCATAAATCCTCCAAAGGTAGACAGCTTGGATCGTACCTAAAGCTAATGAAATCCGAGAAAATCAAAACTGCAGTAGGAATTACACCCTCTCTTCCGCCACTAGTGGACTGTTGCACATAAAGGCCGACAAAAGCAACGTTTCTTTACGCGAAAAATGTTTCTGTTAACTAATCACAAGATAAGGAATTCATAATCTCCCCCTATTAGTACTTTCTTTTCTTGTATTTTCACAATGAATACAGGGGTTGCTTCTGCTTTTTTACAAGAATGAACAATTGGATAAAAAAAATGATTTTTTCTATGTACTCATAAGATAAAAATACAT
This sequence comes from Primulina huaijiensis, assembly GCF_012295235.1. NCBI lineage: Eukaryota > Viridiplantae > Streptophyta > Magnoliopsida > Lamiales > Gesneriaceae > Primulina > Primulina huaijiensis. Next base: position 29,997,933 of record NC_133307.1, read on the forward strand.
TTATAGGTATATAGATTAGTACGTTCATGTGATCCACGATAACTGAAGATAATTTATTGGTGTAAAATTATTTTCTTCGTTTGGGTGTGGTTTTAGTTTTATTTATTTTGATAATTGGGTTTTGAGTGGAATTACTGATTTTATGTGCATTTCTATTTATCGAATCGATAATAAATCATTTTACATTGAATATAATTTTATGTTAAACACATAAAATAAAATGATGTAGAATTTTATAGGAGTCGTTTGTGTATGAAATAGGTTTACAGAGTTTTGTTGGTTACCAACGGTTCAAGTGGTACACCATCTGTGTCAGCTTCGAAGCCCGAACTTGAACCAGTGCCCAGGTCCGAGCAATGCTCTTGTATGTTGCAAAGGTTGCATCGTTGAATGCTCACTTTGCACTTCTATCAGCATATGTGTGTGATCGACCGCTAGTAAGCGTCATCAAGATTGAATTGGTGACAAGGAATATGATGCATCCAAATTGTTGGATCACTATCGGATGGATAAGATCAAATGTGTATCATAATCATCACAACAAATCAAATGTGCATATCTCACAAAGTAATAAACATTCACGATCGATATGAACAGGACTATCGGGTGTAGATTATATTCTTCCACATCAAAAGCCAGAATTCATCACAAGCATGTAGGTTTCCGGAATGACGGAACCTCAATCACCATATTATAAACAGATGGATTGAACCATGTAGATTGGAGTCATGCCATAAGCTTGTGGACCTTTCACCAGTGGATGCAATTTGGACCCCTAGATTACCACCAAACATATCAGTTCATTTGGGTCCAAAAAGTTGTATCCTCCTTCACAAATTGATATCACAATACTTCAAATCTATAAATAAGACCTTAACATTCTCCAGTCTCTTGTTTTCCTTCATATCTCGATAAAGAGAGTTCATAAACGCCTATACTTAGAAATTTTGTGTGGTTTGTAGTTCTACCACAATAATAATTACTGCATTCCATAAGCATCTTAAAGAAAAATAATCCAACTCTTCAATTTTAAACTTACGCTCTGTCAAACTATTGTTGTCATTTTCAAATTACTTCATTTATACTGCAATCTTAATTAAATATAACCCATTTCAAACGGGTTTTTTGCTTTCATCTCCCCTATACTTGATGTATTTGTCACTTATCTCCCTTGCATGTTATAATTTTGCACTTAATAAGGGAGTTAAGTATCGATACATTAAGTACGTGGATGGTGAATGTAAAAATACCAATTCAACTTACCATAGTGGATTAATGGACTCAACGGAGACAATATAGGATGGTTAAATTTATAAACATTTGGCAGTTTTTAGAAAGTCCAAAGAACAGGGTCAATCAAAATCTTTATAACAGCCATGCAAGACCCATGGTGAAGCCTAAGTTGAATAATTTCTTCAAGAATGGGGAAAATGGGGACTGAAAGCCGAAAACTATATAAATATGGTCTTGAAGATCGCAACATATGATCTAAGGCAACTCAATAATATAGACTGCACAAGAATTCTCCAAGCTAAAGATCCTTATTCACAGAGTTCACGCAGAAGATTATCCAACGTGATACAAGATAAAGAGGTAGAGACGTACGATATGTATTTATTGTATAATTTTGGGGACTTGGCCTTTTTTTAAGATACTAAGAGCGTACTCTGCACAGTCGATGAGATCTTCAATGTTGTGAAGAGATCGTTCTTTAGAATGCAGCAGAAAAATGGCTCGAGCCTCGGCTCTCTTGGCTAGCCTTGCTGCTAAGTTGAGTGGCAAATCAGGTGAATTGATGCTCCTCAATATTTGGCGATACAACATCAGTACCCTAGCTCGGTTCCGTGACAAATCCTCTGCAGTTGCCCATATCAAACCTTTCGCCATTGTTAGATTTCCCTTTCAATAGTCGCGTGATTATATGTTAAACCCAACCTGTGCAGAGTATTTAATAGCAGAGTCCTCACTTAGTAGTGTCAGATTAAATACAAAACAGGCACTTTCCACGCATCAAACGACCCAGTTTCACTCAGTACTTGTATCAAACACATTGAACTCAACATATCATCAACTACAGCTGGCATTGCGTTCACAATGGAGAAATTAATGGCAAGAGTTTCAATGAAATATTACCATTTACCTCGAGTAAACAAGATTTTTGCCTGATGAGCTTTAGGATGTAGATATACTCTACCAGCGGTACTTGGAAATTGAACTAGATGGAACGAAACCAAACAAGCTGGTTTGGGTACGTTTTAAGTTGATCATTCTTTTATAAATTAATCGAATAAAAATATTGATTTTGTTCAAAATTTAAATAAAAAATATCCAAACCAAACTAATTTTATAAATATATTAATTTTAAATGGTAAAGGTATTTTATTTCATTTTTAAGCATAAGTTTGTTATATCTGATTTTATTTTTTTTTCTTAAGTATTTTTCTTAATTATTAAGAGATATTTGTTGATAGTTCAAACTTTTTAAAGTTCAAGTGCTTATTTTGAGGATTTAACTTTTTATGCTAACTTTGTACTGAATTATCATAAATTACATTGCTAAATGTTTGAATATCAATGTTAATATTTAAATTTATCTATTTATAATAGCTAGTTAACAAATTTTGAGTTATATTTATAAATGAGAAACCTAAAAATTTATCTATTTATAGTAGGTAGCTAAATCGAATCAAACTAATATTTCAGGTTTGGTTCGGTCTGTCTCTAGTAAGAGAGCAAAACCTTTATGATAAAACCTCAAACCTAACCAAATAATATAATTTTTGCAAATTGTAAACCATACCATCAACGCTTAAAAGCCAACCCAAATCAAACCAAACCAAACCTATGTTACGATTTGGTTTGGTCCTTTCAAATTTAGTTTTAAAAATTGAAAAATATAAAATTTATTAAAGTAACATTTGTTATTAATTTCTCATACCGTTAATGATAATGACAAAACTAAAAATCAAACACTTTATTTATATATATAATGAACATATTATATATTTATAAAATCGGTTTGATTCAATTTGGTTGGATTTTTTTAATCAAAACTTTGAAACAATCCATTCCATTTTAATTAATTTGAAAACTCAAATTGACTAAAAACCAATTCAAACAAACTATTTCTAAGCAACCCTAATATATAGTCGTAAATGGTTTGAATGAATTTACATTAATTTGCTATTTAGAATATCGTGTAGTTCCAGTTTTTGCCAAAATCCGAATCAATCCAATTCTGCTTCCGCTACGCGCTGCGCTAGCTAAACAAAGTGTGGAGCCCTCGCAAAATAATCCGCCAGCAATGGCTGCATTGGGTGGAAAAAATGCATAGGAAGTCGATAACAGCACAGAAAACAGTTTATGACCAATATCATTTTAAAGTACCATATTCAGCGGGAAAACGATGGCGTAGTTTCTAAAAAAAAATCAAGAAAAAGGAGAGAAAAATCCAACAATTCAGGTCGCATTTAGCATTCTGATCTGTAAAAGAATGCAGGAAAAAATAGGATACAAGTATAAACGAACCAATACTTGTTAATTCAAGGTAAAGTGCTCAATTTCCCTTGAACATCTCGATTTCGATTCTTATGAAAGGAAACAGGCGATGTGATATTTTTCTTTGTAATGGGTTCGATCCGGCTTGCCTTGGAATTACTCTAAAGGCTATATGACTCCAAGAAAGGGAAGGTTTGAGGATTAGGTGTGAGGAATCCAAGTACTCATCTCAACACATGTACAAGCACATTCTCAACTCAAAAGATAGTTTATTACAATCCACCGCACATGCTATTTCACTAAACTTCAGAGCAAAGCACCATAACCGATCATGAGTATCCATTAAACTTGAACATATCAAAAGCGGTTCAAGAGTCAACTGGAGAAGCAAATGACTCAGGGAAATATTTCAAGAAAAACAAAAAACAGAGCTTAAAACTTAAGAGAGCGAGGGAAGAAAGAAGTAAAGAGAATACTGTCTTTTCTCAAAGACCTTAGGTTACAAACAAACGCTCAAGAAACAATTCATCTGCAAGGTAATGAAAACTAGGAATTAACTTGGCCGAAGAAAATACCACTGTCAAATTCTTTCTGCCGCAGAAGAAAACCCAGCGTGTTGCAGATACGTCAAAGGTACTCTTTTGAAATTAAATAGTAACAGACAATGGTTAAGATCTCAGCATTTGGAAAGTAGCACCTTCATTATTTCCAGTTAAAACACAATTAAATTACCAACAATAAAGTGGATTGATTCAATAAGTCGTGAAAATCTACAATCCACATATCATGAATCTATGCAGAGTTATGCAAACTTATTGGATTGAGACTGCACACCTCATATACGGCTAGGACAACCCAATCAAACCAGTAGAGGTGCCACGCTTTCTGGGATCGATCAATTACCATCAACTAAGCAAGTTCTGTGCGGTAATGTACAAATGCTATTGTTATAAGGCCAAAACATTCTTCAAAACCTATGTTAGAAGTGTTAACAATCATAAGATTCAGCAAGTAGTATATTGTAATAGTAATTCTGCAAAGTACACAAGCACACCTGAACTATTATTATGTTCCAGGTTTAAAATCAACTTATTTCTGTAGACTTTGAAAAAAAACTACCAACGAATGTTCTAGACCTATGATCAAATTATTTATGTAGATGTAGAGTTTGAATTTTTTTTTTACCAACAATCGTTCCACACCTATGATCAACTTATTTCTGTGGACTTTGGAAAAAATTATCAACAAATGCCACACGGACCAAGCCAAACACCTACATTCAAGTTTATACACAGGTTACCCCATAAGCCCCAAATAGATACAAACCCAAAGACTAGCCAAAACATGTTAACCAATAACTAGTGATGTTTATATCACACAACGTCCACAAACCAGACACCAAAAAATTATAAGCATTATAACACCACACAGCACAATAACAGCAGGGAGCTGAACATGCTATCTATCGTGTGAAATGAAACGACTGCAGATTCAAAATCTCCTCACGCTATCCCAATCCACAAAACCTAAAACAAAAATAAAGATGGATTATTGCGTCAATCAATATGCAAGAAAAAACGCAAAAAGCCGCAGAACCACACCAAAATGTCTAACTAACACACGATTGCAAAATCGACTGATAGGCGATAAGTATAGTAGAGAAAATTCGAATTAGAGTCTATTAAGTTCCTTCAGACAGGGCTGAGGAGCTGAGAGAGAGAAGGCTTGGGCTCGGAGTTCATGCCGATGATGATGACCAAAGGGATGAAACCATAGTGAGTAATGACTTTGGCCTTCTTCATCGTCCAGGTGCTCCACTCCTTCACGAACCTCGCCGCCACAGCTACGGTGGATCCATCCTCATCCGCCGCCGCGGACTTCTTCACAGATTTCCCTTTCCCCGCCTTCAGGGACACCTTCGATGCCATGATTTTTCTCTCTATGTTTAACAAAAATGCAAGGAACGCCCCAGAAGCCAAAATAGGTCAAGACTTTTGATGCTGCCAGATATATTTTCGTTAATCCAATGCCCAATGGATCGTGGAATTATTGAGTTTCTCTCTCTCTCGTAATTATTGAAATTTTGTGAATATTTAGAATTAAATTTACCACTAATTTATGTATCGAAAAAAATTAACATTGATTTTGAAAATATATAAGATAGTTTCTTATTGAAGATGAAATTTATAATATAATTTATATGAGAATTATATTTTTCCTACATATGAATATAGTAGTTTATTAATAACAATTTTTATTAAAACTAGTACCACTTAACACGCGAAAATTATGAATTTCAATTATAAACTTTTAGTTGAGGATATTAAATTGTTATATAAAGAACATATATAATCCATAAAATAATAAAATTACTTACTAATAGCATATGTGAGCATAATAGAAAAATCCAAGATTTGATGATTGTAAAAGTCATTCATTCTTTATATATAACAGTATCCATTTGCAAGCGGTTTAGCTACGTGATGGTGCATTCGATTATGATATTTTAATGATTTTTAAATGATAAATTTTTGTTGATTCTATAAATTTTTATTGATTTTTACATAATTTCACATATTTATAAATAAATTTATGTATATTCCTGTAGCTTTTTTGTAAAACTTTTTTTAGATTTTTGTAAACTTTTTCATAAAATCATATAGATTTTATAAATACTAATAATTAATTGACATTGATAACTTATCAAGTTTGATATTGTTTTTCAAAATTTTAAATAATTTTACTTATTTAAAATTTAAATAATTCAATTATTACATGTGTATATATGTGAGTTTGTATATATGTTTGTAAATTTTTGAAAATGCATCTTTGTATTAATCTGCAATCTCATGTTTGAACTGATTATATATATAAATATTTATTTATGTGAAAATAATATTATTTAACATTATATGGATATAATTTTTGGAAAAAATTTGATGATTTACAGATTAATTTAAAATACTAAAAAGAATTATAATCAAATTTTAGTCAAAAAAATTAATAAAAAATTATTTTTATTTATTAAAAAAATTACTATTATTGTTAATTTTATGTGTCAATAAATTTTTTTGTTTTTATATATATAGTATAATAATTTTATTAAAAAAATTCATAATTATAATTAAAAACTTTGTTAATTTCAAGATTACAAGTAAGTTATAAAAAAAAAATTAAAGTGTAATTCTTAAACAATATTGACGTAGAATTTAAAGATTAGAAGTTATAAAAAAATGAAGTATAATTTTTAAATAACAAATGAAACAAAATATTTATCAATTATATCATATATTTTTTAAATATAAATTATGCCTTAAAATCTTAATTTTTTTTATAATGTTTGTTGCGAGACTATTCAATTATTAAGAATACAGCTCGGTTATTTTTTGGATCATATTTTATTATTAATCTAAATCATAAATTAAAAATCATAAAATAAATTTCAAAAATTAAAATTTGATATTAATAATTTTGATTTGAAACTATCGTAAAATAAAAAATTAATAAATGAACCATCGGTGAAAAAAATGCAAAAATCTGAAAAGAAAAACAAAAAAATGTACACATATATTATACATTTTAAAACGTGAGAAAGTGATAAAGAAATATGAAAGGAGAGAAGATGGGTGATGTGAGATAAAGCGAGGAAGAAAGAGCTTATGAGTCAAAAATTTTAAAAATTCATCTTATTATTTGGGTTGAACCAAATATAATTTTTGATAATTTATAATTATATGTTGTACTTTGATATTTGTATGATAATAAATTTCATATATTTATTAAAAGTATATTAATTTAAAAAAAGTATATTAAAAATTTAAATAAATCTAAAACTGAAGTTTTAATTTAAAATATCAATATCGAATACCAGATTATTTTTTAAAATTATATAAAAATCTATTTTGAATACTTAAAAAAAACAAAACTAAACAAAACAAAAGTCTTTAAACAGCGCATTGATAATTTATAGGCTTTTGAAGAGAGGATTTCGAGCACCATAAGTAGAGTGTAGAGTCACAACATCGATAATCCTTGCTTCAAGCGAAGATGGGGGGAGGGATGGAAACGAACAAGAACCGTTGGATCGAGGATTGGTCCACGGCTAGAGAGAATCTGGAGCACAATTTCCGCTGGACCCGCCGCAATTTTGCGCTTGTCGGAATATTCGGCATCGCTCTGCCCGTTCTCGTCTACAAGGGCATCGTCCGAGAATTCGTGAGATTTTATTTTCGTTTTTGCTGTTTTTTTAGTTTTGTTCTGTCTGTGGCTTAATTCTGTTTCTCGCCTTGCGATCTATGGTGATTTGAGTTGGTTTTTCCAGAGAAACGTGATCGATAGGTTTGGTTTGGTCCGTTATTAGTGACTTTTGTGTTGAATTTCCCGTGTGGTTTGGGAGTAACGTTTTTTACAGATTTGTTAAGGACAAGCTTGTTTAGATATTAAGAAACGAGCTCTGCACTAAAAAATTGAAGAGTTTTCCCCCAAATGTTGGTAGGATTTCAGATCCTCCTTCACCACTATTCAGCGAAAAATATAGATTTCTGCTTGTTAGCTTATCTTAAATAGTTAATTACGAGATTGGGAGAAGGAAAGAGTATAGGAAACCATATTCATTAACCAAATTTCAAGATATATAAGAAAGAAAACCTCACATGAATAGAGGATGGGCTCGAGGCCGACCAAGGTGTATATGTTTCAACTTCTGTAAAAGCGAGTTTTGTTTCAGATAGCTTTGATATGGGTGAGTTTAGAGTGGCATACACAATTGGTGCTATGTATATTCAAGATGAAGCACATTTGGAAATCGATAATCATAAAGATAATTGTTTCTATTGTCTAAACTGCTAATGAACCCTAGGTTCATTTTCATGACAGCATCTAATATGCATAAATATTTGCATCTTTGCTTATTTTCCAGCGTTGATCTCAAATCTGGAATGTAGATGCTTCTCTATTTCAGTTGACTTAATATCAGTTGACCTCTAAAACTTATGCTATATGTTGAATGGGAACTCTGTGTAACTAAATATAGCCTTTACTTTATCATAAGTTGTTTCTGCTTGTAGTTTACACTTTTTAAATCTAGATTATCATTCACCATTTGCTAATTTTGATGACAGCACATGCAAGATGAGGATGCGGGGAGGCCATATAGGAAATTTGGATTCCTGTAACCATGCTTCAGCTTTTATCTCAAATAAAATGTCTCAGTGAATGTAATACTTTACGCATTTTCCTAGACCACTGAGTACTGCATCACTTTCTCGAATTGTGAACCTTTGTTTTATATACTACTATATTTCACTTGTTAGACCTCCTTTTTTATGGCCATCAAAATTGAATCATTTTGTGAATGTGATAAGTTCAAATTTGTAAGCCTGTGACATGTATGGATGGCTACATCTGTGATAAATTAACTTATTTTGTTGTGTTTCTACCAATATGCATGAATTTATTCATTTTTGGTTGTGGTGTTGACTACTGTTCGTTATTTAGGTTACGCGGGTCTCTTACAGAGATCATATGAATTAACAAAAATTACACCCGCAAGTGTGGCATAACAAAATGTTAGGATTGAAGGAAACATAACTTGTTGGTTATATTTGGTCAACTGTTGCAACTTGCAAGAACATTAATTTAAATAATCAATAGAAACTGACATACCTTCTTGGATTATTGATAAACATTTGCAAATGCTAAAAGCTAGAGTCACGGATATAGGTGTAGATACTACATATTGATAATTACAAAGACAAGAAAATTGGTACTTGAGTTACTTATCATTATTTAAGTTCTATATATATTATATAGTGCCAATTCCTAGTTTTAGATATCTTCATAGAAGAGTCTTTTGAAATCTTCCATACAACCAGCTTGCAGGCATAGTGCAATAACCATAAAGCCATCCCCATCGAGCCCTGGTAAGATCAAAGAATCACCATCACAATCATGAGTTCCGGGGCCCATAAAGATTTCCTTCCCCCAACCAAAATCAAGGCCATAGAGCGGAAGTTCCATCCAGCTTATTACCCCTAGATTTGGATTACCGTAAAATGGCCCTTGATTCGTCTTAATGGCATGTATATCTTGTAATCTTGATAAATCTTTAAGATTTTTCAAGTAATCAAGAGTGGAATACACAAACTCGCTGGAGACCTTATTTATTGCTTCTCTTATTCTGCTTGCAGCATAGCCTGATGGTCTTGTTACAAGATCCCCTGAGCAGCCAGTCGCAACCACATCGACTATTGCATTGCCAAAGTATTTTTGAGGTAATGGTGGTTGAACTCGATTGCGTATATCTAAACAAATTGCCAATCTAGTTGGCTGCTCATATATGTGCCCACGAACTCTGCATGCACACCTCCATATGTGTGCTGCTATTGCCTCATATCGTGTAAAGACACGATCACCATAATTAAATGGCCTCGTTTTGTTAGCTTCATTCTTGAGCATTTCAACCTGGGTTTTTGTCAGCTTCAACATGGCAACAGTAGTTTCCTTTTTCCTTTCCCTTTCACAGTTGGATTGGCCAATCAGAAGTGGAGGGGGATCAAACTGCTTGTGCTCAAAGCACGGTTGTGCAGATGGAGGATCCCCAGCCCGCAACAATTTCCTATCAAGAAAAGGTGCAATGCCTAATGAATCTCCGCGAGCTAGGTTAGCCCATTCAAAGATAAAATGAAGGGCACTTTGCCCGTCAACCACAGCATGGGATATAGAGTAACTTAGAGCAATCCCACCACACTTGAATTTTGTTAGCTGCACGATGACCAAGGGGATTTCTTCAATGGGTGCTTTGTAGTTTACTGGATGAATAAGGTGATGAAAATAGGGAGATGGAGTGAAATCACCGAGGATATCTAAGTCAGCATCAGTCTCTGCTTCTATCAACTGAACACCCTTCCCATTGCACTCAAGCACGAGGTGAGCCCCATCTAACCATCGCAACCGACCTGCCAATGGGAAAAAATGCACCAAGATTCTGCTCAAAGAGGTTTTTAGGGTTGTAAAGATGGTGTCTTTTTGTGCGAGCCATGTTCCTGAAGGCCGATAAAAGTATACTGTTGGGATGTGAGCAAGAACACCGGTTTGGTCAAATTCTGTTAAGGACATAGGGCCATTCCTTGTTGGCTCTACTGGCTGGACTAGGCAAGAATTATTCAACACAACTCTCATATTGCTAATATAATTGATAATTGATATTTGGGTGGATAGCAGTTATTGTGTGGCATTTAAAGTGTCGTACTTTTGTGCCATTTATGTCTTGTGACCTTGTTTTTAGGTAACTGAAACTGTGTTTTGAACTGTGTGAGGGGTTTGTTTACCATCAATGGTCGGGGCTCTTGGATGGAATGAGCTTTCCATGACTTCTAGTTTTTCCTACTTTTCGCTTAAAGTACACTTCGTCCACTCCTATAGCCGCTTTCAATGTCCCCTATCTTTGGTTTCCTGCATATTTGCCTTGAAAATTTTAATCAGACTATATGGTTAGCAGTTAACAAAAAATGCAAGTCCCTTTGCCATTAGTTGTTCCAACAATTTTCGGAGAAGTGAAAATGTGCAACGAGTGCCCACCATCGGCCAGCGATGTACAAGGGACGTTGAATTTATCGGCCTTGTCTTACTGATTAAGAAAACTGGATATAAGACACTTTTTTTCCTGGAAAAAATGATGTTTGATTAAGCTTTTATTCTAAAAAAACATTTAAAAAGACGATAAGAAACTAGGAAGTAAGGGTTGTGATTGTCTATTTTTTAGTAAATGGAAGTCGCCAAAATTTATTAATATTCCAATTTTTTATAAAATATGTATTTTTTAAATTGATATAGGTATTTTAAACGATAAATCAATTGTTTAAAATAAATCTCAATTTTATAAATTCTTTAATAAAAAATAAAGATATTTCGGTTCAACATATAGTTGGAACTTGGAAGTAATGTAAACTGTTTTCCAATAAATAAAATCCAGTCTCACTGTTGATTTGTTCATGGATGATCATTCTGATAAAATAAAAAATAAAAAAATTGGCCAATTCACTTCTCACGCATCGGTGATCCTTGGCTCCTTGCCTCAAAGAAAGACGAACACGGGAACCGTTAGATCGAGAAATTGTTTCTGTGTGTTTTAGCCCTTGGTGACTGGGATGGGATGAATGGTCACATCCATGATACATGAACTTATTTAATTGTGACATTGATAACTAAATGATGTGAACGTTGTATTTAGCCGATTGTTGCTTAAAAGAACAACATTAATTCAAGTGATCAGCAACCGTCAAAAACAATTCAAGTGATCAGCACAAACTACCATACCTTCTTGTTTTATTTATAAAGCATTTACAACTCGCATAATACTATTAAAACGAAAACTTTTTTGAGACGTCTTACGAATCAATTTTGTGTGACGAATATTTTATTTGGGTTTCCTATTAAAAAAATATTGCTTATCATTATAAATATGGACATGATAGATTCGTTTTACGGATAAAGATCGATTCCTGCTTGGTTTAGAAATTTTCGTAGAAGAATTTCTTGAAATCTTCCATGCGATTGGCTTGCAGGCACAGCACAACCACCATGGATCCATCTCCATCATGCCCTGGTAAGATCAAAGAATCACCATCACAATCATGAGTTCCAGGGATCATAAAGATTTTCTTTCCCCAACCAAAATCAAGGTCATAGATTGGAATTGTCATCCAGCTTATGATCCCTAGATTTGGATTCCCATAGTATAGCCCTTGATTCGTGTTCATGGGATGTATATCTTGCAATCCTGATAAATCTTCAAGATTCTTCAAGTAATCAAGAGTGGAATGCACAAACTCGCTCGAGACCTTATTTATTGCTTCTCTTATTCTGCTTGCAGCATATAGCCTGATGGTCTTGTTACAAGGTCCCCCGAGCAACCAGTCGCAACCACATCAACTATTGCATTACCAAAGTACTTTCGAGGTAGTGGTGGTTAAACTCGATTGCGTACATCTACACAAATAGCCAATCCGGTTGGCTGCTCGTATATATGCCCACGATCCCTGCATGCACACCTCCATATGTGTGCTGCTATGGCCTCATATCGTGTAAAGATACGATCGCTATCATTAAATTGCCTGGTTCTGTTGGCTTCATTCTTTAGCATTTCAACCTGGGTTTTTGTCAGCTTCAACATTGCGTCTGCAGTTTCCTTTTTCCTTTCGTTCTCACAGCTGGATTGGCCAATCAGAAGAGGGGGAGAATCAAACTGCTCGTGCTTTGAGCACGGTATCGCAGATGGAAGATCCCCAGCCCGCAGAAATTTCCTATCAAGAAAAGGTGAATTGGCTAATGAATCTCCTCGAGCCAGGTTAGCCCATTCTGAGATGAAATGAAGGGCACTTTGCCCATCAACCACAGCATCGGATATAGAGTAACTTAGAGCAATCCCACCACACTTGAATTTAGTTAGCTGCACAAAGACCAAGGGGATTTCTTCAATAGGGGCTGTGTAGTTGATTGGAGGAGTAAGGTAATGAAAATGGGGAGATGAGGTGAAATCACCGAGGATATCTAAGTCAGCATCAGTCTCTGCTTCTATGAGCTGAACACCATTGCCATTGCACTCAAGCACGAGACGAGCCCCATCTAGCCATCGCAAACGACCTGCTAATGGGTAAAAATGCACCAAGATTCTGCTCAGAGAGGTTCTTATGGTTTTAAAGACGGCCCCTTCTTGTGTGAGCCAAATTCCTGAAGGCTGGTAAAAGTATATTGTTCGGACGTGAGCAAGAAAACCAGTTTGATCGAATTCGGTTAAGGGCATAGGTCCATTCCATGTTGGCTCTGCTGGCTGAACTAGGCAGGAATTAATCAACACAATTTTCATATTGCAAGTATATTCGATCTTTGGATAGAGTTTAGTTCTTGTCTGGCATGATTTTATGTCTTGTGACCTTGTTTTTAGGAAACAGAAACTGGGATTTTGAACAGCTTGATAGGAGAGTTTTCCATGACTTCTAGCTGTTCCTTCATTTGGTTAAGTGTACTTAGTCCACTCCTTTAGAAGCTCAAGTGTGGCCATCTTTGGTTTCCTGCATATTTGCCTTCAAAATTTTAATAAAAATTTGTATGGTTAGTTGTCATAAAACTCAATCCCCTCTCCCATCAATTGCTCCAATAATTTATATGAAGCCAAATAGCGAATTTCCTGTGATACGGATACGAGGAACGAGCGCCCGCAGTCAATGTAGGGTGTATTTGCATGGAGAAATCGTGTATAGAAAGCATTTTAAAAAAAAAAAACATTTGATATTTGATTAAGGTTTTATAAAAAAAACACTTAAAAGTTAAAAGCCACAACAAAAAACTAGGAAATATGTCCATGTTTCGGTTTAAGCTTTTAATTTTTTAACTTTTTTTTATATAGAAAATTTCAGCTTTTATTTTATTTGCATGAAGGAACAATATTCCATTTTATTATATTCCTTCACACCTTTAATTTAATACGAAAAGAACTAACTAGAGTGTGAGCAAATAAATCATATGATTAAGGTTTCAATTTGAGAAGGCTAACAAATATCATTTGTCGGGTGGAAAACAAACGAACGATAGTCAGATGAGATGACAATTTTTGTCTCTTGGCGATGTGGATTATCTTTGTTGTCAAAATTAACTCTTAAATATGTATTTTTTTATTTTTTGCCAATTTTATTCATTTTCCATTTTTCAATGAGAGTACTGTTGTGACACTAGACAAGTCAGACACATCAACGCTATATCAGATAAAATAATAATAATAAAATAAGAAATAAAACAAAGACGGCATAATAAGAGCAAATTTTGACATCATCTTACTATCTTACTATCGAATTGAAGTTGAGACTAATTTCTAATTGATTTGGTGAAATTTATTTAAAATTACAATTGTATCCTAATTAATGAAACTTCTTTTCCCTAGAATAATCTTTCTTTTTAAAGTTTTAATTTTATCTTTATTTATATTTTTAAATCAAATAACATCTTTATCTATATACTCTTAATTAAAAAATATGAAACAATAATTAATTTGAAAAAAAATAAAAATTAACATGTTCATATAATTTTTCGAACTGTATAAACTATGCTTCGCATGTAAAGATGTACTAATAGAAAAAAAAATCTGCGCAAACATACATGACCAAAATTGTAATGTTTTCGTATCTTTACTATGAATATTAATCGAGAATATTATTTGTAACTATGGAGATATGTATTTTTTTTATTTAAGTTATTGGAATATTAGTTAGAACACATAAAAAGCCTATCATAGAATACTTTTCCTTGTTTTTATTTTTATTGTGTCTCATTGGTAATTCTTTTAGATTTTTTTAAATATATAACTCAAAATTCTTTAAATATATATTTATTGAATCGTAAGTCCTCTTTGTAAAACAAGAATTATTTAATATATTTTCATTTAAGATTTATAAAAATTTAATTAAGATAAATAAATAATTATTAAACGTTATATTAGAGTATTTAAATCTGTAAACTGTGTGACATGCGTTGTTTCTGTAGCGCTATTTGATCACGATTCTATCGCAGACCCTTATTCATTATTATTTAATAATATTTGACCAGTTTTGGCCATTATTATCGTAATAATATTTGACTGAGATGTGCCTATTTTCGTGCTTTGGAATTTAGCAATTTAAAATGGGGAACGACATCTCTTATGCACTTATTTTTTTGAAACGATCTCATGAAAAAATTGTGTGAGACGAATTTCTATTTGAGTCATCATATAAAAATATTATTTTTTATGTTAAAAGTATTATTTATTATTGTATATATGAACAATGTTGACTCGTCTCACAAATCTTTATCCAAATCTTTATCTGTCAAACTATTTCACTAGACCTACTACTATCTTATAGGTTCGAATTTTCGTTTTTGAAACGCAACTTACCTTTACTATAGTCTATATATAGTTATTTTGGTGAGCTATCAACAACCATTATAACATTGGGATATTTGTATAAATAAGATTGTGGAAATTAAGTACTCATTACTCAATAACGACCTGATGGAGCTTGAATTTTGGCGCATGTTTGTTGGAATATTAAGAGTGTGATAAATATTTTATTATGATATAATTTTTAAATAAATGTAATATTTTTTACAATTTTAATTTTAATCAATAAAAAATTACTTTTAAAACAAAACGTGTGTTTAATTGTATTTAATAACAATAATTTGATTAAAAACCAATTTTATTTAAATATAAAATCGAGTTTTTAATTGGATCTATCACATATATTAATTTATCAATAATTAATATATTAAATAAATTATTTATAATATTTCATATACCATTTTATTAATTTATCGTTAATTCATATTCGAAATAATAATAATAATATGTTTTTTTTTAAGCATGAAGTTATAAACCTAAATTCCCAAGTATATATTGCCCCAACTACAAAACAATTCGGAACTGTTATTTCTTTCTGCTTCTACATCACTTTTATTCGTCTGATTGATTCCCGCAGTACAGGAATCAGGAATCCGTTTGATCGGCAGGTGCTTGCGGAAATTTTAGCTTCAATCAAACCATTTAGCTAATTCATCTTTGTGGGTTATAAGAATTATCTTAATTTTTTTCTGCAGTCGAAACCCTAATTTATGGGCTTAGTAACTGGTAGATTGGTCATCGCAGTTTTTATGTGTGTGTTTGTATTTACATAAATTGCAGCTGGCGATTTTTTAGTTCTGTCTCAAACGAAATTTGAAGGGGAATGGATTGGGAATGGGACATTATAATTTTTCGTAACTGGAGGCAGATTTTTTTTTAATGAAACGGTGTTTTATGAGGTCATCGGACTTGGTTGTGTGATATGTGAAATTCATGTTTTTATGTGATTACGAACGGATAAGGAGTGCAATTTTATCTGCAAATGAGAATACAATATCTATGATCTGCTCTTCCTGGTTTCTAGTTTTCAGCTTTAGGTTAACTATGGAACTTAAATGTGAATTCTTTGACCTGATTAGTATCTGTTATGGTAT
This sequence comes from Primulina huaijiensis, assembly GCF_012295235.1. Classification (NCBI taxonomy): domain Eukaryota; kingdom Viridiplantae; phylum Streptophyta; class Magnoliopsida; order Lamiales; family Gesneriaceae; genus Primulina; species Primulina huaijiensis. The sequence goes on from NC_133307.1 coordinate 30,014,457, forward strand.
GTGAAATATTTGAAATCTGATACTCTTTTGTGAACAGTTTGTGACTGTTCCATTTTTATATGTTCTTCCTATTTGAACATTATCGTTGGGTGCAGACTTGCATATCTCTTTAACTTTATAAAAAATCGATGAAAAGTTTCACTGAATTTCATATTCCAAGGAACTGCATTTAAAGTTATCTAACGGGCTGTGTGTTCATCTCCTGAATGCTTTTCAATGTACTATCATGTGTATCTACGATGTTGCATTTTGTGGATGCCAATTGATTAATATAATTCTTAACAATGCACACTTCTGCATGAAGAACACAATTATTATATCCACCGCACATTGATCTTTTTAGGTTTGTTGATAGCAGGTGTACGTTTGGCTGAATCTAGGTGTGAGAGTAGTAGTGCTGAGATGCGGTTTGAAGATGACACTCCTACTAGGGAGAGGTGGACCGGAGACTACGATGAATCAGAAGGAAATGAGTCTGACGAAAAACCAGATTTGGGTAAACATCGAAGCAAAGATAATAACAAGAACAATGCTCACAGGGAGGAGAAAGATCACAAAAGTAGGGATAAAGAAAGACTAAGGATGATTGAGAGCTCGAAGGAAAGAGAGAAAGAGAATAAAGATTCAGAATCAACTAAGAGTAGAAGGACGGACAGAAACGAGAGAGTAAAAGATGAGGTTCGAGATAGAGTCATGGGGAAAGATGTTGATCGTGAAAAGCGCAGGGAAAGGGAGAGAGATAAAGAACGAAGGGATCGAGGAAAGGAAAAGGAGCAAGAGCGGAGGAGGGAGAAAAATTTGGAGAAGGATGGTGATAGAGGACATGATACAGACAGGGGCTGTGACAAGGTCAGAGACAAGGATAAAGACAGGGAAAAGGAAAGGGATAGAGCTAAAGATAAAGAGCGGGAAAAGCAAAAAGATAGGGAGAGGGAAAAGGATGATGACAGAGACAGGCTTAAGGAGGCAGATGAGAGAGAAAAAGGGAAGGAGAAAAATAGAGAGAAAGAAAAGCAGACAGCTCAAGAGAAGGATAGGGTAAGAGACAGAGGTAGGAATGATCGTAGACAGAAGGATGGCGGTCGTGAAAGGAGCCAATGTGTGGAGGAGGATGTTGTTAATCATGTTCAAGATCATCAATCTGCTAACGAGGTTAATATCCCTGATGATGAGAATGCCTCCAAAATTCTCCAGCGCCAACAAAATGCTGATGTTGAGCTTGTTGCTGCAGTACCTCTTGATTCTTCAAAATTGGAAAAACGCCTTTTAAAGTAGTTACTTTTTACTGCTTATTTCTAAGATTCATTTCTATGTTCCTTTTCCTCGCCTATTAAGGTTAAAATTATGTTCATGGCTGTTTCTACACTTCCCTTGCGTACTTTTTATTACAAAACAAGAATTTCATATTTTAAGAGTACTTTTGTCTGTCAATTCAAGATTACAAAAAAAAAAAAATTATTCCATGATGATCAGATACATAATAATCTTTATGAAGTTAAGTGGTGCTTTATGGTTGCATTAACATTCTCGATTTATCAGTACCGATGTGGCGATGTCAATTAATGCGGTATAGGAAGACATTTACTGGTGAAATTTAAGATGTCAGGTTATTGGGTGATGTTTAACTGGAATGTTAGATGTGAATAGTTTGACCTTTAGAAGAGGCATCATTGACTTCCATAGTTTTTAATGTGTAAGGATAACATGTATTTTGCATGTTCACCGTGAATAGATTATAACTTCTTGTTTTCTTTTGAACTTGAGAAATCCATCAATAATCAATAAGCCTAAGTGGTTGTTTGTTTGATAGAATGCGAGAAGAAAGAATGAAGAAAGCAGCAGAAGGTGCTTCTGAGGTTTTATCATGGGTGAACTGGAGCCGAAAACTCGGACAGAAAAGGACCTCTGAAAAGGAAAGAGCATTGCAGCTTTCTAAAGTATTTGAAGAGCAGGTGGATTCTCTGAAACTTTTATAGAGTTTTGTATTTTATAATGGACTAATAACGAACGGCATGCACATATATTAGATTTAATATGAAATATTATTTATGTATATTAAATATTTAAATTATCATATAAAGCGTAATTATGCTGAAATAATTTTTTCCCAGCTGGAGTTTTATTTTATTATGTTCTGTTTTCTCATGACAATAAGTGCATCAGGAGAACGGGTATTTGGGAAGAGAAAATTGATGTGTTTTAGAGATTGAAGTACGCTCATTTCAATGGATCTTTGATCGCGTATTTATTTGTTTGTAATAGGACAACATGAATAATGAAGGAAGCGATGATGAGAAAATAATGCAGCACACAGCTGGTACGTCTTATAATTCATGCATTCTCTTTTCCTGTTGAATTTGATTTATAACACATTCATTTAGGTGCCTGGTGACAAATGTGAGTTCATTTTATAATCTGAAATTTCATGAGTGAATTGAAATTGTCATGGAAAAAGATATGGATTTTTTTATTCTTGAATTGTAAAGTTTTGGATACTGAACTCCGTGATGAATTCCATGGCTGTGTGAGTATGAGCTTTGATCTGACATTTCACTTCATTTTTTTCTGTAGAAGATTTAGGTGGGGTCAAAATTCTTCATGGTCTTGATAAAGTACTTGAAGGCGGGGCAGTTGTCTTGACGCTCAAAGATCAGAACATACTCGCTGATAGTGACATCAATCAAGGTGAACCATTGGTTCTTCTTTTTTTTTTTCTATCCTTGTGCTTTATTTTTCCACTTTTACCATTTGGGTATTTTTTCGGCTCAGATATCTTAAGGTGACGTTACATTGTATATACCAGAGGTTGATATGCTTGAAAATGTGGAGATTGGTGAACAGAAACTACGGGATGAAGCTTATAGGGCCGCGAAGAAGAAAACGGGTGTTTATGATGACAAGTAGGATTAATCAATTGTTAATCTTAATTACTTTATATGAGGTCTAGATGCCTGACTTTCTATTCTCTCATCATTAAATTAGGTTCAATGACGAACCCGGATTCCCAAAGAAAATGCTTCCGCAATATGATGATCCTGTCACAGAAGAGGTTAATTTAATTTCTTTTTGTTACTTACAGTTGTAATTGTGCACAGGTTTACTTTCTTCATCTGGTGACAGGGGGTAACTCTTGATTCAAGTGGACGTTTCACTGGTGAAGCCGAAAGAAAATTGGAAGAGGTAATGTTGATGTTGTTGATGTTTGCACTAACTTGATTAAAATATCTGCATTGAAACCAAATATATTTTGGCTAAGTTTGTAATTTAATGACAGCTTCGAAAAAGAATCCAGGGGGTTCCTACTAGAGATCTCAACGAAAGTCTCAATTCAATTGGGAAAATATCGACAGATTATTATACCGAGGAAGAAATGATGAAGTTTAAAAAGCCAAAGAAAAAGAAGTCCCTGAGGAAGAAGGACAAGCTGGACATAGATGCCCTTGAAGCAGAGGCGATATCCTCTGGATTAGGTGCTGGAGATCTTGGTTCAAGAAGTGACGGGAGAAGACAAAATCTTAGGGAGGAACAAGAGAGGATTGAGACAGAAAAGAGAAGAAATGCTTACCAATCAGCATATGCTAAAGCAGACGAGGCTTCTAAAGCGCTTCGACAGGAGCAAATCAATTTCATACAGACAGAAGAAGATGATACTTTTGTTTTCGGTGATGATGATGACGAGCTTCGAAAATCATTAGAGAGGGCAAGAAAAATAGCCTTGAAGAAACAAGATGAAGAAGAAAAATCTGCTCCACGGGTTATAACCCTTCTTGCCACTTCCTCTAATGATTCCCCGGCAGACAACTCAAATCATGGGTCTGGAGATCAACAAGAGAATAAGGTTATCTTCACAGAAATGGAAGAATTTGTCTGGGGTCTGCAGATTGATGAAGGTATTCAATTGTGATTCATCAAACCTTTACATCTCTTGTTCCATTTGTTTTTCTTTCCCTAACACTAGAAACGTAGTTCAATATTTCTTGGAAGTGAGAAGAGAGAGGATGTTACTGGGATGAGCAGTGATTAAATGATAGGCCTGGTTCTACAACATTATGTATATTGTTCCATAAACCTTGTTGGTTTCAAAATGTTTCAACTAAAAGAACGCATACTATGAGCTTTTCCTCTGGCAACTTTGTCTCTCTAAATCCTCTTTTCTTGGATATTTGAGACAGCGCTGGTTGGTTTAGGGTCAGTATACTGGTTTGACATTATTTGTGGTGGTCACACTGTCATCATAAGATTAAATTTCATGTGTATCTCAGTTTATTATGTATATTTTTTCCCTTTCTTTGTCTATAGAACTTGTTTATGCTTGTATTTGCCACAGCTCTCTTTGGTAAATCCAGTTCCATGTTGTTTAGTGGTATCGTTTTTATGGTTGTAATATCAATTTTCTTCTCCTTTCAAACAATTATGCATGGATTCTTGAGTTTATTCTTTTTAGCTTGACTAATTGCTCAACCATGATTTATTGTTAAGTCCTGTATGTCTGATACTGTTTACTTTTCAGATGCTGAAAATCCTGACCAGGAAGATGTTTTCTTGGAGGAAGATGCAGTACGAGATAGCTTTGATCAGGAAATGAAGGATGGAGATGTTGGCTGGGCAGAGGTAAAAGAAACTGCAAAACATGAGATACCTGCTAAGGAGGAAGAAGAGGTTGTTCCAGATGAAACAATTCATGAATCTGCTGTTGGGAAGGGTCTAGCTGGGGCTCTCAAGCTTTTGAAAGACCGAGGAACACTCAAAGAAACTATTGAATGGGGTGGTCGAAACATGGACAAGAAGAAAAGCAAACTCGTTGGCATCTATGATAATGATGGAGCTAAGGAAATACTCATCGAGAGGACAGATGAATATGGACGAATTGTGAGTGGTCTTTTATAGACAAGCAATTAACTTTCGGTGCATTTAATATTTATATTATCTGTTACCTGACACACGAATAAGAACGGTAGGAGTAAGATATGAAAATTAATTTGAACTCTATTGAACATGTCTTTACAGAACCGATATTTAAGAATGGCAACCCGAATAAGTTGAACCACTCAAAAGTATTAAAATTCTTGAAAATGCTTCAATCTATTTTTGCTAGACTTAAAACTAATGAAAAAAATGTTGTTTTGTCGTGTTACAGAATAACAACCATCCATTAATTCTTTTGAAACATAATAAGAGAAGATTATGATAGCAAGCTTTGATTTCTTACTTGATTTATTATAAAACAAGGTTTTGCTAAACACTCCCTGAAGGAATTTTAATCTTATTGTATTTATTGTTGTTTCTGATATTTTTTAATTCTAGAGTTTTTGATATAACAGCGTCGGTTGATTTGGATATTTTTAAAGAATAATGTCATGAAATGTTGTTGGTGATGTGGCTATGGTTTTCTGCTAGTCGGTTTCTTGTCGAAGTTCTTTTACTTCATGAGGTCTTAATGTGGAATCTCCTGAAATGAATACATAAGTTTTTATTCATTTTAACCTGATCTCTACATGTTGCTATTTTATGTTATGAAATTAAGTAAATGTTTATGATTTCTTACCCCGAAGCTTATTTATAGTATTGGAGCACTTAAAGTGGTATTAAATTTAAAGAGCATGAGAATGCCAACTTCAAGCTCTAATGAATGCCTCTTCGTTTGCTGCAGTTGACACCAAAAGAATCTTTTCGGCTTCTTTCACATAAGTTCCATGGGAAGGGTCCTGGAAAAATGAAACAAGAAAAGCGTATGCGGCAATACCAAGAGGAGTTAAAAGTAAAGCAAATGAAAAATGCGGATACTCCATCTCTTTCAGTGGAGAGAATGAGGGATGCTCAAGCTAAACTACAAACACCTTATCTTGTATTGAGTGGCCATGTCAAACCAGGGTATGGTTCACTTTTCTCTTCATTTACAATTCCAGTGTAAGATTATTTTTTGCCTGAACTTTGTGATGTGACGAGTTACTCAAGCATCAGAATCCCAACAAAATCTTCAAATTCTGGAAACAGAACACAATATTAGTTGCATGTGCAATATAGAACACAATATTAGTTGCATGTGCAATATAGTGTTATCAATTCTTTTGGTGGAATTGCCTTCTTACGAGCACCCAATGAGAAAAAAATTGCATTTGTATATTCTGGCATTTATGGGGGCATTTTACAAAATCTGGTGCTATTTCGTGGAAAAATTCTGAAATTTATGAAAGATTTTGACAGCAGAGTAAATTTATTGGTCTTGGGATCTGCAAAATGTGTGCGCGTGTAAACTTTTTTTGTTTGTGTATAGTTCTTTCGTCTGTTTGGAGCCATTATATTGTTCTGGGATCTGCTTTTGCCGTTATATTTTATTTCCTCTGTTTAGAGCCATGCTATTACTGTTATTCTTATTATTTCAATCATCTCCTTTTCAGTCAAACAATTGATCCTGGAAGTGGCTTTGCGATAGTTGAGAAGGACCTTGCTGGAGGCTTAACCCCCATGCTTGGTAATAGGAAGGTCAGTGTTGCAAGATTATGAGTTTCTGTTTTCGGTCTTTAGTTTCACGTATTGTTTGCACCCCTGTTCATCTTGCCACTTATGTTCGACGACTCCTCCAGCTTCTCTCTCGATTGTTTCCTCTCTCTCAAACAATCACATTATACTTCCCCGTATGACCTTGTTTCAGTAACATGGTATAATTATTTTCACTATAGGTCGAGCACTTTTTAAATATCAAACGCAAGTCTGAGCCAGGAGATGCAGCTGCCCAAAAGAAGCCTAAAACTTGAGCGAGACAAGTTCTTGGCCATTTTTTGTGCGCAGCCTACATGTTTTTATCCTCGAACGAGAGGTAACCACCATGTCCGCGCCTTTGAATTGTATTATTCATGTGTTGGACATCAACTTTAAAGTCCCTATTCCCCATATGGATTTATAGATTTTGCTACCTTAATTTTCAGGAATGATTATTACCATTTTAGACCAATAATGGTATCTCATACTAAAGTTTATTATTTAAAATTACACTCCTACTGGAGAACTGGGTCAGGGGACTTCTTTGTACGAATAGTCTTGAAACTTGCTCCTTATAATGATCAAGGGGTGTTTATTGCTTTTTATAAAGTATTAATTTTTTGCCGGATAAATCTTTGTTACACATTCAAATGTGCAAATGGTACATTCGCTAATGCTAAAAGAACGAATCAACAAATGCAAGCAGCCAAAATGGTTGTCAGATCAAATTACACGAGCACAATCGCCAGCATCACATATCAAGACAACATTGCCTTCATTAATCTGGCTTGCTAGCTTCGGTTGAAGCATCGTGTACTCTTTCTCGACAAACGATGCTGCGTCTAAAGCACGATTAGCATCTACAAATGCAATGCAGCAGCCCCGAAACCCTGCTCCACTAAATCGAGCTCCATACACTCCCGGGGCTTTCACCAGAATCTCGTATAATTGAATAAGCGGTTCACTACCTATAACGATTTTCAAGGAAAAGTAAACCATCTTACATGCTTCTCTAAGGATTGGAAAACGAGTACAATACTGAAAAGCAAACAAGAAGCAAAATCTATAAACAAGGCAATCATACCACATTCGTAGTTCTCCATAGAACTCAAACCGGATGCCGAGATTAATTTTCCAAATTCCTCAAGATTTCCAGAAGCCCAAGAGTCGAGCCCTTAAATTATTATATCCAATCAAAATATAAAATAATCCCATCAAAATTTGAGAGTAGTAGCTGGAACGGAAAATGGTACCATTCAAAACTCGCTTATTCTCTGAGAAATAGTGTTCTGCTCTTTTAGCAAGAATGGGATCCAATTTGCACTGGAAAGCAAGTTGCGAGGATTAGCTTTTTTAAGCACACAAACATGTCTCTAGAGGTATAAAAAACATGATAGTATATAAATCAAAATAAATGTCTATTAAAATGCAATAAAATAAGAACCTTGTGTTCTTCATAAACTTCTGACTCAACTGAACAAAAATGTGATCAGATTGTCATATATCATGGAATCTGTTGTACAGTGTACTCGAAACAAGAAAGTTTAGTCTGCGTACCGTTTGATAGGAGAGGGTCTAGCCCTTCATTTCCCGAAGCCCTGTAGTTCTAACACATGCATCAGAAAGAAAAGTAATGCGAAATTGCATGGTTATTGTTGCTAATTGTGATGCAGTTGAAAAGGCCCATAACTTGTCATGCGTTTAGAATAAAGAAAGGCCACAGTTATCAGAGGATAGCACAGCATGGTAAACCAAGCAAAAATCCAATCTATAACAGAGACGAAGGATCTTACTGAAGCAGAATTCTTGCAGCTTCTTGACATTCTGCAACTCGTCGATTGTATCCAGGATTAGTTGTCAATGCTTGCTTCAAGCCTGAAAATGCCAGCAAAATCTTGAATTTCTTGTTCATCCCGATGTTACATCGACTATTCATTTCTGGAGCCCGTACCAGTTTGTGTTCTTTGGTCTGCACAAGAAAAATAGGAATTAGAAGAAAATTTCTATAATCCAGAAAGCTTGTGTTATCACTAGTTACGGAGAACAGAACATGCAACTAATGATAGAACAATGAAAACCGGAAAATGCAAATATAATCAACCAGTAATAAACTTCAGTCTGAGTTGAAATCGTCACCTTGCAGTTCATACAAGTTAAACATCCATAGCTTGAAAGCAATATGGCGGACTGATCGAGTATGCCATTTTTCAATCCTAGATATTCATTTTCAATCAGCCTGCATGCATAAAAATTATTTAAATGATGAAACAAAAATGGTTATTTCAGCTGTTTTCAGGAAGGATCACCATATCCATAATTTTCCTCATGCGCTTTGTAAAGGAAGGAAAGTTCAATTTTCACATCAAACAACCATACCTATCATATTCAATATTTTCTTCTCGATCAACTGTAAGGTTATTTGAACTTTCAAAGGCCAGCAGATATGCCACACCTACCTGTGTCAAGCATGTCATTCGACAGACAATGATATATTAATTTTAACCAAAGCTTTACAAGATGTTTGAGACAATGTAGAAAGCAATGAACTTAGTCATGACAACAAATGAGTCAAATATCTAGTTTGGCAGGGTTAAATCAATCATCTAAGCCATTGGCCAGCAAAGAGAAGAAGAATGCTTACAGCTGCGGAAGAGCTAAGGCCTGAACTGTCTAGCCCCTCGGCACCACAAATAAGTCCAGAAAAACCCTGTAAAATCAAAACTGAGTTGGTCCCGTATTGAGACAAACCAACCTATACAGCTATACTAGTATAATGTTAATTACACATGGATGGGCAATGCAAATAAATGAAGAGCTCTTAAAAATACAGAAGAATTGATGCCGTTCACTTAAGGCTTCAAGTAAACAAAGAAATCATAGGACATAGACGATTTCAATCATTCTTCAGTGCAATAGTGGAATAATATTATTCACTACAACTCTGATCGTTCATAGTACTGAAAAATTTGAACAAAGTGATTAATGTAAAGCAAACCAGATGAAATCGAGTGGATTAAATCATAGAAAAATTACTTATAATTTGAAATGTTTGTGCTTATAATTCATATAGTGCTTATAATTCATATAGACAAAAGGAAAGATATATACCCATTTAATATGGTTGCCACTCTTCTGTAAAGCATAAAGTGCTCCTCTGGCATAATTTCCCCAGTTACATTCCTCCACAGAACCAGAACCATTTGGTTGGGCCGGATTATTCCATTTGATAGCATTCTTTGGCAGCTGTGTTTCATCTACACTGGGAATCCATGGTGTGAGAAGATATACCATGTTTTGAAATATAATATGATCGTTCGATTTAGTTAAAGATAACAATAGAGAAAACAGTCTTCAATCACTATTATATCTAATCAACAGAAGAGAGGAGGTACAGTGAAGAAAAAGTTTGTGAAACTACATCTTCCAAGCAGTATCAATTGTTTTAGCACTACTTTTTCAGTGCTTTTCATTTGATGAGAGGTTTGTTGACCGGGTAGCTGAATTTTAACAATACTAGGCTCTTTCAGATGTAACATATAGTTCAGAATGTGCATGTGAAAACTGGAATAGGTTCAAGGGAAAATGTTTGACATCATAAAAAGGAAGTCATATAATATAAGATGTTATGGTGTATTGTGCACACAATGAGCTGGAAGATTTTCATTTTCAAGAAATATTAACATAAAATTATATGCGCTCAAAATTACCAGAACCTAACTTCGCCTCTGAACTGTCCTGAACGTATTACAACCTACAAAAGACATTTTTTTTGTCATCAGGCAATGCACCAAAGAAATAATGTTCACGCTGATGAAATATCTGAAAGATACTCACTCGTAAACCAACTATATGTATAACAAATAGTAAACTTAAAAGATTCCTTTTTAAAATAAGAGGGGGCACAAATTGTAATTGAATATCAAAATTCCTTCTAAATCATAGGCAGAATCTTTACAAATCAGTATATATTCCACATCAGTTCTAATGTCTCGATGTCTCTTAAAAACGGAAATGGTATAAGTAGAACTGGAAATCTTTTCTCAATGCCCATAGCATGAAAGAAAATACCTGAGAATCATTGGATGGAACAAATCCTAGAAGTATACCCTTATTGATTGTCAGAGCTGAAACAGTTCCACCCTGCGAAGATCCAACATTTTTTGAGTACTAATTTTAGAACAGTAACTAAAAGAGTAGTTGGATCAGATCCCTGAATAATAAAAGAATTCATCATGAAAAAATTGAACATTGGGGTAAGGAAATATACTTTTCTACGTCAAGTCATTTTGAGGAGATGATAACCATTTATGATGCCAAAAAGGGATGGAACTTTACAGCTTAAGTTTAGCTTGAAAGACATAAGATATAATCGATGTTCATCAACTCATAGATGAAACATGGATATTAACCCGAAAGTTAGAGGATACAAACAAACACGAACCTGGTGATCAATATGAGCACCTAGTGGACATATCCTATAGGGGGATAGAACAACTCTGACCTCTGTGGCATCTCTACCAGACATTTCAGCAACCTTCGTCTTCATAAAATTTAACTGCAACAATAACAAATCGGTAATAGGCTACAACCATGTTAGCAGTCAACTGCAGCTGTCTGTTTACAGTGTAGAAAACTAAACATATTGACTTCGATTCAAAATTTCTCAAAGTAACTATAAAAAAAGGTACCAAACATTCAATGCTATCAATTTCGGAAATGATCAAATTCCTTGCTTTAACTTCAAGCCCACGATAATCTAGCAATTCCTTTCCCAAAAATCTCTCAGATTTCATTAAAATTCACTAGAACCACCACACATCAGTACTGACTACTGAACAATCACAGAACAAAAGACAGAACAAGATTCATTCTTTAGATTCCAAATGCATTATAACATACAGATCATACTAAGATCAATCATACTGTGATCTCTTTGAATCATGAAATCTATCGTCAACAAACTATATTCAAGCGCTTTAAACAATCAAGTTGGCAAGTTGCATCAAAAATCAAGAACTCAAGAAAATCCTACACAAAAAAAGAAAAGCTCCTCGTACATTGCATACTGCAAATCCCAACCAACCAAATCAAGATAAAAGAAACTCACCTCTGATTCAGACGGCCAAGACATTTCACCCATTTTCCTGAAACAGGATCCAGAAATTCCAATCCAATGGCTTTTTCTTGAACTGGGTTCTCTACTGTGGACGTTTATTTTCTGCAGAAATGAAGTGATTTTTTTTTTTTTTTGAATAAAATGAAATTAAAGTAACAACGGATGGTAAGATTGTAAGATTAACTGTGAGGAAGAATGTCAGTATGGACAAATTTTGGATTTGATTGGACATTAATTTGGATCCATATTGTGTAAAGATCCTCCCAACTAATTAATAGTAAGGAATATTAATTTGCTAAAAAAATTTAATTTGGACCAATTCAGGTCAAAGGAAAAAATATATATACATGATGTCAAGAATATTAATTTGCTGCTAAAAAAATTTAATTTGGAACAATTCAGNTTCACCGTACATTACATATATATGTCACTAGATGACTATATATATATTTTCTAAATTTTGTTACGCTGTCTGTCAATTATGTCAATATATGTGTTTATCGTACATTACATATGTATGTCACTAGATAAACATAATCGATAAATAACAAAATTTTATATTCCTCGTCTATCCTTATTCCGTTGTCATCACCCAAAGTCTTGGGTTCAAATCCCAAAAAAAATCAATTATACTTTTATCCTAATTTATAGGAAAGCTGTGACACAAATTCTTTTTCTAAATTGATTTTTTTTCTTTTTCCACCGATTGAATATGATCGTTATTTTTAGCTGAATTTTTTAATCGTTTCTCAAATGTCTTTCAACACTATATTTTATAATAATTATATCAACCAATCTAAACATGATTTTTTAAACATTATTATACATGATTTGATATCTACAGTAATAATTTACTTCCTTAAATTAAAATCCAAATTAAATTTCATTATCTGAACACACCTTTTCAACCATGATATATTTTTATATGTGTAATAGAGTTATGTATGAGTCATTTATAAAATTGAATAAAATTTTAAATAAAACAAAGATACATAATAATAAGATATTATGTTTCCTACAAAAAAAAATATAACATTATTTTATTATTATCATTATTACTATTTTTTGTCGTCGTCGTCGTCGTCGTCATAAAAAGTTTAAAAATTTAAAACATCATCATCATCATCATCATCATCATCATCAAAAGTTTAAAATTTTAAAATAAAAAATAATATGCCATAGGGGGAGGCGGATTCAAAGTATTAGACAAGATATCCATTTACCATAAATATTAGAAATGGTTGGACATAATTTTTTTTAAAAAAAATTTAAGAATATATTTTTATTTTTGAAATATAATATAATTACAAAGTATTTTCATAATTTCGGGTACGGAATTGTACTGGAAAACGACAGCGACCTTCTTCATGGCTGCCATTTGAGGATCGCTGGGTTCAGCGTACTCACCCTCAACCCTACTCTGCTCTCTCCTGCGATGAACGCTCAGAATCACTCGAATTTGCAATAATTTTGCAATGGAAATACTCCATTATCCTTCAATTTCAAGCCTCCTTCCGAAATTCTCTTCGATTAAGTATTTACGGCGTCGGAGGAAGAGGCCGAGTGTTGGATTACGGGGGAAATTATACAATGGTACTAAAAAAGGCGTGGCATCGATTGTGGTTATGAATAACGCCAGCGAAGGTGGTGAAGCAGATACTGCAGTTGTCGTGCAGACGCCTTCGACGAAGCCGCGTCGTTTTGAGGTGTTGTCCGGTTATCCGACGCCGTTTGGCGCCAGCTCCAGAGACGGAGGTGTCAATTTCGTTGTCTCATCCGGCAGTGCAACGTCGGTGACTTTATGCCTGATGGGGATTTCTGATTTGCCCGAGGTAAATAAAGTTTGTTCCTTTCTGCTGCATTGTTTTCCTGTGGGGTAGATATTATTTTTTGCTGGTTCTGCTCATGTGGTTTTATTCTTTTAATTTCAAATGCCAATGCTGGAAAGAATTTCACCATTTAGTCATCATCATCTTCATTGATGACTGATATTTTTGCGTAAAAGTTTATCTTTTGTTTCCCTTTGAGATTGTACGTTTTGTTATGACAGCTAAAGATGATGTAAAAGAAATGATATTTCTGTGTTGTTTCGGTTTATAAGTGTGGTCTTGTGATCGAGAACTTAACGTTTCAGAAAAGAGTGACCGAGGAGATTGCTTTCGATCCACTGACTAATAGAACAGGAGATGTCTGGCACATGTTTGTGAAAGGTGATCTCGAAGATATGGTCTATGGCTATAAATTTGGTGGCAAATTCTCGCCTAAAGACGGGCTTTACTTCGATTCTTCTAAAATATTGATTGATCCTTATGCCAAGGTCAGTTAATTTATCATTTTTAGGAGAAATATCGGGGTATATTGCATCTTAATCCATCTATTCCGTGGTGGGAACCATTATGTTACCCTGTTTGACCTATAAACGAAGCTAAATTATCTTAACTTGGTTGACCGTTTAGGGTGTTGTGAGCAGAGGGGGATACGGTGCTTTAGGACACAAGGGGGAATGTTGGCCCCAGATGGCATGTTTAGTGCCTTCTGCAAATAATGAGGTATGTTTTGAACCTTAGCTTATGTGTAAGGTATCCTATCACTCTGAGAGGAAATATGTCCTTCATTGGAAAATGATTTTTCTCACTGAAGTTGAGATGATCTTTTAGCCACGGTGCTAGGACTTTTATGAACGATGTTGTGAATTGTCCATGCATGAGGTGTTTGTAAAGCTTCAGTATTTCTTTATCTGTCATTTGTACTTTTGCATCCTAATCTTTTATTAAGGATCTTGTAGATAATGAGTAGGCCAAAGTCAAATTCTACACACTCCTAGTAAACCTATCTACGCAAGTGCACTTAGTTGCATACTTCCATATGAAATCCTTTCCATATGATTGATATGATTGTCTTGTTTGGTCTTCCTCAAAATTTTACTTTTTTATGAGACAGGTATTTGTGCTCTGGAAATTAGTTGAAGTGAGTTTTCGTAATCAGTAAATTTTCTTATCAGTTGTCAATTTAAGGGTGGAAATCCATTATTTTTTTGTTATTGATTGAATGACATTGGCACAAGCTTATTCTTGTCTGTCGATAATCAAAATTCAATAAGAAACCTTAGACTGTAAAAACCTTGGTTAGCCTATTTTACTTCCAAAAAGGTGCTGAACTACATTTCCAACTCATCTATATTTTATATTTTGTTCGTGGTGCTGTTCAGTTTGACTGGGAAGGAGATTTGCCCCTAAAGCTACCACAAAGAGATCTTTTTATCTATGAAATGCATGTTCGTGGATTCACAAACCATGAGTCCAGCAACTCAAAGTTCCCAGGAACTTACCTCGGTGTTGTGGAGAAACTTGATCATTTGGAGGTTAAGCTTCTACCTGTATTTGAATTTTTTTTCTCAGTAGGAGTGGGTTTGAGAATCTGTAAATGGTTTTATTGTGATGATAACTTTAATTATGATTCAGAATGTCCCAAACATAATATTATAAATCAAACCATACTCATTGAATTGTAAAATTATTGCAGCTGATTCCAATCGCTCAACTTTTTCAAGACTCGTTGTCGGAGGAAAATTGCTCCTTGCACTTAGAGATTATGCATCCAAAAAATCTGATTTATTCTCATACCCTCAGTATTTTAGATTTGTCGTTATCAAAGTGTCAATATATCCGAACAGTCATGAAATTGAATTTGGTTTTGATACAAGAAGTTCTTCAATAATAGAAAATATAAGTCCGTAAGCAATTTGAATCATGTTCAAACTTAAAGCCATAAAGGTTAATCATATACAATGTTCATATTTTTTGGCTTAGTTTTGTTGAACAGCTACGTTTTTGTTATCCTTTACTCTGCAGAACATTGGTGTCAACTGCATTGAACTGATGCCATGTCATGAATTCAATGAATTGGAGTACTATAGCTACAACCCTGTCCAAGGTGACTACAAGTAAGTTCGACCTATCTCTTTCTGCTTTTTACGTCAGAAAATTTTGGATAACTTTGACTTATTTTTACCAATTTAGAATAATACTGTTTAAGTTGGCTGTATCCTTCCCTTCTTAAATCATATTCAGATGTCTTTTCGATAACATTCATCTGGATCTTTGACGTGGTAAATTTATTAAAGTCATGTTTGATGATTTTTTTATATGACTTCTTGTTATCTTGACCTTTCGCCTTACTTGAATTTATGTAAATTTTGTATTGCATATGATGCAAACTTTTTCAGTGCCTTGCTAGGTTTGTGAATATGACGTGCTCTTCAAGCAGCTGAAAAGTAGAACTTCTTCTCTGTTTAAATAGAAACTCTTCTCTGACACAGCACTGTTGATTAAAAAAATTTAGTAGTCGTAAGAATAGTGAAAATGTTTATTGAATATTGCAAAACATTTTGTCTTCTCTAGGATGAACTTTTGGGGGTATTCGACTATCAATTTCTTTACACCAATGGCAAGATATTCTTTTACTGGTTTAGGCAATCACGGCCTTGGTGCGGTGAATGAATTCAAGTATCTGGTTAGAGAAGCACATAAACGAGGAATTGAGGTAACACATTCCGGAATCACACTTAGCATTTGTTTTAATGATGTTTTTGGTGAGTTCCTCATCTGTTTTGTAGTTTAACAGGTTATTATGGATGTTGTTTTCAATCACACTGCTGAAGGGAATGAAAATGGTCCCACTCTCTCATTCAGGGGGCTTGACAATCTTGTCTTTTATATGACTGCACCAAAGGTATGTTTCGCTGTCAAATCAGGTTTTATATAATCAGGTGATGTGATATTTCTTTCTGAATTATTCATGAATTAGGTGTTTTGTGCAAAGCCTCAATGTATTTCATTTGTATGATTTGCCGAATATCTTGTATTTATTAATTACCCGTGCTTGCAAGTTTGCCACATAATGTTTTACTTTCCATCAAGTCATTTGCTTCTTTGAGTGGGAAGAGCTTCGTAGTTTGTACGGTTGTGAAGAACAGTAGACTTACTTTTTTATGATGATGCATTCAATATCATGGATTTGCATAGTAATTCACTTCGCTCAGTATTATCAAAGTATTATTCTATGATTTAAGTTCATATCTGTTCACACCAGAAGTTCATGGAAGAGCTCGTAGACTTTTCGGTTTTATTTATTAATTACTTGTAACATAAATGAATTACTTGCAAAGTTGTTAATTTCAAAGATACAACTGGGATGTGGAAGCAGTATCGATCATGATTGCTTATTTTATCCTTTTCTTTATTCTCTTGTATATGCTTTTGTCAAGACATTATTATGGTTTGGAAAGTCTTGTGCATACTTTGTTATCAGCTTGGAAGAAAGGTGTTACTCTCAGCTATTACTGTGATTGACGAGAATGGTTTTGCAAGAATATTTCTGAATTACTTTAATCTATGTTTCGCAGGGGGAATATTACAATTATTCAGGCTGTGGAAACACCCTAAACTGCAATCATCCCATTGTACGACAATTTATACTGGACTGCTTGAGGTAGATTTACTACAAATTCAGACTATGATTCAAATATTGTTCTTTCCTAGAGATTTCCAATAATGACGTGATATGGAGTTGCCATTTATAGCAATTTATGATTCTACAATCTGCTTGATGCAATACTTGTGGTGGTGATGGTGTTGGGTGGTTGGGGAAGCGGAACATATTGACAGGAACATGTTCTGTTCAAGATGTCAAACATTTTATTGTACAGACAACACTTGTTACTTTTGCTTTTTCCATTTGAGAATTTCATTTAAATTTGATATGTTCACCCTCGATGTTTGCAACCATTTGGTTAAATAGGGGTGGGTTCATAAGAATTAATGTCTGCCCTGCAGCCTCTTGATTTTGCATTAGCTATTTCTCTTCAGTAGTTCACTACTGTATTTAAATGACACAATCTTGATTGATGTTTGTTGAAGAATTACATCTTTTCTTGCTTACGGCATACATTTTAAGAGATGTTAATGGTTTTGATAAACTCTTCCTCTTACACCAAGTACTTCTTGCAGAAGAACCGGGTAGAGGGGTTTGTTTTTCTGCCATATAAAAATAACATACCCTACTTTAATTACTTGATATTAAGACTTCTTTCTCTCTCGATTCAATGCAATTAGTTACTATTACCTTTAACCTTTTCTTTTCATGCGTGCTTTATCAGTTCCAGTTGTTAAACTATTGGTATTCATTTATTTTTCTCAGTCCATATTCTCAACAGATACTGGGCAACAGAAATGCACATTGATGGGTTTCGGTTTGATCTTGCTTCTATTTTGACAAGGAGTAGCAGGTTATTAACTACATCATCTCCTTTATATAACCTTTTCCTAAACTTTATTGATTTCTTCAAGTATTTTTTATTTGTCCAGCCTTTGGGATGCTGTAAATGTGTATGGTACTGCAACTGAGGGTGAGACACTCACAACTGGAACACCTCTCAATAGTCCCCCATTGATTGACATGATTAGCAATGACCCAATACTCCATGGTGTAAAGGTATATGGTTTCTGTCTTATTTAATTATTTGAGTATTTTTACGTCCCGCTAAAAATGACTCGTTGCAGTTGGCCAACTATTACCAGATATTCATGACATCTTGCCTTTCCTTATCCATAGTGATAATGCATGGAGGATAAATTCTTCAAATTTTTTTGCATGCATGTGGAGATTGATTAAAATTTCTTCTCTTGATCATCAGCTCATAGCTGAAGCGTGGGACTGTGGAGGCCTTTATCAAGTTGGCATGTTTCCCCATTGGGGTATCTGGTCTGAATGGAATGGAAAGGTAAGTGGATAATGTATGCTGTGAAGTTTTTCCTATAATTGCATCCTAATCAGCTTCTCTTTTATAGAAAATATTAACATAGCTTTGGACAGAGGATAAATTATTATTTCATAAATTTCTCAATGGAGTGTACAAAATAAATAGGCAGAAAATCTCTATTCTAATTTTTATCTATCCTTAGTACCGTGATGTTGTGCGCCAATTTATCAAAGGCACTGATGGATTTTCTGGGGCTTTTGCTGAATGCATCTGTGGAAGCCCTAATTTATACCAGGTATCTATCTCACTTGAGCTTGATTAGTATTAAATATCATCCACAATTTTAGACCCTTGATTGTGATATGTATTTGATAGAATCTTCGTTTGTAAAGTTTGTTTTAGTTCTATCCTTCACGTTTTTCGAGAGTATCTTCTTATTGGAATTTCTAAATATTGGTCTAAATCAGGAAGGTGGAAGAAAACCTTGGAACAGTATCAATTTTGTTTGCGCTCATGATGGTTTTACTTTAGCTGATTTAGTGACGTATAATGAGAAGCATAATTTAGCAAATGGCGAGGACAACAAGGATGGGGAGAATCATAATAATAGTTGGAATTGTGGCCAGGTATGTTTTTCTTCTTTTTTTGGTAATGTTTATAATTTATATGTATTCCTTAACTGGCATTGGGCTAATTTTTATGGTCTTGAGAAA
This sequence comes from Primulina huaijiensis, assembly GCF_012295235.1. NCBI lineage: Eukaryota > Viridiplantae > Streptophyta > Magnoliopsida > Lamiales > Gesneriaceae > Primulina > Primulina huaijiensis. Next base: position 30,033,526 of record NC_133307.1, read on the forward strand.
CTTGGGTATTATATCCTGTGAACCTTTGTTCACAATGAAGCAAACTACTATGAGAGCTTAGATGACCACATCTAGGTTGTGCGCTGACTGAAACTCGGATCTTGTTCCTCATCAATCATCACTAGTGGCTGACAATATTGTAAGATGTCAGAGCTAAACATAAGTGGTTATTAACTTTTAGTTTTAGAAAAATGAAAGAGCTACTCTTGTAGAACCCAAGGTGAATATTGACCTTTCTTTTGACTTTGATGTTTTAATACGCAAGTATTTACATCTTAAAAATCTTTATTATATTTCAGTTATTTAATACGTTATTTTAGTGGTGGCGGATCAATTATGTTCTCATGCTTTATTATCATATCTTTCTCAGGAAGGAGAATTTGCGAGTATTTCAGTGAAAAATCTGAGAAGGCGTCAAATGAGAAATTTTTTCCTGTGTCTCATGGTTTCCCAAGTAAGATCCTTTTCCCCTTATATATTTCACTTGGGTATTGCTCCTAAATGACAACTTATTTTAATGTCTTGAAAATATCTTGCATTTTCACGAGTTTCATGAAAAGCACAATATACACCATCTTGCCCAACTCGTATGATTTAACATATTTGTTTGCCTTTGATAATATGTATACATACATATGTATGTATATGTTTGTTCGTCCCAGTGCCTTGGTATCTTAAATTAGTTGTGGTAAAGGTTCAAAATTATGTTTAGCGATGGTAATAGCACCACATCGCTGGGCTGTAATCAATTAGTAACTTTATTACCAAAATTATTTGCTTATGTGGTCTAAATGGAACATGAAATCAGTAAAGAGAAGTGGGACCTGCTATACTCATTGAGTCATGGCCATCACTGCATTGTAATATTAACTGAGGATCTAGTTTTCAACATATCTGTCTATTTTTGTCTTGCAATCATAATCTAAGTTCATTTTTGAATGAAATGATGGGCTCAAACATATCGATTAAACTATTTAAAAGTGTCACCGTCCAGTGCACCGTTCATTCTTTTTCATCTGCAACTTTGTTTCTCATTCTGTTAGTCTCTGTTGTGCCTTTTGTATGGCCAGGGTGTACCAATGATCTATATGGGAGATGAGTATGGCCACACGAAGGGAGGAAACAACAACACATATTGCCACGATAATCATGTATAATCCACCGACTCTCATGATTATGTCAATACTCTCCCAGCGCCCCCCCCCCCCCCCCCCCCCCCCCCCCCCCCCCCCCCCCCCCNCTTCTTTTGAACTTATTTTTAACTTTTTCTGCAGATTAACTACTTTCGGTGGGATAAAATGGAGGAGGCCTCATCAGATTTCTTCAGATTTTGCCGTCAATTGACCAAGTTCCGCCAGTAGATTTCTCCTTATCCTGACAGTTTTTTCTCTCTATGTTCTTGCTTCAACTTATTTCATCATGGGATCTTCTTGCTTCAGTGAATGTGAGTCACTTGGCTTAAACGACTTCCCGACAGCTGACCGGCTGCAATGGCATGGCCATGCTTCAGGGATGCCAGATTGGTCTGATAGAAGCCGGTTCGTGGCCTTCACACTGGTATGTTTCTTATAGAGACGTCATAATATTTTCCTATGAAACCAATATATGGGGTTTTTGGCAGTCCGATCTCTTCTTACCTAATTTTCAAGTTAAAGATCTTTTGTTTTTCCAAAGTTCGTGAGCTAAATGATGAGCTTTCATTTTTTAATAGTTTTATTTAGAAAGCACATGAACATGCTTGTGAGTCCAAGTTATGGAGCCCGTATGTGAGCTTTTCAACGTGTTTATGAAGCAAAAGTTGTGAAGCCCAGTTGGCTCATGATCAAGCTCTTGACCGAGGCAAAAACTTCTTGATTCTGAGCTGAAGCTCAGGCATGTAAAATTTCAAAAGCTGGACTCGTTAACATCCCTAAGTTCCTAAAGCTGTTATTGTCATATTGCTGATCTCCAATCAAGCTATTCACTCATGACTCGTATCTCTATTTCCTATTTAACCTGCATATGATATTTGGATATAAACCTTCAGATTGACTCGGTGAAGGGGGAATTATACGTCGCCTTTAATTCAAGCCATAGAGCTGTCACGGTTGCATTACCTGAACGTCCAGGCTACCAGTGGGAGCCCTTGGTGGACACTGGCAAGACAGCACCATTCGACTTCCTCTCTCCCGATCTCCCGGAGAGAGACATAGCTATAAGACAGTATGCTCATTTTCTTAACAGCAATTTATACCCCATGCTTAGCTACTCATCAGTCATTCTTTTACTATCTCCCATAGAGAATATGTGAGTTATAACGTCGCTTTTTCCTTTCCTTACAATGTTGAAAGTCCGGTAGAGCGAAAAATCGATGTAGTGTACACATCATGCAATACTTGTATATGATCTTTGAATAAAATGTATAGGCATGCCGAACAGAGTAAAGAAACTGGATCGAGTTGAACATTAAGAGAATTTCAAGGCACGAATTAGTTATATTCGAGCACAAGATTCATTAAAATAATTTTTTGCTCAAATTCGGTTCACATTGGAGTTCGAGTTTGAGTTCAACTCGAAAAATTCAAATATAGAAATACTACTTGAGAAATAAATACTAGAAAAGTTCAAAAACATTTATTTAATATATTATTATATTATATCAATAAATTATTGAAGTTCGGAAGTAGCTCAGTCCGGCTTGAAAATAAGTTTGAACATATTCGTATTTGGAATGAATTGATAATTTCGAATATAAATCAAATATTTTTTTTAGATATCTTGATTTATTTGCGCTTCTAATCGTCTGCATCGATTGAACCAAATTATTATTATTTTTGAGCAATGTATTATATTTTTATTGATAAAAAATTATATGTACAAATATACTTGATATTCAAGGAGGTTTTTTCTTTATAGAGCAGTTAACTATAGAGTTGTTTGTAATATCGAGAGAATCAAAATAATGTGCTAATAAATGAAAAATTTATAAATCATGTAAAAGAGATTGTTTTTGCTTATGAAACTTAATCTACTCCTACGTTTCAAATACCTGCACTTGTTCGTTTTTCTCACATTGAGTAAGAATATGAGAGGAAAATCAAATTTTTACTAACAAATTTCTAATTTAAGATACTTACTCAAAAAATAGTTATATGTGATTCAATTTTAGCTAAACTAGAGGAAACACGACGTTAGTTAAAAAATGAGATGCCGAATTACCGTCGAGTGAGATCTTTAAGCATTTAATAATTTTTTTATAGAAATATGAGGATTGATAGATATTTATCACATAATATAATTTGGATGATCGGAGTTTGGAAATATATATGATATTTTGTGTGATCGATCGTTAGGTATCCTTGAAGTTCAAATAGATGTTTTACTGAATAGCGCTTAGTATTGTTACATTCAAAAAACAAGATTTAGTTCAACATACCTTAAGGTATAGTTTGGTATACGGGATATGAGAGGAATTGATAAATAATCCTCTTTATCCCATGTTTGGTACTTTTTTAGAAAGCTCATGATAATATCATGGGCCCGTGATAAATAATTTTACAGGATAAAATATCTCTTTTATGAGATGTGATAATTTTAATTTAATGATAAAAAACCACAAATGATTTCATTGCCCTCAATATATAAAAATCCTAAACTTTAAAAATATGATCACATCATATATGTGAGCAAATTCTAAATTTGTATCACTAGATGATAATTATATAAATGATTTTTATAAATCTCTGCTAGTAGGTAGAAATTAAAATCAATAAAATATTTTTATTTATTTTTATATATTATATAATATGATAATTATATAAATGAACTCGAGATAATTATATAAATGATTTTTATAAATCTCAATAAAATTATTAGTACCACTCGATTAACATTAAAAATTGATATTTGACTTGACTCACAAAATCGAGGGCTCAATTATCATATTATATAAAATATAAAATTAGGTAAAAATAAATAAATAAATATGAACTCAAGCAACAACTTTGAAATTATAAAATTTATTATGTTAATGTTAATTTTGTCATTACAATCTAATATATAAATTTAATCACTCTTATTAAAATCATTCCAAACATTAAATATAATATCTTACATCCTATTTATTCTCAACTTATCATTATATTATATATCACATGTTTATCCTATCATGTGTACCAAACTATGCCTAAAGGTCTTACCCGCATGATAAATCCAATAACTATAATTGCATGAAAAAAAGTTTGTATAAGGTTAAACATGAACCTTATGTATTTTGGTCAATGATAGTTTTTAGATTTACAATGATACAATACTCACAGTATAACGTCTCATTTAACCAAAAAATAGTTATATATTTTTCTAAAACTTAGTTAATATGTGCATATTAATAAAAGTAAAAAGAAATACTTAGTAAATGATGAAATGATATGTGTGTGTGTGTGTGTGTGTGTGTNACAATACCGCCAGCTGGAAGAGAATTGTTTTACAGCTTATTAGTTATTTTTAAATTTATAGAGTGGAGCTATTTAAATTTTATTTTATGTGAATAAATGTATTTTAAATAGAGTGATTAAGGATACAAATCAGATTGTAAAAAAAAAATTATGCAAATTTATTCAGTGATGATAGATATTTACGGTTCAGATTGAATCACTATTTGCAGCGAGTTGAATGGGTGATTTGACTACGACTTTGAGAAATTGCTAATATTACAATGTCTGTGTCGTTTCACTTTACCCCCGGTCTCTTTACAAACAGACAACGAAAAAGACGTGGACATCTTTAGAGTTTATCGAATCAGTAAAGCTCTCACACAGCAACGCTATTTGCATCGAATGGAAGTGTGAAATAATTGATTTCTTGCTTTTCTTTACCCTGTTGATGTAAAACAATGAAGAAAAAGCCTCCGATTTCGACCCAATCTCTGCGACCACTACCGTCTACTGGGCCGCCGGCATCTCACGACGGCGGTATGTCGGAGCTACTTACGTGGCCCACGCTCCCCGCCGATCTGATAATCAACATCCTATGGAGGCTTCCAGTGAAATCCTTGGGTAAGTTCAAATGCGTGTCAAAGCAATGGCTTTACTTAATCACCGACTCGTACTTCATTTCCATGTATAAGGAAATCCGTCTGCGGAACCCAAACATCGTATTAGTAAAAAAGACTCCTCTTTTACGAGAAACCCATATGAAAAAGTGCACTAGGATTGATCTTTGTTCGCTGAATCTTGATGGGTCTTGTAGGAATGATGAGTTTTCTTTGTATCTAAACGATGATGAGAAGAACATTGAGGTGCTGCCTTCGAAGTGGGATTTTATTTGCCTTGTGAGTGAGAGTGGGTTCTATGTTTGTAATCCTAGTACTCGGGTGATGGTGAAATTACCTGAGGCCAGTTGTTGTACCTCTGGTGAGGTGAATGCAGGGATGGGGTATGTGAAGGAGAGGGATGAGTATGTCTTAGTGCATTTGTTCGACAGGAGCTTAGATATACACGTGGATTATGATATTGGCTGTGAGGTTCTGAGATTGAGAGATGGTAAGGATTGCCAGTGGCAGGTAGTGGAGGCAGACTGTCCATATGTTGTTCGGGGTTGGGGAGTGTTGGTTAAAAATGTGTTTTATTGGATGATTTGGGATGAGTATAATCAGCCAGGAGATGAGGCTATTGTTTCATTTGATCTTGAAAAGGAAGAGTTTGGAAATGTTTCTCCTCCCGAGGGGCATTTTGACCCTCAGGGGGCATGGTCGCTGGTTGAATTGGGAGGGAGGTTGTGCTTGGTGGACAATGCAGCACGTCCACTAATGGTAGATATTTGGGTGTTAAATGATTTGGACAATCATATTTGGGTTCGAGACTACAGTATTGATATGAATGGGTATGTTAGTGATTTATTCAAGTCTGTTATTCTATTGGACTATCGGGGTGGGGAAATCTTGATGGATGCAAAACAAGAGAGTCTTGATTGCTATGATGTGGAAAAAAAGCACATCAAAAGGATGGAACATCTTATTTCAGGGGAATGGACATGGCTGCGGATTTACACAGAAAGCTTCTTTTGGCCGGGAAGTAGATAGCTTTGTTATGTTGATGACAGTTTTGCGGAACTTCATTGATTGCCTATGTATTGTCATTGTTATGTGTTTTTATCGACTGTACGGTCTGGTTGGCTCTAAAGTTTTAGTTCCGAGGAATTTGTAAGTTCTCGACATGCCAAAAAGACAATGTGCTGAGTTTTCATGTAATTCTTTGGATTGGCTTTCCGTAGACGGTCGTTTTTGTGGTCTATGGATAGCATTTAACTGTTCCTTGAAGTGTGACTTTGAAGTGTGAAATGATATTGAAATTGAATTTTATTGACATTGAATTGGCAAAATTCTACTATAATTCATTTATCTCTTGCATTTCTCCTCGGTGTTGTTAAAGCTCTTGAGCTGCATTCATTGTCACGAAAATTATAGTCTACCTTGTAGAGTTCCTGCTAATCTGTACCAAATATTCTTCTTAGTTTTATGACTCGGTTTGGAATCATATGGATCCGTTAACCGAATTGCCTGCTGCTGTTGTCTGATTTGATGCATCCTATATTTTCGTATGTTAAATATGAATACTGTAGCTTTCTCAATGATTTTCCCTGTGTAATATTGGATTGCCTCGCATCAAACATAGACAACTGTATATGTATTCTTTGGAAAAATCCATTTACTAGACACAAATCTCATTCTAGCTTCTACGAATTCGAGATTATTTTGAATCTCCCACCCCAGAGTCGTATTTGGAAATATTCCTTGATAACCATTAACATGGCCACAAGGAGAGTACACGTGCTTTGTATTAAGAATTTATCAAGGTTCCCTCCAAGAAAAACAAAAGAAAGAATTTATCAAAGGTCGCAAGATATAGACTCGAAACTTAGTAGACTATATGAGCCATAGGGAATATATAATGAGACTGATGAATTACTTGTTACTTCTTTTAACTTGCTCGACTTTTTTCGTTATTATTCAATGTCGAGAAGTAGAACTTACTCAACTTTGTCCTTTCACGTTAGTTTTTGGATGGACAAAAACTTGTGTGAGACGATCTCACGAGTCGTATTTTGTAGACTATGAAAAATATTACTTTTTTATGCTATTACTTTTTATTGTGAATATCAATAGGGTTGACTCGTCTCACAGATAAAGATTCGTGAGACCGTCTCACAAGAGACCTATTCTTTTGGACGAGCTTCGGTCATTCGATGATCAAGTTCGACGGTTTTAGTTCTATTTTCTTTTATGTTAATCCACTATAAAAGCAGTTCTGATTTATATAATAAACTGACTATTAACTATTTTATGTATTAAATGACTTGTTGTTTTGCGATTTTAAATTGTTAAACAATGTCGATGACGCATCTCGATTTCGGGACGTGACAAGAACTAATTTAGAAAATATAATCTTTAGTAACTTCAATTCATAGATAAACGTACATGGACCACTATTTGGTGAAAAAAATATTTATGTCAATTTACTTGGACAAATTTTTTTCCTCAAAATTGAATGAATTAAACATCAAGTGAAAAATTCCTCCTACTTTTTTTGTGGAGACAAAAAAATCTTTACCAGCTGTTATCCATAATAAATCACCTCTTTATTTATCTATACTTTGTAGACTTATATAATATCTATATTTATATTTATATTATTTATTAATTTTGAGGAATCTAGAATAACTAAATTTGATGTAATGATAATGTTTTCAAAATACCAACAATATCCTTCTAAAATTATAAAAGTACCATATTTTGTTAAGTAAAAATATTATAAAAATCTATTTTAGTAAATTTGTGTATTTTTATCACTATCAAATTCATTTTTGGAAGTTTTTAAAACTATTAAAATATTTAAAGAGAGTTGGTCTCATGTGAAACCGTCTCACAGATCTTAATCTGTGAGACGGGTCAACCCTACCCATATTCACAATAAAAAGTAATACTCTTAATATAAAAAGTAATATTTTTTCATGGATGATCCAAATAAGAGATCTGCCTTACAAATACGACCCGTGAGACCGTCTCACACAAGTTTTTGTCTTTCTTTAATCTTTATGAAAACTTTTGAATTTTTAAATGATTTTATAATTTCTAATATAAAAAATATTATAAAATATATAAAAAAAATAACAAAAAAATTTAACATAAAAAATTTCTTATATATGCATGTAACTTATACAAATATCCTAGTACACAATGAATCTTCAATTGTCCTTGAGCAGCCAAATGAGACTCTTCCAACCACTCATCTCTCAAACATAGTATGAGGCGAATAAGGACAAGAAAAACATGCGTATTTCCTTGGTTTACCTTTTCCAATTATCAAATCTTTCATTTAAGAAAAAAAAATACAAACAATATGTCTTTGTTGAAGGTGAATACTCAAACATATCTCATCTCGTATACTAACATGATATTCACACATCTGTTTTCTTTTTCTCCGGATCTCGTTCAATACAAATAGAAAATGACCAATGATCGTCCTAGGAGAAGATATTGAAAGAATTTAAATATTGAGAATGAAAAGACTTTCACTGGATTGATGTCACATTATATTGACTTCAGAATTTGAAGTATTTTCTCTAACTTGATAATTTATCATCTTAAATATGTATTTCTTTTATTTGCAACATAGTGTTATTCTATTTTGAAATAGTTCAAATTATAATTTTAAACAAGTAATAAAATTACGATAAAACAAATAAATAAAGTGATAGTCAGTCACAGTCACTGACACAACAACAAAAAATGTTCAAGATTCAAAAATCAATTACTCATCAACAAATACCAAAGCAATAACCAAGGAACAATTAAAAGTTATACACAAGTTATTATCAACAAGTTTCTGGAGTTCAAACTGCTCTTCTCCCAGCATTCCAACAAACTTTTCTAGAAAAAACAAATAACAATTAGTTCTTATGAAAATATAATATGTCAAGTTTGCATGTTGACATGCTCACTAAGTAAAAAGTTGAGTGGATCGTGAAAGAAAGATTAACACTTAATTCATACTTTATGTGGCACAAAATCCTGTATTCATCTCCATTCTCATGTCAAATTAAATTCTTTAACGAAAACAAAATTCGAAAGGTAACATCCATGATTGATATCCCAGAAATGCAAAAAGAGAACCCTGATCTTATGGAGTCAGAATGTAGCAAGAAGCAACAATTATATATTTGTCCTCTAAAATTTCAAAAGTTTTATCCAAATGACAAAACATTGAGCATGAAATAAGAATTTTCTTTTTCAAACACCTTCAATCACGAAACAAATAATCACAAGCAAAATTTCTAGAAGTAGACAAGTCGAAGGGATAAATTTCCTCCCTGCTCTTTCAAAATTAGAAGAAATGCCTCACCTCCACGAAGTGCTACAACTGAAATAAAAGTACTTTTGTGTGTATAATGTACCTGTTTTTGATCGCTATTGTGCTGAAATCTAATTGCATAAAATGAAAAACAATGTATTCAAGGGTTGGGTTAGACTTTAACTTAGATATATAATAATAAAAAATGTTGGGCTACAACCCGTACGTAGTGCCCTCAAATATATCCGTCTCTGAATATTGTTGAAATGTATTTTCGGCCCTCCATTTCCTTCACAGACAAACTCTATTTTTCGGTCGTGACATTCTTTTCTGTGTAAATCAATCAACCTGTTATTTTGTCTTTAACTTATCAAATTCATTAATTCCAATGCAATCTAACCGGTACATAATATGAAATGGACAATTGTACAAAAACATGAAACAAATGGACAATTGTACGTAAACATGAAACACATATCATCTAACAGCATGATGAAAATAAATTTCAAGCAAAAACGTAATTTCTTGGCGAAAGGCAAAGTGGATTTTTCTTGTGCATGGTGATTCCAGGTAAAACATCAGTATCAATATCTTCTTTACTAACTCCCTTAGGCAGTTCCCAATCGAACGAATAAACAAGATTGGCAAGCGCCATATCCACCGTCGCAAGTCCTATCGACACTCCGGGACACCCCCTTCTTCCAGCTCCAAAAGGGATAACTTCAAAATCTTTCCCGATTACATCAATAGAGCTATTCAAGAATCTCTCCGGCAGGAACTCATTTGCGTTTTCCCAGCTCTGGGGATCTCTTGCAATAGCCCATGCATTGATGTGAACCAATGTTTTAGGTGGGATTGTGTAACCTTCTACGATGCATTCTTCTAAAGTTTCTCTAGGTAAGAGAAGTGGAGCCGGTGGATACAATCTTAATGTCTCCTGTATGACTGCTTTCAAATAGGGAAGTTTGGGCACATCATTTTCATTTACAAAACCCTTATTTCCTATGGTTTCTCTGATTTCGTTTTGTAATTTTTTCATTGCATCGGGATTTTTTATGAGAGCAGTCATCGCCCAAACAGTCACTGCTGCGCTCGTATCCGTTCCAGCGACAAATATATCCTTAAAAAAAATATAACAAAAAATATCAACTCTTTTTCTTTTCTTTTTTTTAAAAAATTTAATCCTCTAGTAAATCAAAATATGGCCGGTTTTAATGCAACAATTCTGCGTTTTCTTTTTCTTTTTTTAATTTTTTCTTTATCAGCTTTAGTGGTTTTCTTTTCTGGATGCTGACATATGCTAGATATATTAGCAATATTTGACACTCAACCACCATTCAAATGAAAAAAAATTAAAATTATTAAATAAGCAAAATTATTATTCTGAAACTAAAAGTTGATACAAAATTTGACCAAATTACAATTAGGGCAAAATTTGGTATTTTTTTTCTAATTCTGAAATAATTTGGTAATCTGGGTCAAAAGAAAAGGCATATACATATGAGACCAAATATTTTTATGAGAGAAAATGATTTCTGTTTTTAATTTCTTTTTCCTTTTCTCCATTTGAATTATTTTCTATGAACAAGAAATATTATAAGAAGGGATTAGGGATGACTTACACATAGCACAGCTTTGATACGATCCCAAGTCAAATCGATGGAGCACAACTTCTGCTCTTTTAGCTGAATCAACATATCGAGAATATTGTTGGGATTCATTATTTTATTCTTGTAACTCGAAACCAAATGTTCATCAATCATCTCTTGATAGAATTCATCCATGTCTCTGAAAGTCTTGTCAAGCCTGGACAACATTCCTGATAGCTTATCCACCCAACTGAACCAAGGTAAAAAATCAGAAACAAAGAACCCGCCCTGCATAGCCTGGGATTCAATCATAAGTTCATCGAATCTCCGTCTCTCAGATTCATTTTCACCAAATCTCTTGCCAAAAGCAATCCTACATATCAAAGTACTCGTCAAGTTCAACATGGTCACGCTCAGATTGACAGCATTATCTTCACCGGAAGAACCAGCTACTTCTAGATTCTTGATCATTCGGGTCACTTCATCTTCCCGAATCGGCCGAAATGAATGGACCTGTTTGTTGCTTAACAAATGAAGAACGCTAAGCTTTCTTAACTCCCTCCAAGAATCGTTGTAGGGGGAGAAAGCTATATCCAATCCACCGTAGGATAGTTTCTGCATACCAAGAGAAGGTGGCCTGCTACAGAAGACGAGGTCATGGGTTTTTAGAACTTCTTTCGCCATTTTCGCAGAAGAAACTATGAGAACTCGAACTTTACCCAGCTTCATGGACATGAGAGGACCATATTTTTTTGCTAGTTTGAATAGATAGAGGTGAGGATTGCTTGAGTCGAATTGGTGAAGGTTTCCGATGATGGGGAGACCCGGAGGAGATGGCGGATAGAGGGTTTTCGATCGTCGTTCTTTCTGGTTTTTGAAGAGGAAGAAGAAAAGAACTGGCAAGATCAAGAGAAGAAGTAGAATCATTTTTGCCTTCCTAAGTTCGAGTGATGACGCACAGAAGGTATGCAGTTTTGGTTATCCCTGGGATACATATATAATGAGCTTAAAATTTTGGTTTTATTGTATTTTATTTGTATATAATAACACTCCGCATCATCTAATTAATTAATTATTAGACAAATTTATTCTTATATTTACTTTCCTTAAATTATAAAATCTTGATTTAGCTTAAAAAAATCTTTTAAAAAATGTTGTACAATAACTAAAAATTTAACTTGCAAAAAACAACTAAAAATTTAATATTTTACATAATTTTTATCATATACAAATAAATGATAAAATAACAAAAAAATGTATCCAAATGTTTAGTAGGGATACATAAATTTAAAATATAAATAAATATTGGGATTGACTAAATTTTTTAATATCGCGCAAAAAACAAAATTGTATTTATATTATATTATTTAAAACTTAGGATTATGATTTTCTAATAAAAATGATTGTGTTATAAATTTTCTAATTTTAATTAAATTATATATTTAAATACGTCAGCTTTTTGCCAACTAAATAAAATACATTCAAATTTGTAACAACGTTGTAGAATTAAACAAAATTAAATATTTAAAATATGTACATTATAAATATTTATTTTAAAACATTGATATTATAGGAATTTTTTAATTTTTAAATTTAATAATAAATAAATAATACGTTAAAAATTTAAAAAATGATCATCTATATAAAATTAAACAAACCAAAATACAAACATAAATTGGTTTAATCAATTATTGAAATTAAATCAAATTTATATTTCATACCGATATTTAAGGTGTGTTTTAAATTACTATAGTTAACTAATGAGGTTATAATTATAACTATTATAATATAAGATTAAAATTACGATTAAATTTTAAAATACAATTATTATAGTATTTTTAATTTGAGAAAGAATGAATTGTAACTTTTGAAAATTATTTAACATTTAAGAGGCTAGCCGCTAGTATTGAAATTAAATAAATAAAATAGTGAGTTGTAATGTGATTAAGATATTATAGAGTCCTAGATATGGATGCTAATGGCAATCCATCCAACTAAATTAAATGAGTAGGTCTTTCATAAGACGGTCTCGATCTTTATTCGTGATACGGATAAATTCTGTCCATATTTACAATAAAAATTAATATATTTGACATAAAAGTAATACTTTTTCGTGTGTGACCCATATAGAATATCTGTTTCACAAAATTGACCCGTGAGACCGTCTCGCAGGAGTGATTGTGAAATTAAATAAGGTGATAGCTTCATGAAAGTCATACAGCCAAAATTATGTGTACCAATAAGTCATTTTCTACATTATCTTTTTATTTAATATTAAAATATAATATTTTGAACATATCTTCTTTAACCAAAAAATAATAACTAGTAATTAGATACTGTAACTCGGAATTATCGTGACCATTGTCATTATCATTATTGGTCCAAATAAGTGAGTCATATTTAATTCTGTATGAAAAAGATTGATCAATAGTGAAAATTATAAGATATATCATGAAATAATGGTTTTCCAAATACCAACAGTATCCCTCTAAAATTATAAAAGTACTATATTTCATTTAGTAAATAATATTATAAAAATATATTTTAGTAAATTTGTGTATTTTCTTATCACTAACATATTTACTTTCCAAAATTTTTAAAACTATTAAAATATTTTCTTTAATTTTTATCCAAACTTTTGAGTTTTTAAATGATTTTATAATTTCTAATATAAAAAATAATATATAATAAAAATAACAAAAAAATTTCATATATATGCACGTAAGCGTACGAAAACTCACTAGTATACCATGAATCTACCATGGTCCTTGAGCTGCCAAATGAGACTCTTCCCACCACTCATCTCTCGAACATTGTACGAGGCAAATAAGGACAAGAAAAACATACGTTTTTTGTCGGTTTATTTTTTCCAATTGTCAAATCTTTCATTGAAAATGCCAAGATATTAGACGAATAAACATCATTTAAAAAAATATATAAACAATATGTCTTATTTGTTGAAGGTGAATACTCAAACTAATGAAATTTTTGCAACTATATTTTTTTTTTCTGAAACCGATGATTCTGACTTTCAATTTTGTATCCGGAAACTCCAACATATTTGGTTGATAAGGCGACATATTTATATATGAATGTCTTATCTTGTCTCGTACATTAATATGATATTCACATATCTGTTTTTTTTTTCTTTTCCCGAATCTAATTCAATACAAATAGAGGATGACAGATGCTCATCTTTAGGAGAGGAAATCGAAGGAATTGAGATATTGGGAATCAGAAGACTTTCACTTGATTGATGGTGCATTGTAGGGACTCTAGAAATTGAAGTGCTTTTTTAGCTTGACGATCTCTCATATTAAAAAAGAGGATGTTAATATCTTTCCTTTCTTTGCATGATATTGATGTTCCACTTTGAAACAGTTCAAGTTATGATCTTAAATAAGTAATAATATAACGATCGAACAAATAAATAAAAAACTAGTCAGTCACTGACTCGACAACAAATAATGATCAAGATTCAAGAATCAATTACTCATCAACAAATATTAAAGCAAAAACCAAGGAACAATTAAAAGTTATATACAAGTTATTATCAACAAGTTTCTGGAGTTCAAACTGCGCTTCTCCCAGCATTCCAACAAACTTTTCCAGAAAAACAAATAACAATTAGTTCTTATGAAAATATAATATGTCAAGCTTGCATGTTGACATGCTCACAAAGTAAAAAGTTGAGTAGATCGTGAAAGAAAGATCAACACTTAATTCATACTTTATGTGGCACAAAATCCTGTATTCATCTCCATTCTCATGTCAAATTAAATTCTTTAATGAAAACAAAATTGGAAAAGCAACATCCATGATTGATATCCCAGAAATTCGAAAAGAGAATCCTTACGTAGCAAGAAGCAACAATTTGTCCTCTAAAATTCAAAAGTTTTATCCAAACGACGAATCATTGAGCATGAAATCTGATTGCATAAAATGAAAAACAATGTATTCAAGGGTTGGGCTAGACTTTAACTTAGATAATAATAAAAAATGTTGGGCTACAACCCGTAGTGCCCTCAAATATATCCGTCTTTGAATATTGTTGAAATATATTTTCGGCCCTCCATTTCCTTCACAGACAAACTATATTTTTCAGTCGTGATCACATTCTTTTCTGTGTAAATCAATCAACCTTGTCTCTAACTGATCAAATGCATTAATATATTCCAATGCAATCTAACTGGTACATAATATGAAATGGACAATTGTACAAAAACATGAAACACATATCATCTAACAGCATGATGAAAATAAATTTCAAGCAAAAACGTAATTTCTTGGCGAAAGGCAAAGTGGATTTTTCTTGTGCATGGTGATTCCAGGTAAAACATCAGTATCAATATCTTCTTTACTAACTCCCTTAGGCAGTTCCCAATCGAACGAATAAACAAGATTGGCAAGCGCCATATCCACCGTCGCAAGTCCTATCGACACTCCGGGACACCCCCTTCTTCCAGCTCCAAAAGGGATAACTTCAAAATCTTTCCCGATTACATCAATAGAGCTATTCAAGAATCTCTCCGGCAGGAACTCATTTGCGTTTTCCCAGCTCTGGGGATCTCTTGCAATAGCCCATGCATTGATGTGAACCAATGTTTTAGGTGGGATTGTGTAACCTTCTACGATGCATTCTTCTAAAGTTTCTCTAGGTAAGAGAAGTGGAGCCGGTGGATACAATCTTAATGTCTCCTGTATGACTGCTTTCAAATAGGGAAGTTTGGGCACATCATTTTCATTTACAAAACCCTTATTTCCTATGGTTTCTCTGATTTCGTTTTGTAATTTTTTCATTGCATCGGGATTTTTTATGAGAGCAGTCATCGCCCAAACAGTCGCTGCTGCGCTCGTATCCGTTCCAGCGACAAATATATCCTTAAAACAAAATATAACAAAAAATATCAACTCTTTTTCTTTTTTCTTTTTTTTTTTTAAAAAAAATTGATCCTCTAGTAAATCAAAATATGGCCGGTTATAATGCAACAATTCTGCTTTTTCTTTTTTTCTTTTTTTCTTTTTTTCCTTATCAACTTTAGTCGTTTTCTTTTCTGGAAGCTGACATATGCTAGATATATTAGCAATAATATCTCTCGTAGGTTGTGAAGTGATAAATCTATCGCATATTCATAATTGATATACTTAATTATCCAAAATTGTATGTTACTAGCATTACTTGCTAGTAAAATTTTTAATTTATGTTTATCTTATTCTTCCTCATCAATAATGCTTTAGAAAAAAGTCGCACTTAAGCGTTATTAAACACAATTGTACATTTCTAACACCGCTTTATAAGAAAATCGCTAATTTTTGTTCCACCTTCTTCTTATTCATCAATTTTGTTTGTTTGTTTGTTTTTTTTTTTTAAGTTGCACTTGAACCTATTTAATAATGCTTAATATGATAAACCTATGTTTTACCACTTTTTTTTACCGCTTTTGTCCAAAGCGAAGGGTATTTCGCAAGCTTCGAGCTTTAGAGCTCTTAAACTAAACTAGACTAAGCTTTTTAGAACACTATATGTGTTTGGCATTTACTTTTTTACCAGATACCAGGGGCGTAACCATGATTTAATATCTAGATGGGATAAATTAAATACATATCATAGATTTTTTATATGAAAATTTTTATTACTAAAAATTCATGTTTTGAAAGGAAGAATTTGAAGATATGGATTTCAAATTTATTATTTTGAAATCAACTTGATTACTTGGATGACTTTATGTTGGGTATACTTCAAATCCATATTGTCTCGTTGATGTAATGATAATTATGATGAATTTAAAATACATCCGAAATGGATGAAAAGATGGTGACATTTCAAATCCATCATTGAAATCACTTCTCAAATCAAATCTTCGTTTCAAATCAAATCCTCTTATCCAAGTACAAGCTCAATGTGGCAAGATATTTAATAAATTTTAACATATTGTAATTTGTAGAATTTCAATAAATACACAATTGAATAAGTCAAAAAATAAAAAGTATATATGAATTTATCAGTTTGAAAAGGAATATTTTTTAGTGTACAAAAAAACTTCAATGCTACTGTATTAAAAAATATTTCTCACTATTATATATATTTGGCTTTTGTTTTTGTTTTTGTTTTAAAAAAAGAAAGGTACTTTTACATCCACCATATATCAATTATATATAGAATAGAACACTACTGTATCTCCATATTTAATACATTGTGCAATTAAATAATTTTAGTTATATTATATTTTACTCAAAAGATTTCTTTTGTAACTCATTTTTATGTTACATATTTTTAGTTTGTTTGTAATATTCATGTGAACTTCACTTTATAGACGAATTTATAATAATTCTATAATGCATGATGGATAAACATTTGAGTCAAATGTAATTCATGAAACTAATGGGACACTCCTATATATTAAAATTAAGCCGAGAAGTCATTTTATACCCAAAATGATAGAGGTGTCAAAATGCAACACGACCCGTCAACCCGACACGATCCAACACGAAAAAAATCAGGTTTGGGTTGGGGTTTTTTGGGTTCGGGTTGGGTGGGTTCGGGTTAGTGCCAGGTTTGACGGGTTTCGGGTTGGATCGCGGTTTGACCTGAAATTTTTTTTTTAAAAAAAATATTACCTATATTTTTATATATTGTATGTTTGAACAAAATTTATTGTATATTTATATGATAAATTTTCATCATTTAATATTTATTTGGTATATTTTTTATTTTTTTTAACAATTGTTTATTTGATTTAGTAAATATACTTTTAATTTTCTACAATTAAACTTTCAAATTTAAATCGAAAATTTTGTTATTATGTGTTTAAATTAAAATATTATTATTATTTTTTATTTTTTCGAATTTTTTCATTAATTTTTTTAAAAAATAAAAAATAAATAAAATTCAGGTTAGGCTGGTTGAGTCAAGTTAGACGGGTTCGTGTTCGGGTTCGGGTTGGGAAAAAAAATCAATTTCGCGGGTTGACCCGAAACCCGACCCGATTGACACCCCTACGAAATGATTCTTCAGATGATAGTAAACAGTGGCTTAAACGTCAAGGAAATGTACTGAATTACAATGTTGATGCATCTGTTTCTGCAAATTCACCAAACATTGGCTATGGCTGCATTATTCGAAACTCTTATGGCATTGTGATCGCAGCTTGATCCCTCGATCTACCAGCGTTGGGAGTTAGAGATAGCTCATGCGGATGTAACAGTTTGTCCTGCAGGTTCAAGATATGACTCTCATATCTTTTGATATTCCTGTTGGTTGCCGTGCCTCATACTCCGGTCGTGTTAGTAATTTCAACACAATTTTGTAATCTTAGAATGAGTATTAGTGAGTGAGGTTATGTTGTAATTGTAATTGCAATTGCAATTGCAATTCAACTTGCATAATAAATTTTTTTTTTTAAAAAAAAGGTTTCTATTTTCTTCATGCTTCTTTATTTTTTACATTGATATGGATGTTTTTGACGTAAACAAATTTTGAACATTTATTAAAGTCCTTCTCAAGTTAAAGTTTTTGACTTTTGTCCTTTAATTTACCATTCATATTTTTTTATCATATTGACCATTTCCACATCCATTTCTCCGCAATCATCTCAAACTTTTGTGTAATGGTCAATTCTATATATATCGAGTCTCTGAAAAGAGATGGTTTGAATTGATTTATAAACCAATTAAGTTCTCCTAAAAATTTAAGAATCGCCTCTGTAGTTTCGGGGTTGATGAATCGAACTGCGATTAATAAGTCACATTTTTATAATTGGTGTTGAAGATGTTATATTAGTTGGACATAGAATACTTGAATTTTGACATAGAAAACAAGAATGAACATAGAATAGTTGGACATAGGTTTTACAAGTTCTATATTACTTTGAATTTGACCAAGAAATGCGAGTACCAAGAATCCAAAGTCTGCTTTATTTAGATATCCAACTGGGGCCATGACTTTTTTTTTTTTTTTTTTTTTTTTTAATTCCTAAACTATGGGGTGGGGAGGGCTCGAACAGAAAAAAATTGGGTGAGACCGCTTAGAGGCCAAAGCCCGGTCTCGGGGCCATGACTATTTCCCAATTCACATAAAAGTGATCCGATTTCTATGTATTTGTACTCATCCCTTTGCCTAATTAATACTTAAAAAATTGCTCAAAAGAGTTCAATTCTAATGAGCAACAGTTGTACCCATATTTGTATATAATACGGGGTATGAGTCTGTCTGATTCGAGTTAAGAAAAATACAATCGTATTATGTTGTATATAAACTTGACAAGGATGATGGTATAATTTGATTGCTCAAGCTAAGTTTTTTTTTTTTTTTTTTTTTTTTTTTTTTTTTTTTTTTTNGAATATTTGTCTGATCAACTTTTGATTTTACCATAAAAAGTTATATACTAATTTACAAGGAAATTTAAAAACATGTCAACTCCGCGGTTGACCCGTTCCAACAAAAGAGTTTGTGATACGTGGATGACAGAAAATTTGAAGAGGTCCTCAGAACTCCAATTAAATAAGGTGGTAGCTTCATGAAAGTTACAGCCAAAATTATGTGTATCAACAAGTCATTTTCTACATTTCTTTTTATTTAGTATTAAAATATAATATTTTGAACATATCTTCTTTTACAAAAGCACATCCAAATACGTGAATCATATTTAATTCTGTATGAAAAAATTTGGTCAATAGTGATAATTATAAGATATATCATGAAATAATGGTTTCAGATAGCAAGAACTCCGTTGAGTAAAGCTAGATATGACATTAATTAATTTAAAAGAAATAAGAATTTATTGTATGGACATATATTAAGATATCCCCTCAAGCTAGTACATCACACACACACACACTTGTCAAATTGGTGGCAATATTGTTGAAAATAAATTTGATGGGAAGGCAGATTCTCGACTTCTCATGGATTTAACTTTCACTTTTGGAGTAACTAAATAAATGATACAATTAAAAAAATAACTCATAAAACTTCACTGAAATTAAATAAAATTATGTAAACAAATGAAAAATAATAATTTGGGGTACCCTCGCTGCACATCTAATGATCGTCGTTGATCCAAACAGTGGCGGAGCCACAGTCCATGACACATCCCTTTAGTCCGGGTGACTCAATTTTTTTTAAAAAAATTTATATGTAAATTTTTTATAATTTTAGATTAATATGATATTAATCCAAATAGATCAATTTAAAATATTAAAAGTGACTCTGCCATTGGATCCAAACACAAAAGGACAATGCTTATAAGACCCTGTCTAGGCCAACTTACATGATGTTTAATTACTTTTTCCGTATCATATATTAACAATAAAATTTAATTCTTGTCGTGCCCGAGCTCAGACCTAGTCTATATCCATTGACGTTATACTCAAGTTGCAATATGAATTTAGTGTTAAATAACAAATATTCTCACGACCTGACGTGAAATACGGGTATTGCATGACCTTCATGTGTTAAATCTTAACTTTACCAATATACCTATTAAATCAGAAAACATATATACCNGTTTATGAATTTATTTTGCCTGACTATATAATCTGCTCGCTCTCCTATAAATACCAACTCATTCTCAACAAGCCAAAGCATATATATAACACTATCACACATATTGATATAGCAAAGATGGCTAAATCTCCATTTATAAGCTTCAACATTTTCTTTGCTGTCTTTTTTTGCTTTATCCTCTTAGCATCAAATGGTGTGTACTCACCACTCATACATGTTCCCTAATCTTCTTCTCTTCTCCCAGACAAACTATAGTGGAAAAACTATTTCTTAGATACATAATAATTGAAAAAAATAAAGGAAAAAGTTTGCTCTTGGCTCAAAATTTCCCTTTTCATTTGATTTGTCATCCCGTTTTCAGAATTCATATTCTTCTACTGATATGCATGCATGTTCAAAACATAGCACTTCATGCATGCCTTAAAGTTGTTTCAGGCTTGTCTTATGTTCAATCATGCATTATACGATGTTTTTCCCCCTCTATCTGTTTCTTTTGTTTGATAAAATCTCTTCGTTCTTGACGAATATCAAAATCAAAAATCTTGTTCAAGTTGGAAGTTGGAATATAATATATTGATTCCAAGCCCGTCAGTGCAATTAATTAATTTACCAACTCTGAATTTGATAAACTTTTTCGAGAAAAAGTTAGCAAGAAATTAAAACCCCAGTCCCCACCATGCATGAATTTACAAGCTTTATTACATGTATGCAGAGATGCAAAGGGCAGAGGCGGCCATCAAACTGTGCTCGAGGTTGAGCCAAACATGGACCGGAATTTGTTTCAAAACGGAGAATTGTAACAAACAATGCAGGAGCTGGGAAAGGGCTCAGCATGGAGCTTGCCACCGGAGGGGTATAGGCTTCGCTTGCTTCTGCTACTTTAATTGCTGATCATAAACTGCTAGCAAGTTATAATGTTTCTTAAGTAATAAAGTGTAGCTTGTGTTTGCTAGCAAGACATGGATCATTTGCTACCTTGAACCATGCTACTTAATTTATGTGAACATGGTCGGATTGTTGCCGTTGGCGTTACTATTTTGTATGTATTTTGTCTACTATCCTTCTTCTACTGCATTTAGCTACAGTAAGATCTATATATGTGTGTGTGTGTGTGTGTGTGTGTATACATACACACATTTAAATATTTATTAGTAGTTTATTTTAAATCATGAAGGTGCTATGGTAGCCGACTTGATCTATAGGTGTGGCCACTTAAAATTATAGATATATATTATATATAAACTCTACTGTTGTTAAAGAATCCAAATATTTGATTCTTTAAACACCTCATGGACAAAAATAACTTCAAAATTTATCTATAAATGGGGATTTCGATCTCTAACCCACTTCTAACTTCTCATTAATTGTTTTTGGATTTATTGCAGTAGCTTTAACTTCTTCTTTTGTTTTTTTTGTTTTTTTGTTTTTAATGTTTCTAATACACTGAAATGTTGACTTGACATAAAAAATGGTGATGTAATATCAGAAATGCTTTTAATATTCCTGTTTTATGACACCATAAATTGTTGACGTGTCACCAAAAGTTGTTGTGTGTGTCCGACATGATGTCAAAAATCGAACTAAAATAACCAAAAATTAGAAGTTAGTGCAACAAAATCAAACTTTGAATACTTATTGGAACAAAACCTAAAATAAAAAATATTTTATATACATATTATCTACCTTTTATTCTTATTAAATTAGTGATACATAAAGAAAAAAATAGTATGACGACATATATAAGAATATTGTTGAAATATTATTTAAAAATGTGTTAAATATTTGTGTTGAAAATGTGAATGTTGAATGTTGAAAATTAGGTGTTGAATATTGAAAATTAGTGTGTGATGATGTAGGTAATGATGTATTTTATTTTTGGATTATTTGTAAAAATTTTCTATAAATAGATCTCTCATTTGTGAAGAAAATCACAATTGAGTTGAGAGAAAAATATTATAAAGTGTGTAGTGTGATAATTTTGAGAGTTTGAGATTTTTACTTTTTTACCGTAAATTTTTACTTTTTCACAACACGTTATCAGCACGAAGCTCTAAAAGTCCTCCATATTTTTCCAAGCTCCGAACAGAAGAAAAAGGTAACAAAAGTAATAATATTTATTTTACTGTTATTTATTTATTGTTTATATATGTAATATATAATATAATGTTATTGTTAGAAATAATAAAAATAATTTTTTCAAAAACTTGTTATAAATCCTGGGAGGATGTTAAGACGACATCCCACACTCCCGGTAAGGGATACGACAAGTATAAAAGCCTATAAGGTTTTTTAAACAAAATAACTTATGACACCTAATTATAATAATGTGATATGATATACATAATTATTTAAATATGACTAATATTATATACACCATATTATTACCATAAAATTATACAAATACATACATTTATTTTCTTATACACCAACGGTAATAAACGGTAACAAAACGGCTAGTTTTTGCTCTATAAATACAATCTCACAAATACATTCAATCACTCCAACTTTCTCTTCTTCTCTAAAAATTATTCTTCATCAAATTTTCGAAGAAAAAAAGAAGATGGCTTTCACGAGGTTATTTTTAATTATTTTGGTTATCATACTCACCAGTCTTGTATTTATCGGAGAATATCCTCCTCGTGTGTTTTCTTTATTTTTACGAATACTTGTACTTGTTGTTTATCCATTACTTTGTATTGCAATATTCATTAACTAATAAAATGCATCGTAATTTTTAGTACCACCATGGCAAACTTGGCAAAGCTCGAATTCATCGCTCTTGATATTACTGGGAAAAACTATATGCCATGGACTCTTGATGTAGAAATGCATCTTGAGTCATTGGGTCTAAGCGAGACCATTAAAGAAAATGGTATATCTTCATCACAAGAAAAAGCAAAAGCTATAATATTTTTACGACGACACCTTGATGAAGGTTTAAAATGTGAATATCTCATCGAAAAAGATCCCATGGCTCTGTGGAAAGGATTAAAAGAGAGATTTGAACATATAAGGGAAGTTATACTTCCGACCGCCCGTGATGAATGGAATATGTTAAGATTCCAAGACTTTAAAAAAGTCAGTGATTACAATTCAGCGATGTATAGAATAATCTCGCAGTTAAAATTTTGTGGACATGAGGTTACAGAATCGGAAATGCTTGAAAAAACATTTTCCACGTTTCACGCATCAAATATAACACTACAGCAACAATATAGAGTGCGTGGATTTGCGAGATATTCTGAACTCATCGCCTGTCTTCTTGTGGCGGAAAAGAACAACGAGCTATTAATGAGAAATCATCAGTCCCGACCCACTGGATCAACAGCATTTCCAGAAGTAAATGCTGTAAGTAAAAATGAATTTAAACCTGGAAACCAAAATCAAATTCAAAGACAAGGTTTTGGTCGAGGTCGAGGTCGAGGTCGAGGTCGTGGACGTGGACGTGGACGAGGAAGTGGTCGTGGTCGTGGACGCGGCCGTGGTTTTGAAAATAATCGAGATAGTTATTTCTATAACTCATCTCAAAATAACGTCCCAAACCATCCACAGAAAAGGCATCAAGAAAACATGAGTGTTAATGAAAATCACTCGAAAAGATTTGAAAGTTCTTGTTTCAGATGCGGTACTCCAGGACATTGGTCTCGTATTTGTCGAGCCCCTGAGCATCTTTGCAAACTTTATAAAGAATCGATAAAGGGGAAAGAAAAGGAGACCAACTTCACTGAGCGAAGTGACCGTTTGAGTGATTCAACTCATTTTGATGCTGCTGATTTTATGAATGATTTCTCTGGAAATGATCAATATGTTGGTGGGATAGAAATGAACAATATTGATGCTGCAGATTTTCTCAATGATTTCTCTGAAAATGAACAATATAGTGGTAGAATATAAATGTACAATAATTTATTTTTCATGTATTTATATGATAATGTTTTATTGTACAATTATGATATGTGTTATATTTAAATATGTATTGTCATTAATTTTTTTTCATTGCATATTTTTTGAAGTTCAAATATGGAAAATGCTATGAGCAAAGCTGAAGTTTGCATACCCGATAGTGGTACAACGCACACTATCCTCCGAGATAAAAGATATTTCTTGGAACTAAAACCAACAAAAACAACGGTGAATACAATATCAGGTCCTGTAGACTTGATTAAAGGATGTGGTAAAGCACAATTTTTGTTACCTAATGGTACAAAATTTTTGATCAATGATGCTTTATATTCACCACAATCGAAAAGAAATTTGTTGAGTTTTAATGATATATATTCCCATGGGTATGATACTCAAACAATGAATGAAGGGAATGAGAAATATATGTGTCTTACCACATATAAATCAGGAAAGAAATATGTGATTGAAAAACTACCAATGCTCCCTACTGGATTGCATTATACACATATACGTCCCATTGAATCAAACATGGTAATTGATAATTCTTCAATATTAACCAATTGGCATGATCGATTAGGACATCCTGGTTCAACAATGATGCGAAGAATTATAGAAAATACACATGGTCATCCATTGAAAGACCAGAAGATCTTTCAGAATAATAAGTTTCAATGTAAAGCATGTTCTCTTGGAAAACTTATTATAAGACCATCACCAGCCAAAATCCAAACTGAATCACCAATGTTTCTTGAACGTATTCAGGGTGATATTTGTGGACCAATCCATCCACCATGTGGACCATTCAGATACTTTATGGTATTGATTGATGCCTCCAGCAGATGGTCACATGTATGTTTATTGTCAACTCGAAATGTTGCATTTGCAAGATTACTTGCTCAAATAATAAAATTGAGGAATCAATTTCCCGATTATACAATCAAGAAAATTAGACTTGATAATGCTGGTGAATTTACTTCCCAGACTTTCAATGATTATTGTATGTCTATGGGAATCATTGTTGAGCATCCTGTTGCTCATGTACATACTCAAAATGGATTGGCTGAATCATTGATTAAACGTCTGCAAATGATTGCTAGACCAATGATTATGAAAACAAAGCTCCCTATTTCTATATGGGGACATGCAATTTTACATGCTGCTTCATTAATTCGCATCAGACCAAGTGCATATCATAAATACTCCCCATTGCAGCTTGCATTTGGTAAAGAACCAGACATTTCTCATCTGAGAATTTTTGGATGTATGGTGTATGTGCCTATTGCACCACCTCAACGAAAGAAAATGGGACCTCAAAGAAAGATTGGAATTTATATTGGTTATGATAGTCCATCGATCATTCGATATCTTGAACCACAGACAGGCGACGTGTTCACAGCACGTTTTGCTGATTGTCATTTTAATGAGGAAATCTTCCCAATGTTAGGGGGAGAACAGAAACATACCGAAAAAGAAATTACATGGTATGTATCATCATTGTTACATCTGGATCCAAGAACAAAACAATGTGAAAAAGATGTACAGCAAATTGTGCACTTGCAAAGAATAGCAAATCAAATACCAGATGCATTTGCAGACACAAAAGGGGTAACTAAATCATATATACATGCTGCAAATGCCCCTGCTCGAATTGAAATTCCGAAGAAACAAATTGAAGATAGTCATGATGTCATTAAACGCCTGAAGCGTGGAAGGCCAGTTGGTTCCAAGGATAAAAATCCTCGAAAAAGAAAATTCATAGAGAAACACAATGATCACAAAATAGAGAATGATGTTCCTGAAGAAACACATAATGATCACAAAATAGAGAATGATGTTCCTGAAGAAACACATGATGATGAAAATGTTTTGTCAGAACCACAAACTGACGAGAATCATGAAATCTCTATCAATTATATTAATACTGGAAAAATATGGAACCGAAAAGATATAGAAGAAATTGATGATATATTTTCTTATAATGTGGCAATCGACATCATAAATGATAATGAAGATCATGAACCAAAATCTTTTGGTGAATGTAAAAATCGGCAGGATTGGATAAAATGGAAAGATGCCATCCAGGTTGAATTGGATTCGCTAAATAAACGTAATGTTTTTGGACCTATAGTCCTTACACCTGAAGGTGTAAAACCTGTTGGATACAAATGGGTTTTTATTCGAAAGCGAAATGAGAAAAATGAAATAGTAAGATATAAAGCTCGACTTGTTGCACAAGGTTTTTCTCAAAGGCCTGGAATTGATTATGAAGAAACGTATTCTCCTGTGATGGATGCAATTACGTTTCGGTATTTGATTAGCTTGGCAGTATCTGAAAATTTAGAAATGCGTCTTATGGATGTTGTTACAGCCTACTTATATGGATCACTTGATAGTAATATATATATGAAAATCCCTGAAGGATTTAAGATGCCTGAAGCACAAAGTTCAAAACCCAGAGAATGTTATTCTGTGAAATTACTAAGATCATTATATGGGTTGAAGCAATCCGGCAGAATGTGGTATAATAGGCTAAGTGATCACTTGATGAAAAAGGGATATGTAAATAATTCAATATGCCCTTGTGTTTTCATTAAGAAAACAACATCCGGATGCGTAATTATTGCTGTATATGTTGATGATTTAAACATCATTGGAACAAATAAGGAAATTCAAGAAGTTGTGTCATACTTGAAAGAAGAATTTGAAATGAAGGATCTTGGAAAAACCAAGTATTGTCTGGGTTTACAAATTGAACAAAAAGAATGTGGAATATTTGTTCACCAGACAAATTATACAGAAAAGATCCTTAAACGTTTTAATATGGACAAATCAAATCCTTTAAGTACTCCAATGGTTGTTAGATCATTAAACATAGAAAAGGATCCATTCCGTCCATGTGAAGATGATGAAGATATTCTTGGTCCAGAAGTACCATATCTAAGTGCTATCGGTGCCCTTATGTATCTTACAAATTGTACAAGGCCTGATATATCTTTTGCCGTAAATTTATTGGCAAGATTTAGCACATATCCAACAAAGAGACATTGGAACGGAATTAAACATATATTCCGTTATCTACGAGGAACGACAGACTTGGGACTTTTGTATTCAAAAGATGCTAATCCAAGTATAATTGGTTATGCCGATGCTGGATACTTATCTGATCCACACAAAGCACGTTCTCAAACTGGATATGTATTTACTCGTGGAGGCACTGCAATTTCTTGGCGTTCACAGAAACAAACACTTGTAACAACTTCATCAAATCATGCCGAGATTATTGCACTACATGAAGCAAGCCGTGAATGTGTGTGGTTAAAATCAATGACTCAACATATCCAAATCTCATGCGGATTATCATTCGACGAGAAGCCTGTGATACTATATGAAGATAATGCTGCATGTGTTGCTCAAATGAAAGAAGGATACATAAAAAGCGACAGAACTAAACATATTCCTCCTAAGTTCTTCGCATTCACCAAGGAGCTTGAGAAGAATAAATGTATTGATGTTCGTCACATTCAATCAAGTGAAAACTCATCAGATCTCTTCACAAAGGCACTTCCTACGACAATATTCAGAAAGCACATATATAATATTGGGATGCGCAATCTACGAAATTTGTGAAGAATTGTTCGTGTCAACATGAGGGGGAGTTTACGTGACTGCACTCTTTTTCCCTTACTATGGTTTTTATCCCAATGGGTTTTTCCTAGTAAGGTTTTTAACGAGGCAGTATAAAAACACGTAATGTATACAATCATTATGATCATCATCACAAGGGGGAGTGTTGAAATATTATTTAAAAATGTGTTAAATATTTGTGTTGAAAATGTGAATGTTGAATGTTGAAAATTAGGTAAAATTAGGTGTTGAATATTGAAAATTAGTGTGTGATGATGTAGGTAATGATGTATTTTATTTCTGGATTATTTGTAAAAATTTTCTATAAATAGATCTCTCATTTGTGAAGAAAATCACAATTGAGTTGAGAGAAAAATATTATAAAGTGTGTAGTGTGATAATTTTGAGAGTTTGAGATTTTTACTTTTTTACCGTAAATTTTTACTTTTTCACAACAAATATAATATATATCATGACATATATAAGAATAGTATATATAGACACATGCGTATGCATTGAATATTGTTACAAAAATGTAACATCAAGCGATGCCTTTGTGATAAAAGATTGACCGTCGACGTCGGCAATCTAATCTATATTTAGTTCAATAATTGAACCTAATTACCTACCTCATTCAAGTCAAATCTCTATATTTTGATGATAATTTTGATT
Organism: Primulina huaijiensis; assembly: GCF_012295235.1. Taxonomy (NCBI): domain Eukaryota; kingdom Viridiplantae; phylum Streptophyta; class Magnoliopsida; order Lamiales; family Gesneriaceae; genus Primulina; species Primulina huaijiensis. The sequence goes on from NC_133307.1 coordinate 30,062,142, forward strand.
TTATATTATGTTTTTATTTATTTGACGGTCGTAATAATGATAATAATATATCCAAACTGTTCGTAATATGCAATATATTTTTGAATAATTATAGTGATATTGCATATGCAACTATATAATTTTTTTTAACCTAAATCATATCTCATACTCTGGCTAGAAATTCCGTGTATTATTTTCTCATCATATCATATAAGATATCCACACACGTGAGCGAACGGTGAATCCTAGATTACAATGCACTTACTCCTGCATGTGTCACAACTACACCAATCTCGTCACCTGATAATCCTTATGGAGTCGGTAAACGAGTCAAAATGCAACACTAGTACAAAGTCTCATTGTTGTCCTTGTGAGACCCCTCAAATTTTCCTTGAGGTTACATGAATGCAAAACGTCAAATGATCCATAATGTGCAGTAATTAGAAAAATAATGACAATATTAGTTTTTAAAAGAATGAGCCATAAATACAATTTAAAATAAGAGTAGTAAATCACACCTATAAATATTTCAAAACTCACACAAAAAATTTCTACACATTCTTTGCATATTTCCTAGCTTATGATAATTCCAGCTTAGGCTAGGTAGGAACTAGTTAAGGCACCCGATGAACGAGAAGATTAGAATGTAAAAATTATCACCTCAATTCAACTTCTTTGCATCATTTGACAAAGCTTCTTGAAAATTGGCATGTAAGTTGACTTTATGTTTTGAAATGCATATTTCATGTCAAACTTAAAATATATTTACATGAATATATTAAAATATGGTTTTCTGAAAATATGATTACTGATTTTTGTGTATTAAATAATTATGAACTGAATGATAGTGATACGTATTCTGAATACCACTGATTACTAATAATTGTTTACTACTTATTACTGACATCACCCTTTAAAGAAGTAACATATACGAGACGAATATCAATTTAACCTCAAGGAACATAATTATTTCATTGCACTTGTGAAATATAATAATTATTATTATTATTGATAACTTAATTTTCGATTACTGTTATCTCAAAATCTACAATTATATATGTATTGTTTTCAAAGCTGTGAGGATTCTCACCTTCACTTGTTGAGTGACGACCATATCGCTCACACACACACACCCTTCCAATTAAGAACGAATATAAGAAAGGAAACTAGATCGAATATATATAACCACATTTTTTGGAGGGTAAATTGCTGATGACCGCGTAGATTCCCTATTGATGTTAAATGGAAGAAATATGTTCAAACTTATTCAGTATTATGTTGTTTATTTTGTTTTCGCAGTTATATTTAAGAATTTTGAAATGTAAATCACTTTATAATTTTTATGGAATTGAAGACTGGTTTTAGATTTTTTATACTATATGATACTTGTTGTTTTCAAATTTTATTTGGAGACAACGCAGATCTCACCTACTCCAGGCATGGGGCGTGAAAGTCCTGTGTCATAAGGACTATGATGTACAACTATAGTCACATACTCATCAACTCGATGAATGATAACTACTTGGAAAGTCCGTGTAAGAGTTGTTCAATGAACTTATCATAAGAGCATCCATTTATATGTTTAAACATCTCTATATGTCCTTACGAATTAAACGTGATACACAATATCACATATGTTAGTTTCGAGCTCAGGTGACCCTTATCATCTTTTAAGGTGGCCCAATTGACTTGAATCGTTTTTTTTATAATATATTGTAACTAAAATATGTATTTCACGATCGTCATCATATATACGACCTTATATTTTATGAACTAGATTATATTCAAGGTATTTACGTAACATGCATAGATAAAACATATAAAATTGCCAAAATAAATGTAAATTTTCTTAAAATAAAGATTGTTTTATTACACATAAGAATTGACACAACTCCACCTCTTGGGAAAGAATAAATTAATTAAGCTGGAGTTGCAATTAATCACAGAAATTCGAATTTGCATTTCACCCCATTATTCATGTTTTGTTGTTTTAAGTTGTTCGTTTACATGATGTAATTATTTGTTTTTATTGTTTCAATCGTGACGCATTAAAAATTATTATCGTCCAATTGTTGCCATAGTTATAATACCCTTATTAGACCAATACTCAGTTTTGACAACTTAATGATAAAAATCCAAAAAATGAAAATTTAGAGGAACATGGCTTTGACGGCACCTCACTCTAGATAAAAATGATTGAAAAAAAATAATAAAAATCAACTTGTTGTACTAAGACCAAAAATCGAAATAGGCCAAGTTATATGACTATTTTTCGATCGGGACCTATATATTGAAATCGTTATTACTTGCACCAAGGTGTTCATGAGAATTAAATTATTTATAAAGCTTCTTCAACGTACTCATGGCATCATTTGATCTGCATCCAACCATGTACGTATTGCTCCAACCCGTTAAATCTTCAAGTGGTGGCATTTCAAAACAATATAATTTGGGTTTGTTTTCTATTGTTCTAACTCGATCAGTCGATTGTAAGATGCTCATTAGCAAAAGTATTTTCAAGAATATAATCTTCTAACAAGTTCATCCCATATTAATTAATCAAGTCGAGTTGATCATATATATGAATAATATAATGTACCTTTCGTTGAATCATCCACACCAACACAATGATCTCGTGAATCCGAACATATGATTTAAATGGATTTATTAATTCATCAACCACCCTTGGATCTAACGAACTAGAAAATTGCATATTCAGCCAAAATTTATTCTGAATTCAATATAATTATTAAGTAGGAAAACTCCAAATGAAGTGATTATTAAACATGGGAAAATATTCGTACCAAAAGCAGCCTAATAATATAGTCCAAATGAATTATTATTTCTATACGGAAATGGAGCAGTAATTGTGAAAATCAAGCTGGTAACCTTTTGTTCTTCTTCGCCGGCGGATCGGAAATCTTTGAAAGAGACAGCAAAACTTCTTGAAATTAATTTTAGTTTCGGGGAAAGTATTTAGATCATAGGGTAAATATTGATGAGTCAAGAACCATCTTCAAATATCAACAGAATAACAAATTCAAAGGTTCTAAAGACTGAAGTACTGGTGGATCATACTATGTAATGAATGGTGAACATTCATGTGATCAGCTTGATTTGATTCATATGAACTTGTTAATTCGCGTACGACACGCTTGATAAAAATAACTTGGAGAAAAATGATTAATTATAAGTCTACAAGCAAACAAAAGTGGCTGCACTTGTGGTCACTACTGCGCGCATGTCTCGAATGAGCTGAAACAAGACGAGATCCATCAATCACTAAATGATGGTGTTTGAGCTCGCGATGTCGATAATTTGACGGGTTTAATCAGGATGATGGAAACTTTTGTAATGAAACATCTAAACTATCTATAAAATTCGTTCTTATTTATTGATACAAAAAAAAAAAAATTCTAGGCAGTTTGATGGGGTAATTTAGAGTGCAACAGTACCAAATGAAATATGAGGGTTTAAGTCTACATTTTTATTTTACACTTATTGTACCTTTGCGACTTTTAATTATTGTCATACTTGAGTTGAAGAAAAAAAATATAAATTTGTGAAAGGACTTGTGTAGACTTTTGGTCCTCTAATCGGTCAAAATTCTAGTTGTTTAGTTTTCATGGTCATAATTATTTGATTAACCAATGATATTATAGATGCAATATAAAAAAATTGTTTATTATTATTATTATTATTATTATTATATACATCACTTGGATTTTTTTTAAAAAAAAAAAAAAATTACTCCAAAAAATCAGCTTAATAACAAGTAAAATAAAATTCCAGTAAACAAAATATATTTATTTTGTGAAAACTAATATATATAAACTTTCGTGGTCAAATTAAATTTTATTATAATTAAAATAATATGTATATTATTCGTATTGTGATCCTTGCATATTATGTACAAAACCTGGTATTTTCCTATATGTAATTTTTAAAATCTTATAATAACATAAATCGTAAATATTTTTCTAGATATTAAATATTTAGTTAATTTGTCAGGTTGACTTCACCATATGTTGGCAATTCCTTACTCATTACGTTTGAAATTTCCATATACATTAAATTGTTCAAAATTTTTAACATAGTTTAGTAAACTTTGAACACATTTCAAAGACTGAGTTATATTCTTCAACAAATATTCAACTTATTTTTGTGTGTATAGGCTGAAAATGAAATAATCTTTTTATCGCGATAAATATTTCATATAATTATTTTATTTCGATTATGTCGTGCTACATTAAATTTAGCATCTACATAATTATTCGAGTAACAGGATAAAAAAAACTCATATATTACCACATATCAACATGCATTCATAATTTATGCAAAACACACATCATTTAGTTTTAAAATCTGATTTTAATTGTTACAGCATGACACAACTTAGTTACTAAATTATGATAGACATCTTGCTTATAAATATGGACATTTAACTAAGTGAAAAATCACATAAACAACACATATCATAACTCTACTAAAAAATGCCGAAGAAAATAATCAAACACGAGAAGATCTCCGATGAGAAACAGAGGAATAAAGTTTACAAGAATAGGTCAGAAGGGTTGCTGAAAAAAGTGAACGAGTTGTCAATCCTATGTGGAATCGACGCGACAGTCGTGATACACAAAAAAGATGAAAACAATGCAACCCTTTGGCCTTCTGCCGAGGTCTATATGGAGAGAGTGCAAAATTTTTTGAACTTTTCTGCTGTTGAAAGGGAGAGGAAAATGGTGACACATGACAAATATTTGGAAAAGAGAGTAGTCAATGAATCGAGGAATCTCTTCAAATCACAAAAGATGAATAAAATCTTGGAGGGTGAATTGGTGACAGATGAACTAACTAGTGGTGAGAGTTCATATGAACAACTCAACTTAATTCATATGAACAACATGAATTTGCTCGCGGATGACATGCTCGAAAAAATTGATAAAATCATCTATGATGATCTGGGTACTAGCAAGCAAGAAGAACAACCTCCAAACCCTAGCTCATTTGTGATGCCTCCACCAGTCCCGAATCTGTCGCCGCTCGAAGATCTACTGAGCTGGAGCGACACATGGTTTTTTGACCAGCCGATGACATCTGGACAAGGAGATGGTGGTGGTTTCATGGGATTCGACACAATTCCTCCTCGTGGGAAAGAATATATTAATTAAGCTAGAGTCGTAATCAATCATAGATATTCAAATTTGTATTTCACTACATTATTTATGGTTTGATGTTCTCAAGTTCTTTGTAATTTACTTGATGTAAGTATTGGTTTTAATGCAAAATCATGATTGCTTGGTAAAACATAGTTTTGATTAATTAGCTTCAATTGCGATGCATTAAAAATTCAAATCGTCCTATTGTTGGCCAAGTTATAATACACTTAACACAATTCTAATCGCAAAGCAATTTAAACAAAAAAAGTGAATGAGGTTGGGATGATAAAAGGCGGTTCTGGCCAAACTCAGGACCCACCTCGTTCGAAATTTTTCGTTGGCACAAACATTCTAGAAATTTAAGTATTTCAGCCTGGAAGTCTTGGGTTCGAGCGTTGGAGGAGGTGAAAGAAATTACTTTCCAAGGATAAGATATTCTATGAGTGACGATACATAGTTGTGCATTAGTACGAGTTGAGGCTCGTGTTAGGTCAGCATACGGCCCATGGTCGTTACGACCCACCTCGTCCGAAATTTTTTCATATATTAGTAATATTTACTATTTAGGAGCAAAAAATATTATGATACATTCTATTAATTTATATTAACTCATAAAAAAACGTGATTATATCATAATATTATAAATTATTTTAATTCTAAATATTATAAAATAATTTCTAAATATTATAAATTAATATTAAAGGTTAAGGTATTCATTATTGAATGAATAAAAAAATATAAATAGATTATTAATAATATATGTATACTTATATAAATATATAATGATGGGACATGTTTATTAAATTATGGACCAGCTTAACAGGGTCTAACCCGCCCCATTCGAGGTGGGTTTAACACGACTCCAGTTTTAAACTCTGGCTCATTGCTATCCTTACTCATGAGTCAAGAGAAAAGTGTGTCTAACTGCTTATGTTGTCTCATATCATCCAAAGATTGGTCTTATCCATTAAAATCTGGTATCTCCCATCTTTTACGGCTGATACAACAAACTAGATCATGCAACAATGTCATCAACTCAAAGCAATCAACAACCAGAGTAGATCACTCATATAAGTACTTCCAGTAAGAATTCATTTTTCAATTTCATTTTTAGTATTTGAGTAATTTACAAAAGCTAATGCAATTGATCAACATAAGATATCTAAAGCTTCTAATCCTTTAATTTTTCTCAATGACCTGAATTTCGTAGAAGTACAAATTCCAACCATTTACTTGCGCAAGTGCAATGACTAGCAGCAATAAATATTACATATTTTCGAACAATAGCGAACCGTCTATTTTATAACTGCTATTAGAACTAAGATTATTTGATTGATTTTGATGAATTCCAAAAATTGAGCTACATCATTGTCATCAGACATAATTTTTGGTATAATCTCACATTTTCAATGGTCCAAGAGAAATAAGTTTTTTATAAAAAAAAAAAATTGTTATCATCAACATTCATAATCCTTTCATCGATTTCACAATGAATGCATGTACATGTCCCAAGTGAGTGTCTGAGTTGGTAGAGCAGGTGAGTAGTACTTGACCGATGATCAGAAGTTCGATTTTCTTTACCAACATTTTCTAGACCAAGCTTGTCACATATGCTCTGCCTAGTGTGGTTTAGCTGACTAACATAATTTGTAGGTTATTGTATTAGTTCGAGAATTTACTTAATGCACACCGTGAGTTCACACGTTATTAAAAAAAATGCATGTACACATGCCATTTTGCATGGAATTATATGTTAGGATGATCATGATTCGAACAGGTTTAAGCCCAGCAGCCTGAACAGCCCAATCCCAATATCTGTTGCCAAATGCGACTCGATACTCGTTTGACTTCACCCACTTGATATATTTGAAAATTTGTGCATTTAAATAAATATTGTCAGATTATGCAATAACGATAAAAATACTAATATTATTAAAAATGATAATAATAGAAAATATTGAATTTTCAATTGTAGACTACATGTTTATTATTAAAATTAAAACTAAAAAAAATGTAATAGCCATGACTCCTAAGTGACATGTTCATTGTGTAATTCATTATTTTGAATTAGGTTAGGGATTTGAATAAATTGGATATGCTAAAACCCAACATTGTACATGTATGAGAGAGTATGTCTTATGTGAGACCGTCTCACGGATCTTAATCTGTGAGACGGGTCAACCATACTCATATTCACAATAAAAAGTAATACTCTTAGCATAAAAAGTAATACTTTTTCATGGATGACCCAAATAAGAGATTCGTCTCACAACTACGACCCGTGAGACCGTCTCACACAAGTTTTTGCATGTATGAGATTATGTAGACGTATACTTGCTCCAATTTGTTTAAATCTAAAACCACTAGTCTTGATCATATCCAAAGTTATCGAATTCAATTTGTTAGACGCTTTTGATAAATTATATTCACAACAATTTTACTATATTTAAAATAAGAATTAAATAAAAAGTTTCAAGATTTGCCTCAAGAAGGAATCCTACGATTCCGTCTGTTTTTCTGGGTTTGGAAAATTATGGATTTTCAAGAACGAGAATCTTATGATATGTTGGATCTTTGAAACAGTTTATATCATTTTGATAATAATAAGTTTGATCTATTTTATCGAGAAGGTCTACAGTTCGAGCCCATATAACCCTAGAGCTCCACATGCAGATATCACATCATATTCTTAATCTTGGATGGAAATTTTTTTTTACCTATTTTGCTTGCCTGCTCTGACCAAGATCTTTGGGGATGATTCTGTACTACAGTTCGATAGAGGAACTTTATTGATAGGAAACTTTTTCAATTATAGAAATACTCTTCTTCCAATTATTCTTCTGATTGAGTCATTGGCTAAAGCGAAATTTTGTAACGTATTAGGGCATTCCATTAGTAAGCCGTTTCGGGCTGCATTATACATCAATGAAACTCGCAAAAAGTCGAAGGACATGCTACAAATGAAGGCTTCAATCCACCAACATGATGTAATGTTACTCAGATTCGAATTGGATCTTATAAAATTAGTTATCAAACCAATGAACAAAAAAAATCATGTTACTCGACTCGATCTAAAAAAACGAGTCATATTCATATCATTGTTGTCAAAATCTTACGTCGATCGAATGTATAGTACATATTTTAGTCAAAAGATTAACCATTTCATTGCAATTTGCATTATATAACAAAATAATATTTTTTAAAAATATTTAAATATAATTCTATTTTATAGAGATGACTTGTGGGTATTTTTTTTTAAATTCTGATGAACTATTTTTTAAAAAAATATCAAAAATCAAGTTTATTTTATAGATTTTTCTAATGACTTGTCTGGTATATGGTATTGAAGGTAATAATAGAACGAAGCCGGAGGCGTGCAATTGATTTCTTTATTCGCGAAGATCTCAAACATCTGGAAGGACTATTACTTTTCCAGGTACTTCTACCCCCAAAATCCAGACTTTTCTCCTAGCTTCCACATCGCATTTCTCGAAACCCTACCTCTATTAGTCAATCAAGCCTCAAGATTTTTTTCATTTTTGGTAAGCCTTGCCTCCGAGATCTGTTTAGCATTTTTCACATACTTTCTTTGATTTGCTTGTTTTGCATTTTTCCCTGTTTCGTTGTGGGTTTTGATTAATTAGGGGTTTTTAGGTGGTAAAAGTCAGAAGCGTGATGTTGGGTGTTTTAAGGCGGAAAGCCGCGTCAGGTGCCTCGTCTACTAAGGTACTTTCCTCTTGTTTTATTTGTGTATGGATTGTTAGACGTGTGTGTATTGCTGTAACATGTCTCGGTTGCTTTTGGAACAGGTTTTAGGGGTGTCGTTGGGTAAACTTAGGCCGGCTGCTTTTACATCAAGAACTTGCTCCGCCCTCTCAGAGGAGGTAATTTCTCTGGCCTGTGTATTGATTTGAAAGTATAGATGATTTGATGAGTGTGTGAAATGGTGATGGTGAAGTTCTCTTTTCATGTTTTCAACTAGTTTATGTTGACGTTGCTGATGGGATGAGATATTTGATTCTATTTGTTGTAGACTCACTTGAATATTCAATTTTAGTTCATCTTTCATATTATATATTTTTGATTGGTTAAATCACGTTGAATCCGAAAAAAATTTCTTTACAGAATATCCTAGTTTTATGGTTTTGTGTCATAGATTCGTAGTGATTGGTGATGTGCAGTGATATCGATGTATGTATGTATCTTTATTTTCAATGTCTCTTCCATTCATAGCAGCTCGATGAGATGATATTTTGTTAAGGGTGATCATTATTCATGTGCTATTACAACAATGTAGTATATTGGAGTGATATAGATGGTTGAATTGTGCTATTATAGTTTTGATGAAACTAATCAGATTGATTTTGGTGATTCACTCAATTTTCGCTTTTGTTACGAGCATGGGAATAGGTCGTATATTCCAACAGGGGAGTTGGCCATGTTCAAAGTTATTCTTGCCTCCCTTTGGCTGGTACGTGCATATATAGGTCAAACTATTATTTACATGGCTCTGATCAAATTTGATGGTTTCTATCAATTTCTATTTTTGCCACAGGACACGTAATTAATTTGACTTCGAAAAGGTTAGTGATATATATTTAATGTTTTTCGTATGATTTTTCCATGGTTATTTCCTTGTTTAGGTAACATTTTGTAATTATTGTAGCATGATTTAAAATTTGGCTATTGGAATTGTGTTCTCACACTTGCTTCATATGTTCTCAGTGTATGGTACTATTTTATGATTCTGAAAATAGTTTGACCAGCAACCAGTTTAGTTATGGCTGATAATGGAGCTTTAATATTCAATTGATGGATGTGGCACATGCGTTGCATTTGTACAATATAACATAATATAATATCTGATTATTACATGTTGCACATGATATAACTCTTGGTTTAATATCCTAGTTTTAATATCCTATAAAATGAACAAAATAAATTGGACCCACCTCCCTCTTCATGCATCATTATGAATATTGTTCTCTCATTAGCAAGCATATATACACTAACATCCAAACTCATGTATCGTACTTCGAAGATCTCATTGGTTAAAATCAATTGATTGAAAACATTAGTCAGTAAATAACGCAGTGACATAATTATTTGTAAAGTATCTCACGATAAAACATACATGTTCGTTCATTTTATTTGCAATGCTGAAAAAGTTGAATTTTTAGTTTTTGAAATTATGAAAAATTGATTTTAAGAGTAAATAAAGTTTGTTTTGAAAGCTACTCCAAACACTAACCAAATTCCGAAAAAGTTAAAAAAATCCAATCATTTCTCTTTGGTGCCATATTATAAAGCTCATACATCACCCCAAGCATTCACAATTAATCATTAGTATTTAGTATGAAAAGATCGAACCAAGACGTTTTATTCTAAAATATGAAAATGACATCATCACACATAATAATGATAATCCAATTGTTGGTAAATTTGGATAACATGATTAATGTCGTATACAAATACAAACAAATAAAAATGATAGAAATATAAGAAGTCGAAAAAATATTCATCCCAAGAGCAGAAAACAAGGCTTCATATTGTTATATGTACCTATGCGCACATTGCTAATTAACAAATTTCAGGCCCACATCACAAAGACCCCAAGCCAAGCAAATTCTCACTTTTCTAACAAAACCAAACGGGCTATGAAAAATTGTCTCATAAATAGGAAATTTTTTAGACTTGAGATAAAAGAAAATCTAAATACAATACCTTGTCTAAATTGGCAATGAAGAATAGAGGTTTTTTGGTGTTTGAAATTCTTTAAAAGCAAAATATATAAGATAAAACGAAAAAACTAACCTTCATTATTCGAAACTAAATGACAGAACATCTGGATTTAAAAAATAAAATAAAATTATAGTCTTCCAGTAAATGTATTTGTTCACATAATACCCAAATTTCAAAAGGAAATTGAATCAAAATCATCCATTTGACTGTATAATTTACAGAACACCTATTTCAGTGAAAAAAAGCAAACTGAAATCTTCATTACCTCCATAATATTTTGAATCAACCAGATAATTATGTAATATAGTGCATCGTTCATTATCTCCTATTGGCAGTTTTTTGAAAACCATTTTCGATGGAGGTTTCCATGAAAATTGGGGAAACGGGGTAGTTATTTGAGGTGAGAGGAACTTTGTGGGATGAGGGATGTAGTTTTCCCCATTTTTATGGGATGGGGAAGGGTATTTTTTGTGTGAATATGGTAGATGACAGTTGTCAAGGGCGCAAGGCGCACCGAGGCGCACACGGGCTCTGGAGCCTGAGGCGCAAGGCGAGGCGCGCGCCTTACCGAAGCAAGGCGCACATTATTTATTTTCAAAAAAAATATATTTATCTTAGAATAATATATTAATATATTAAAATATGAAATAATTAAGTCACGACGTCACACAAAACAACAAATAATTAATAAGTTCATTATAATAAGTAACACGATTAAAATTCTTCAATCATCCAAATCAAGTTCATCTTCTTCCATCGAATCATCAGAGTCCCTAGAACTGATACCTGAGCTTTCTTCAATAAATGGTTCATGGCCTTTCTCTTATTCACGCTGTCACGTTGGCTTCTGTAATGCTGTTGCAGTCTGCACACTTCTGCTCTTGTCGCCTCATGATATTTAATTTGTTAACTGGGCTGCTAGGATTTAAGGTTGGGTTGGGCGGCCTTTTAAATTTTAAGTTAATATTAAAAAAAAAACAGAGAAGTTGCATTTTCGAATGCAACTTCTGTCACTGAATTTAAAAAAAAAGGCAATCTCAGGCGTGCCTAAGGCGCGCCCGAGAGCCCTTCCAAGGCGAGCCGAGGCGCGCCCCTGGGCTCGCCTTTGTAAATCGTTGCGCCCGGGATTTCCCGAGGCGCAATGCCCGCGGGCGAGAGGCGCTCGCCTTTGACAACTATGGTAGATGTGGTAGGGACTTTTGTGGAATTCTGAAATTTGGTTCATCAAACATACCAACGGTTGTTCTAGGGTGCTCAAGTTTAATATATAGTAATAGATATCAACTAAACCTACCATGGTATCTGGTGGTCACAGGGCACGGGCTGCCAAATGACATTATTGCTGCCATCTACTTTCTTCTGTCATGAGAATTAATATCAAACCCTCATTCCCTCTCGTCTATTTGGGTTGGCAACAGACTGAAGAAAGATAAGCAATTGGTCTAGAAAAATTTAGCCGATAAATTTTATGCTTTGTATACTTTGCAGGGAAGCTGTTAGCTGTCTTCAGCAACCTGTCACCTTGCAAATCTGGAGCAGGCCATTCTGTTCAAACAGTGGTATAAATTCTCTTGAGCATCAGTATTTCTCTTCTCCTGCATACTTTTTAGAATTGGTAATAATGTGATCTTTGTATTTAATTTTACCATCATTATTGGGATTGAATTTTGCTTTGTGACTGTAAAAGTTTCATCAGATTAGTGTAGCAAAAGAAATTAAAAGAATTGGAATGATGATGAATAACCTGTTTTAGTTATTTGGACCCCTGGCTTGTGTAACAGCATTTTGAACTCTTACTAGAGATAGAATATTAGCAGAATTTGATTAAAATTATACTCGACCCTTCATTATGGCTTTAAGAAGGTCACTCTCCAAGTCATAAGTGGGAAATGAATGGATTGGTGTTTAGAGTTTAAGAGTATTTCATAGTTTTGCTTTGACCAGTTGAGTATTTGCTTCAAATTAATATTCTAATGACTTTAGGTACAGGAAAGACTGCTGGCATGAAATGTTGAGCTAGCTAATCTTGCGGGGATGTGTCCTCTGGTTTTTTATTTTCCTGATATTTAGAGGACTATTTGCATTTTCTTATCCTCAAGTTCAGTTGTTACTTAAAGAAATGCAAAAGCAGGACATTGTTTGCTTATCATATCTAAATATGTCTTTTGTGAAATTCTGAAACCATCATACGATGTTTATACTTTATAGTAATGAACTCACTTTAAATCTAATATGCAAAACATTAGGATGAATGCTAATGGTACGTGAAGTTGCATTTGTGCTGACATAGACTCACTATGCTTCCTGAAGTTGTGGTGGCTTTTATTCTCGTTGTATCCAGTTAAATGGGAGTATTATAATTTTGGAACCCGTAAGTGGGATACAGCTACTCCATAGTGGAATTTGGGATGAATGTATCTACGAGCAGGAAAGCTATTCTTCCCTTCATCTTGCTTTTAAATTGTTCTCATGTCTGTACTTGAACAGGAGGAGATCTTGTTGATGCTGTTGTCCCGTACATGGGTGAATCGATAACTGATGGCACATTAGCAACATTCTTAAAAAGTATGTCTCCTTTTTTGTGTGGCAAATTTCTTTGCACCTGGAATTATGATATGATGGCCAAGCACATGCTGAATGGTGTTTTGTGCAGAACCTGGGGACAGAGTAGAAGTTGATGAGCCCATTGCTCAGGTCGAAACAGACAAGGTACTTGTTACAAAGAAATAGTTTCAGACTTTTTCTGCCAGCAACTTCTGTTAAAACCAATCCTGAAAGTATGAATAGTTGTCATCATTTACTTATTAGTAAAAAATGGAACGTGTTGCAAATTATGCGTCATTTATTTACAGCATCTAATTGAAATATCTTTTCGACGTTGGGAAGTTTTCATGGGACCATGTGGCTGACAGTTCTCTTTATTTTTTTTGCCATCCCAGGTCACTATTGATGTCAGTAGTCCTGAAGCAGGTGTGATCCAAAAGGTATAACTTCTTTGACTTTGGACCAATACTTTATCTCCTTGGATATGATACTGTCGTTGATATTTATTTTTCTTCATATTTCTATAGCTCATAGCTAAGGAAGGAGATACTGTGGAACCTGGCACCAAGATCGCAATTATATCAAAATCTGCTGAAGGTGCAACACACGTAGCACCTTCTGATGATAAGTCATCTGACAAAGCTGCTCCACCACCATCTCCTGCTAAAGATAAAAAGGAGGAGTCAAAGCCCAAAGAGGAACCAAAGCCCAAAGAGGAACCAAAGCCTGTATTAGAAAAGCCTAAAGGAAGTTCTCCACCACCTTCCAAAGCCTCAGCGATGGAACTCCAGCTCCCCCCTAAAGAAAGGGAAAGACGAGTGAGTTTCAATTTTCTATCTAAAGATATCGGTACTCTTGAACAGTTTTATAATCATATTCTCATGAAATATATTGGGTGTATAACTCTTGAATCCTCTCTGATGACAGGTTCCTATGACAAGGCTAAGAAAACGGGTTGCCACACGATTGAAAGATTCCCAGAACACATTTGCGTTGTTGACAACATTCAATGAAGTTGACATGTAAATTTTGTGCTGTTGTTAGGGTTTTAGTTTATTTGCTCTATGTTATGGTTTTGTTTTGAACTTTTCTGTTAAAGAGCCAATTGGGATGCATCTCACATTCAAGATTTCTATTTCAATAGGTTAGTCATGTGTGAAATAATTCTCACTTTGCTGGGGTTGGAGTATTCCAACTGGGCAGTTATACAACCTAAAACAACCAAATAGAGTATATTTTACAGAATAAATGTGTATCTTTGCTCATGGTTGTTGTGTGTGTGCGTGTTTTAAAAAACGTTTGTGTGGGATTGGATGGAGACACTCCTAAAATATTTGTTTCTTTTGCGTGTTATTTTGTTCAGGTGTTCGATGTTCCTTGATTGGGTTTGGAGTTTCTAAATGCTTGCGAAAGTTGGTGTTTATGTTGATATCTTAACTTCAATTGTCAATACAACCCTTTATTGTTCAGCTAAACAGTTAAGACAATTAATGCAAGATAACTTATCAGACTTCTATTTGATCTTATGTTCTTGAATTACGTTTGGGAAATATCTTGCCTGTCATTTCATCAAATGTCACTAATATGTCTCGTGTGTTAATCCTTTTATAATATCAATTAGTAAGAAACTTAGTTGCTCTGTTTCTTGATAGCTAGTGAGGAGGTTGAATGTTCTTAACACTGGATGATCAAAATTATGACATTTTGTGCTTCCTTATTTTCTTGTAACAGGACTAATTTGATGAAACTTCGTTCCGATTACAAAGACACTTTTCTTGAGAAACATGGAGTAAAGCTGGGATTGATGTCAGGATTTGTGAAAGTATGTTGATATCTTGTAGTCTTGTTCAAGTTTCACTATACGTACTTTGAAATGACTTTGCTCTCTATGGGTTTCAGGCAGCTATCAGTGCCTTGCAGAAGCAGCCAATAGTGAATGCCGTTATCGATGGCGATGATATAATTTATAGAGACTATGTCGATATCAGTATTGCTGTTGGTACCCCAAAGGCAAGATTTTATAATTTTGTTTTTAGTGACTTAACACGTCATAAGAAGAAATGGTTTGTTTAGTACTTTCCCGAAAAGAAATAGTTTGTAGGTGGTTTCTTGCCTTCTGAAGTTGGCCTAGGGCACCAGAGGGCAAATTCATATTTCAGAAGAGAAGTACGATTTAACTTTTTAGAAAACAAGATCAAATATGTCTAAGACAAATCGCGAATCCATCTACTTTATCGACTGCGAAATGGAGGATGGTTTCCTCGGCAACAACATAACTCACACCCATATATTTTCTGGTACTCATCTAAAATAAAAATGCTTCTTAGCTAATTAACTAACTCTAGATCTCCATAGGGTCTTGTTGTTCCCGTTCTCCGCAATGCCGAAAGAATGGATTTCGCTGAAGTCGAGAAGGCAATTAACACTCTTGGGAAGAAAGCAAATGATGGCACCATCTCCATAGATGAAATGGCTGGGGGCACATTTACAATTTCCAATGGTGGCGTCTATGGAAGCCTTTTAAGTACTCCCATCATCAATCCTCCTCAGGTTTGTTCCTAATTCAAGCTTCCTGTTTTGGTTGGCGGACGGGCTTGTTTCACTCATCTCTAGACACTTTTATGATCCGCCAAACCATATTTGTTTTGAAATTGCAGTCTGCAATCCTCGGAATGCACTCAATTGTGAACCGTCCCATGGTTGTTGGAGGTAACATTGTACCAAGACCAATGATGTACATTGCGCTGACATATGACCACCGGCTTATTGATGGGAGAGAGGCAGTGTTCTTTTTGAGAAGAATTAAAGACGTTGTGGAGGATCCACGTAGGCTGCTGTTGGACGTATGAGAACCCTGTCGTTGACGGTACTTTCAGTTCATTTCTCTATTATACCTGAGCTCAAATGATATCGAGTTCGGAAGATTACCCTAATAAATGCTTGAAAGTTTTGTAGTGATCACTGAATGCACTTCTGCGTTAAATCTCTTTTTGTTGCGGCGTTCTGTATTCAAATTTGAATGAGATCTCTAAATGCAGACTTCCAAATATTTCTCCTTTCCATTATCGAAACCTTGTATTTTTTCTACAAGGATTGTGTTTGTTAACTTACGTGTGTGCTCCTGTGTGATTGTTTATTCGAAAACGTGTAATCTGCTTAAATAGTATCACAAGATGTTTTTTTCGTTTAGTTGAATGTCATTTGTACACACGTATTTTAGTATGATATTCTTATAAAATTGATACTTATATCGTGTAAATTTTTTGGTTTATATGGTGATGAGATGATAAACATTTGGACAATAACACACACACACACACACACACACTTAAATTGGATTAATATATCAAATGTACAGAGAGGCAATGAAATAAAAACATTATTTTGATTATATTTCATAAAATGGATTCTTTTTTAATATTAATAATATTCACTCTAAATTTTGGTGCAGTACTTCTTGGATGGGTTACTTAAACATTAACTTAGCTGTGCTTAGGCATTGCTGTCACGTTACAAAGAAGGAAAAACAAGAACCATTATTATTTTTAAAATCATTTATATTTCGCCTTCTCGAAGAAAGAATACAAACAGATTATTAAAAAAGCTTAATTTGTTGATGGATCCTTTCCTTCTCTGCAGGTATTTGTATTTGCTTTTACCAAATATTTGGGTATAGATTTGAGAATAGTAACAAAATTAGTTATGTGTTCAAATTGGTCTGTGGCTAAAAACTAATGACGCCGTCGGTAATATTAGCGAGAGACTATTTTATACTCCGTTCCGACCAGACAGTGAGACGGAACAGCATTTGCCCGCTAATAAGTCTTTTGCTACGGAAAAAGCATAACGATATCTAAACTTTAAGAAGATGTGGGGGCTGTAGGGAAGTGTATTTGGAATAGATTACCATGCAATTGTCCGCTTATTGTAAGCTGATAAATTTGAACTTTTACAAATTTGACCAAGCTTCCGGCCAATGTTGCAAGAATTACATATTGCGCATCACCCCCTTCCAACGCAATGACTAATTTACCCCTGTATTTTTCCCCAGTTACCCATATTTCCCAGGGCACTTTCGTCACTTCGCTTGTACAAGGTTTAAAAAAAACCCGAACTCTCACATATGATGGAACTTTCCAATTATTGGCATGGCTAACCTCCAATAACTAACAAACGATATGCGTTGCAAATTACAAAAATGGAGAAAGAAAGAAACAAACAAACAAACAAACAAAGGACCTCTTGGTTTTTTGCTAATGTTTTACCTGAAAATATAACATGGTTTAAAGAAGAAGAGAGGAAGAACAAATCGAGTCCCCTCCTCTCTCTTGATCTCTCCTCTTCTTCTGTTGATCATCACGGATTTCTATCAATGGAAAGCTTTCGAAAAGCTTATGGGGCGCTCAAGGACTCCACGAAGGTGGGCCTTGCCAAGGTCAATAGTGATTTCAAGGTATGTTTCGCAAACACGAACATATTCGTCTACACAAGCACATGCATGAAACACGTTTATATGTTTGGATTCATTGGGTTTCTTGATCGTTTATATGTCAAGGATTTGGATATTTCGATTGTCAAAGCCACGAATCACGTTGAACGTCCTCCAAAGGAACGATATGTTAGAACTTAGAAGTGAGTGCAGCACTGTTTATTTTAGGTTCTATATTTGGTTTCATAACATGAAAAATTAAGACAAGATTCATGTAAGAATCCCTTTGGTTTTGAGATTATATTATGTTCTTTTTTCCTTCGTACAATTTTGAAAATTTCAGCGAAAATGGGATATCTAATTGATTGCGTATTAATTTATTTCAGAGATCTTTGCAGCAGTATCTGTGTCACGCCCAAGAGCAGATGTTGCCTATTGCATTCATGTACTTTCAAAAAGATTGTTGAAAACGCGTAACTGGATTGTAAGACTACATTTCATCTTGTTTCTCTGCCTTATTTTGTTTTCGGTTTCGTGTCTATAATATACCAAAACAGAACTTAATTTTCCTATGAATTTTGGTTAGTTTAATGTTGAATCTGTATGCCTATTTGTTTCCTACCATTCAATAATGTTATCGAGAAATGAAACAAAAGGCAATATTATGAAAACATCTAAGCATATGATATTTTAGTTTATCTGTGAGTTGATTCTGTTCACATGATAACAACCGAGTAAGTTTCAGGTGGCTGTAAAAACTTTGATCGTTTTTCATCGAACGTTACGAGAGGCGGATCCTAGCTTCAGAGAAGAAGTATCGTGCTACTCACAAAGTGGACCTTTGTTTCAAGTTTCCAGTTTCAGAGATGGATCAAGTGCTTTAGGTAAATATCATTTTCTTGACAGTGCGACCATACGAAAAACAAACCTCCCGGAAAGTACTTCCAATTCATAGCACCGTAAAACGTTTTTTGATCTGATTCAGCTTGGGATTGCTCGGCCTGGATCCGAACATACTGCCTCTTTCTTGAAGAAAGACTAGAATGTTTTCAAACCATGAACTGTGATATCGAATCAATAAGGTAGCAAAATCATTAGTTGGAGGATCCAAGGTGTGGTTACAAATTGTTAAATTTTTCGATTTTAATGTTCGATTTAGATTCTTAAAATCCTAAGTTTTTAATTACATCAGGCAAATAATAAAACACAGATCTTGAGTGCTAAACAACTGTTGAGGAAGCTACCAACATTGCAACAGCTTCTGTATCGACTTGTTGGTTGTCAGGTAACCTTTAATACTTCCCCGAATTGATTCGAATGACCAGTTGGTGACTATTTAGCATCATTTTGTTTCGTTCATGTTATATTTGATATTTAATCTTGTTAAAAAAAACAGCCGGGACGAGCAGCCAGCCGCAACTTTCTCATCCAGAACGCCTTTGCATTAGTTTTGAAAGAGAGCTTTAAAATTTATCGAGCCATTAACGATGGAATCATAAATCTTCTTGAGACGGTATGGTCTCAAACAATGCTTAAAAGATAATGTTTCTGGATCAAAAGTCTGGTTTAGTGACAGAATTTAAATATTATGCAGTTTTTTGAAATGCCTAAACAAGATGCAGTGAGGGCTCTTGATATTTACAAAAGAGCTGGAAAACAGGTCTATATTTGACAAAAACTGTTAAAGGATCTGTGTGTTTTCGATATGCATTTGAGTCAGATATTTCTTATCCGTGTAGGCCGAACTTCTAGCCGATTTTTATGGTTTCTGCAGAACGTTGGATCTTGCCCGGACCTTCCAGTTTCCAATATTGACACAGGTTCGCTTCTTTCGTATTCTCTGAGTCTAGAATCTTTAATCTTTCTGTGGATTCTTGAACTTGTTCTTGGCAAGTCCACAGCCTCCGCCGTCGTTTCTTGCAACAATGGAAGATTATGTAAAGGAAGCAATTCAGATAGGTTCTGTGTTGTCAAATAAACAGCTGGTAAGAAGTCACTTGACTTGTTCTAGGGTGTTTGGTTGACCATGTGATCTCACATGTAGTTTTCTTGACGTTTCAGGAGCAACAAAAAACAGAAGAAGTGCAGAAAAAACCTGTAAACCCTGCTCAGAAAGAGGTCAAGGAACAAGGTGAAAACAAGGAAAACAATATTGAAACACCAGAGAAACTTGAGCCTATTAAAGAAGAAAAAATCCTGCCAAAAATATCAGCTGAAGAACCTGTTGATCTTCTGGTAATTTTTCATCTTCTATGTTCTAATTTTAATGAGACTGAGAGAAACGATTGTGGTAAGCAATATCGTCCCCAGGGATTGAATGAGGAGAACCCGAAGGCCGTCGAATTCGACCAAAGCAATGCATTAACCCTTGCCATTGTTCAGCCAGGTCATTTTCTCTGCTTCATTTGAATGTTTTGAATTTTTGTGGATTAGCAGTTAATGCTTTCTTTTCGCTGGCGACTCAACTAATAACTCATCGGCCAACCTCAGGAAGAATTCTGGATGGGAATTGGCTCTAGTTAAAAGCCCAAGCAGTGCAAACCAACCCCAAGTTCTGGAAACTAAAATGGTTTGTTTTCTTATCCAAAAGTCTCAGCTCCATCCGATAATTTATACTAGCTATATCCAAGTCGTGACATTTAAAACCAATTTTCACCAGGGCGGAGGATTCAACATGCTCTTACTCGATAGCCTATACGAAGATGAAGCTTCCCGGAGACAAATGCAGATGCATAGTTCAGGATACAGCACAGGCCAAGGATACGAAATCTCACCACAAAATCCATTCAGTTTACACGACCCTTTCGCCATGTCGAACAACCTTGTCCCAATGAGAAACATGCATGATCAGCAGATGATGTTTCATCATCATCAGCAGCAGCATATGATGTTTCATCAGCAGCATATGATGATGGTACCCTATAATCCATATGCGGGTCAATATTATCAGCAACAAATACCACAGATGGGGAATCCAAATCCATTTGGTGATCACTTGTATTATCCACCGAATGCAAATGGAAGCCGTGCATTACTTTAGCTCCGAGGTTGAGTTTCTTCATTTGTGAGAAAGTGGATTTCTTGAAACAGCCGTTTGCGTTACTGGACTTGTATCTCTTGAAATTCTGGGCTTGTAAATTTGTAATTTAAAGAGAGGCTTGTGTTTCTTACTTCCATAAGTTGGGCAGTATGAGAATTGAACAGAAGGACTTGTTTCCCATGTTCAAATTATGTTCTCAACATTTGCTTGTCACGCCAAAAGTCAAATTACCAAGGTAAGAAACAAATACAATAAAATTTCTTAAGAAATAAAAACAAGATCTAATCAATGGAATTAATAAAAACAAAATTAATCATTTGATTTAGGCAAAAATTTCTATGAGACGGTCTCACGGATCGTATTTTGTGAGAGTGATATCTTATTTGGGTCATCCATGAAAAAGTATTACTTTTTATGCTAAGATAATTATTTTTTTATTGTGAATATCGATAGAGTTGACCCGTCTCACAGATAAAGATTCGTAAGACCGTCTCACAAGAGGTCTACTCTTTGATTTACTATACCGAAAAAATATACATACCACATGCTTTAACTTACTAGTGTTTATTATGGTATAGCTTTAATTTTTTGGACTTTTTGTTTAAATCTATTGGTTGTATAAATTTTTGTAAAATAAAACATTTCGATTTTAATATATTAAACTATCAATATTTTTATTTTTTTTAAAATGATAAGCTAATTAATTTAAATTTTCAAAAAATCCATTTTTTTTTATCTTTTTAATCATAAATTAATATGGGTAATTTCCTCTAGCCTCTAGGTGATGAATTTCACATGTGGCAACTGGCAAACTTCTAGTGGCTGTGACACAGAGGCCATGAAAACCAAATAATATAATATAATAGCAAAATAAATAATTAAGCCTCGGTGAATCCACAGTCCGGAATTTGCAATGGCGGAAGGGCACGAATCCCAGTCTTCAACGCTGGCTTCCGATCAAGACTCCGCGGACAAGAAAACCCAGGTGAGGTTATTCATCCTTTTTGAGCTGCAATTGTTATACATCTTGGTGTGTGTATTTTTCTGTATAAAGCTTGTCGGTGGATGCATTTGTTGTGCTCCGTGGGGTGTTTTCTTGGCATACGTCGTGTGCTTGATTCGTGAAGTTTTGTCGAAATGTTTGTGTAGAGTTCCATTTGCTTATATTTTCCTTTGACGAGATCATAATCGTGGGACCTAAGGGAGTGGGGGATCAAAGATTTTACTGTTTTTTTACATTGAATTTTAAAATGATTAATCTTTTAGGAAGCCAGGACGGTGGTACATGTACGAGAAGGAAGTGAAAAGTGTGTGTAGTGGGAGGTCTAAATAATGTCTGCTTGAAATCTTAAATGACTAAGGAATCCATGAAACATAGTTTTGAGTTGATGTGAAAATATTTTCCAACGGGGAAAGCAAAGATCTAAATTTGAAGAAATACGTGTTTAGTTCATCAAATATTGTTTCAGTTATTCTATGTTTTGTGTTTATCTGGGAAATTGCGAGTATAAGATATACTTATGATTTCCTTATAAGTACAACTTCATGTTGTAGATCTCCAACTGTTGCGGGAAAAGGATGTGCTTACTTCGAGTGAATCATAAGTGTTATCTTGTCGAGTGAAATTAATGTCCCCAGCTGCATTGTGAATCTTGGATAATGCAAGAACGTGTTCAAACCTGCTCAGGCTTGTAATCCAAAAGAGTAGGAAATTCAAGGAGGTTGACGCTGGGGTAGTTAAGATGGGTGATTTACATAAGTGGGGAAGTATAACTACTCTTCTTGTTTGGGACTTTTCTAATCCATGAGCTAAGTTTCAATTAACAAAAATGTTGACGGGTAAGGACTGTGATTGCTTGTCCTGAGATTTTGACAAATGATATGGAATTATTGTTTCCATCCGAAGTTTGGTCGATTTGATGTTTATAACATCCTTCACTTTGGAAGAGTAGCTGTAAGACCTTGCAAATGCAATTGCTTACTGAATTTTTAACTTCCTCCACTATCGGGTCAAAGAACCTTGTAAATAGAAATTATGAAGTTGATGGTTTTCTTGTATGGATACCGAGGGATAAAAGAGTATTGGATAGCTTAAAGCCTTAATGAACAAGATAATTCATTATAAAGTGATACTGGAAGTTGTACGCACAATAAATTATCAGATTAATTCCTAAGCAAAAGAAGTGTTCTACACAATATGAAACATACTTACCTTCTTGCATCATGTATGAACCTAGGAATCAGTTCAAGAGCTGTAATAGTTCTTTATAGCGAGATTTCTAATTTACTATGTCTCTTTTTCCTCCAAGCATGGATATCCACATCTGTCATTATGTGTTTGCGATCAAGAAGCAATCTGTGATTACACCCTTGAATGCAGAAGCTAAATATTATTTTGTGAGTGCCTGAATGTAAAATTACTCAAATAATTTTCTCCAGTCCAGTCAAGACTAAAAATTGCACTTCATGTGTGCATCTTTCTGTCACTGTCACAGGTACCAACCGTTGGTGGCTTAAAATCTCAAAATGGAAATGTTCCAATGTTTCCAATAACGTTCCCTGCGCTAGTCCCAGGGTTATTCCCTCCTCAGCAGGACCAGGAGCAGATGAATCGCGGGCCTGGCCTATATGCTGTTCCAGTTCTTCCATTTATGCAACCTATCATCGGGTTTCCTTCCAACACTCTCATCCCCTTTACATACAATATACCTACGTGAGTATTTCATTTTTTTGGCATGACTTTTAGTCTTTTATTTTGCTGCATAATTTTCTCTCTTTACAAAAAAAGAAATTGATGCGACATAATTTGTTAATTGTATTATTTTTATCATTTTTAATTGGTTTGTCATTTATTTTGTTTACTGTGATGGAGCTGTCTCCTAAGCTTTACGCCTTTACCGTATCAGCAGACTTGAAGTTAGCCCTACCTTATAATTAGAAATCCCTTTATTCTTGGCCCGTTGTAGAAGAAATATGAGAAGTTAACCTTAGCACACGTATTGGACATTTTTGTGCATCAGTAGTCTGCATCTTATATGTGTTGTTTGTAACATCTATGATATGGCCTTTAACTTAGTAAAAAACTTGCCATTACACGGAGTAAGCACTATTCAGACATATGCTAAAGAGTGTTATGGATTTTCGTGCACATTCCATTGGCCTTCCTCTGACCTTGTCCAAATGTCAAATTGAGTCTCTGCTGCTTTGGTTAGGTCTAACTTGTTTGTATAAACTGAATTTCGATTAGAAACAATAATTTAGTTAGAGAAGTGGACTATATTTTTTCCCACACTTTTGTATTGGAAATGCCTGTATCAGGGAACGTAGTTTGCCAGAGATGAGAGAGATGGGCGGAGAGCAAGTACAAGGTGTGGAGCAACAGCAACAAGAGGCTGGACCTCAAAGACAAGTTGTTGTTCGGAGGTTTCAAATTGCCATCCACATTGATGTATTGCTAATTTTGAAGCTGGCAGCAGTAATTTTTTTGTTTAACCAAGATGGATCTAGACAGAGACTTACTCTCCTTGTATTTTTGGCTTCTCTTGTTTACCTGTAAGTAGTTGAGAGTAATTTATGGTACTTTTTAATTCATCCACGATCTATCTACTTTTTTCTCAGTACTATATATTGAATTTGTGCTAGTTATCCATCGCACGCTTATGAATCAATATCTAGTTTTACAACTTGAGACTTTACTTTTTCTTTCTTCGATAATGCAGTTACCAAACCGGAGCCCTTGCACCAGTGATTAGGTGGCTTTCTCAAGGAATGAGAAGGGCAGCTGCACCTCCCCAGCCGCCCAGGGCAGGCGTGCAGGCAGACAATATACCTGCAGGGGCAGCACATGGAAATGAAAATGCTGGCATGGCAGGTAAACCGTCCATTGTTCGTTTCTTGTATTTTGATTTTCAATGTTTTTCTCAAGTCTCGAAAAGCATATGATGCAAGATTGCTATTTGAAAACGAGTTCGTTTTTGCCGATTCTGTTAAAATTTGATTCACAGGTTCATATGTTCCGGAAATATTATGTGGGGGATTTTAAGTTTGTCTCTGACAACATGATATTTCTTCGTGGCAGAGGAGCAACTTGAAGGTGAGGATGAGAATCAACTTGCCAACGATGGGAATAGGGTTATCGAGGATGAGAATGCGGCAGAAGCGGGCCAAGGGGAGGTTGCTAACCGTTGGTGGGTGATTGTAAAGGAAATACAAATGATTGTGTTTGGTTTCATTACTTCACTTCTTCCTGGCTTTCACGATGTAGATTAGGTTGTCAAGTATGGAGAGCCCAAAAATGCTGGTCAAATAACTTACTTTGGTTACAGTCGGAACAAGCGTTTATACAAATATGTTTTATTGCATGCGTGCTGAACATATTTCATTATCATGTAACATTTTCTCTTTCTTTTGTTTTTTTGTTTTTGGTAAGAATACGTAATACTTTAGGTACTTTGAGAAATTCTCATCAAAGGCAGAATCCGGAAAATCACAGAAAATAGCTTTTAAATTCTGATTCAAATATTCTGTATAAAATTACAAAAAATATTATTCTTTGTAAATATAGAACATAATTTTCTTTTAAAAAATGGCATTTAATAAAGCACTGTTTAGTACCGGGTTTTGTCGTGATATCCATTTTCTTTGTCTAGCTTGGTTCTATTTTTTTATTATTATTGAGAACCCGTATTAGTAGCATAATGCATGATATAAAAACTGTGGTTCGGGTATTTTTGGCTGCAGGAACAAAAACAATTGCAGAAGCTCATTCTTTTTACTTATTAGATGGAATTTTTACATAATGGATGGCTGTCCATAATACAATCAAAATTCGAAGTTCACGCTAAAAAAAAAAAAAAAAAAAAAATTGGAATCGNTCAAGATCGATGGAATGTCAAATTCTAGAACCCACGATTCTGCTGTGTCATAGATACATGCATTTGACAACTTCATTTGATTCTGAGAAAATATGAGTTTTTCGAATTTAAGTTTCAACCCCAGCAATGTTCTGGTTATGCCACTATATGTAACATAAACTGTTGTACCTGAATGTTCTCCAGCATGGATTGGCCAAGATTTCTCAAGCTAACCATCACATTCTGATCAACTGTCTCAGCCTTGCTTGTTTGAGAAGATCCATCAAATGCATCAGCTCTTGAAAAGCCAGCTACATTGTTCTCACTATTTCCACCGTTGCTAGTTTTTGCATCTTCGGGTGCACTTTTTGTCTCAGAACTTCCCTCACCGGCAGTTCTCCCGAACTTCCACAACCATTGGAATTTACCCGATATAGGCTTTCTCTCCATGCGTGGTGCAGATTTTCCAATGGAATCTTCGTTTTCTGTACCCTTCGAAGTGAGAGCATCCAGCGGTTCAGAAATGGGAAGTGGAGACGACTCTTGGTCATTCCAGCATGACTCAGAGCCATTAGATTTAATAATAACAATGGATGAGTTTGATGTCACACTACTTCCTGATTCGATTCCTTGATCACTATTTGCATGAGTAGGACTCGGTGGAGATGAAAAATTGGAAGAAGTTTCTTCACTCCTGCTGTCACTCAAGTCATCGCTTAAGTTCTTTTCATGTAGATCATCGAGTCCATTGACCTCAACAGGATCATAATGGATTATATTTGTCCGAGCTTCAGTTTCTTTATCTTCATCTAAACCAAGCTGCCGCTTCAGATCCTCCAATAAACTTCTCCTAACCGATGGCTTCGGTATTTTAGTTATTTCATTTTTCTTTGTGGGGGAAGGATCAGATTCAGTTCGGGACAGGCGTACTCTTACCTTCTCTGACCAACCATTTTTACCGTTTGGAACATGTTTTACCACAGAATCTTGCTTTTGTTCCACTTCCTTGTGCAAAACTCTCCACCTCTCTTCCCAATAGCTCTCACGCAACATATTCAGAGGTGTTAAAGGAGAAGCGGACGAATCTAGAGAAAGGCTATGACCCCTGGGGTTTGTAGACTTTCTTGAATCATATAATCCAGAATGAACTATCAGGGAGTTTGAATTGTTCGCTTCTACTGCCAGTTCTTGCAAGGTTTTTGCCTTTTCTAAGAGCTTCACAAGATTTACGGTATCCGAAAAATTCAACAATCGCTGAAGACAGGCAGTAGCATTCTCAGTGGCAAGCAATGAAGATCTCAAGTTAAGTATCACCGAAACTGCAAAAGCAGAAATGAATCCGCCCCTAGACGAACAGAGGACTCCAGAATAGGAGTCTGCATTAAAGTCAGTTGCTTTGTCAAACTTGGTATTTTCATGGGAAAAGATTTCGTCCCAGATCACCAAAAGGTCTTCCAGAGAAAATTCGCGCCCAAACAGCACCCGTAGCCAGCGGAGAGCAAAATATTGGGGTTCAACCCCTAATTCAACAAGATGACTATGAAGAGATGAATCAACAATGGAAAGTAAATGATATAGAGCACCAGAAGCTTCAATTACCGGCAGAATTCCGGTATTGGAACTGTTAAAAGGTAAAGGAGAGAAAAACTCGGCCATGGCAACGGCACCTCCAGCACCGTTCATTAAGGCATCAAACATAGAATAGGCGTCATGTTCCATAAATTTCTCTGATATTACGATTCCAAGCTCACCTTCTGCACCATAGGAATCGGTTAATAACACAATTGTTTGCATCTCTGGATCAAGTTCACTGAGACTACTAGGTTTTGCAGAATTCTTTTCGAACCCATCCCAAATTTCTGAGGACTTGGAGAATTTCTTAAAATCAAACTTATAAGTCAAGTCATTTTCATGAAATGAAAAACCATCAAATTTATCAGCAAAGTGGTCTTCATGAGCTTTTCTCACTTCTGAGAGAAGTTTGGCATCAACATGAAGA
Organism: Primulina huaijiensis; assembly: GCF_012295235.1. Lineage (NCBI taxonomy): Eukaryota > Viridiplantae > Streptophyta > Magnoliopsida > Lamiales > Gesneriaceae > Primulina > Primulina huaijiensis. Next base: position 30,089,887 of record NC_133307.1, read on the forward strand.
ACATACAAAAGTGGGGCCAATAATTCGTGCGTTCCTGTAGAAAACAAAACGGAGAAATCGTTAGAGTTGAAAAACAGTTAAACTTTTGAACTTTAAGACGACAACCTATAGAGAATTGAGAACTTTCCAGGTCCGATACAAACAAAGAATGCAAATCAATAAGTTACCTACCTTGTCTGTAACCATACTCCGGATGTCTAAGGCACCAAAGCAACAGCATTCGCCTCAACATGCCTTGGCATTCACTTGTCTGGAAATAGCTGCCTCTTTCAGGATACAAACGAGCCAAATCTTGATCGACCATTCTTTCCAATTCAGCATTTTTGAAAAAGCGACCCCACATGCTGTCTGCAGGACCAATAACATAGCTTCAGATACGGCAATTTGAGTTCCAAGGGAAAAGAAAAAAAGGAAACCTCTTAATAATCACTCTCAGATTCTTGACAAGAGTGACTGTGAAAGCTCAGGCAATAAACTCTCGTCAGATTAAAATCATACAGCAGAAGTTGGAATACGGAAAATCTTCAAATAGAAATAATAGACAGCCAGGCAGCAAGAGAATTTATAAAAAAAAAACACTCTATTCTATAATATGTAGAATATAAAAGGGAAATTCACCCCTAAGTTGTCGAAATCCTTAGTTTTTTATGGAATAAAATGAAATCAGACCTGGGTTTTGTGAAAGGGGATTGTCCATGACAAGATCAGGAGAACTGGTTCCATCTTTTGGAACATGTGGATCAACCAGAAGTTGTCTCCTTAAAGCAGCATACCTAAATCATAAATCAAATCCAAGCATCCATTTCATGAACTGTCCACGATGGAAACAAAAAGCAAAAACAAGTTGTAAAGTAACAGACAACCTTAACTTACGGGTTAAATACAAAAAACAAAAAAGAATCACCTTCTGCGAGAATTGGCGGTAACCCGGCGAAGATCATCGATGGATGAAGGAGGAGAAGACGGTAAAATCCCCAAATCTACGCGCCATTGGACCCCTCTGAGATCTCCAAACCGACGTGAACCTCTGGAACCCGACACCGTTTCAGGTATCTCCACCGGAACCCCTGTCATGTGTAGTTTATCCGCTCCTTCTCTAGTTTTTCTTTTTTCACCACAATTTATCTGAATCTCTCAATGACCCACGTTAACAAAACCAATGAAATATCATTTCTACGTACACCAAAAGACTAGAAATTGAAGAAACTATAGGCCGAAAAGGCCGGAAAAATCGATCCGAAGGCTCGGAAACTGAGAATTTATTCCAAAATCTGTAGAATCCTCAAAGACCCAGCTGCCCTAAACTCATCAAGATCACGTATACGTCAAAAAGACGGAATTTTTACGAACCTAAGACCCGAAAAATGGAATCTTTTTTTAGCTCAGAATTGAAGGGCATGAGGCGAACGGGATTATATACCGCAACAAGTCAAAATTCCGGCTGCTGAAAGAAAAATCAACGATACGAAAGAGGAAATTCAACCAGAGAAACCGAAGTGGGGAGCGAGAGAGAGGAGGATTCTGCTCTTAATCCCACCAATCAATTAAAGCTTTTTCTCCACTTTTGCCATTTGCTGCAAATTAAAATTTTGTTTTCTTTGCCAACAAAAATGAAGATAATGCTGTTTTTCTTTGTCTTTTTAAATAGCAAAATACAATATAATATAATACTATAAATAATCACCCTTTTATTGGGATATATTATATTATTTTATTACGATCAACTTGTCAAATTAATATAATTTTAATAAGATTAGGTCTCTTATGAGACGGTTTCACGAATCTTTATATGTGATATCGGTCAATCATACCAATATTCACAATAAAAAGTAATAATCTTAAGATAAAAAGTAATATTTTTTCATGGATGACCCAAATAAGAGATCTGTCTCACAAAATACGACTCGTGAGATCGTCTCACACAAATTTTTGGATTTTGGACAAAAGCTAGCAATTAAGAATGTTGTTTTATTCTAAAATAATAAATTTATTTTACAAATGTTTTTGTTAATAAAGATACAATATAATACTATAAATAATATTCACTTCATTCTTTATTGGGATAATAACTTTTTGTCTTTACTAATTGGTGTCTTATTTACATTATTATTACTCTAATTAACTATCCAACATCGGAAATCCTGCACTTATTTCCTCCATTGGTTTTTAGCCAATCCCACACACACACACAGAGTAATTGAACACTGAAAATTTTCAGGAAACAAGGACAAGAGAAATTGCTGTCACATTTAGTGCAAAAAGGTTTCCAAGAAATTGAAAGCACTTTTACAAGGATAGAAAGGATACGGTAATTTTGGTAATTTCAAATTAATCAATTTCGATTTTTTCATTTCAAATTAATCAATTTCGAATTTATTTTTTATATAACATAGGAAAAATAAAAAAATTTCATTCCAAATGCATATATAAGCATGTAAAATTGAATATATTTTTAAATTATTGACATGATAATAATAGAAAAATATATGAAAGCCATCCTGAATGACGTGGAAAATGCGTGTCATTCTCATATTTTTTATTTAAATTTTACGGTCTTCTGCAACAAACCATGCACTGGTCCAAACCCTTGATTAAATTTTTTTTAAAAAAATAAAAATCTAACATATAATTAATTTTTAAAAAGACAATCGTGTTGCAAATAAGTTCTGACACATAAAAGAAAAATATATTAATATGTAACTAATTTTTTAAAAAATATAAAATTTAATAAAAAGACTTTACAATTTTAATAATGTATATTTATCTATTTCTAATTTGATCATTTAATTTGTCAAATTTCAATTTTAATTGCTATTTTTTTAAAATTGTATTAAAAGTAACCATGAATTTATGATTAGGTATGAAATTGATATATAAATTAAATCCTCGATGCAATTTTTTCATAAATATTTATAATTATATACAAAATGGTTTGATATTTATAATTTTATTAACAAATTTAATGATCATGAATTATTGTTCAAGTTGTTTGATGTCATTTTCCATTTAAAAATAATAATTAATATATTAATGCATGCGTGAAAGATACATCGCCTAATCGATTGTGAACAAAGAAACCAATCTCAAAATTTATTGTTTAGTCGCATAATTTAATAGAATATTCATGGAATTTGTTTCTATGTTGGCTATTGAATCGTCGGTGCCTCCTTTGATCTATATTCTTAAAAAATTAACATATTAAATATTATCAAATAATGTTTCAATCATCGTATTTTTATATGCATGCATCCATCCATCCGTCGTCTTAACAAATTAAGCATGCCAATTATTAAATATTCTTGAAAAACAAAAACTTTCGAGACCGTTTTATGCCACAATTTTGTGATGTATATATTCCACTCGATTTAACTCAAATGTTACTTTTCACTAAACAAATTGATCGGATCGACATGTTTCATGATATCTCATATGAAACCTATTCTTATTCAATATATATTTAATGGTGATGTTTTGGTTGAACAACAACAATATGACATTCTATAATTTTAAAAACAACTGAGTAATTTACCTACTTTATGTTGAATTGGGGCTAATCCAATAAATTTGGATATTATACCATCAAATATATTTTTAGTATTTTAAATCTCTAAAGTTTTGAGGGAAGCTTATATATTTAATTCTAATAATCATCACATGGTAGTAAAATCTTGAAAATAATGCTTCTCAATGGAATAGTCATGTTACTCTATATGAAACTATTATAAAACTATTTCACAAAATTTATAAGAGACGATCTCACATATCGATTTTATAAAACAGATCATCAAATCGACCTGATTTATAAAAAAATATCATCTTTTATGCTAAAAGTATTATTTTCAATTCAATTATAGATCAAATTGACTCGTATCACGTCACAAGAGACTACTAAAACTATTTTCAGTAATAAGCATTGTCTAATAATATTTCAAATGTGTGGAATATTAACGATATGATTCATTGTGAAATTTATAGATGTATCCACGAGCGAACAAACACTACAAAACTTTAGGATGTGTTCATTCGTAATTCTATTAAGTTTAACCACAATTAATTGTGGTTATCTGTCTGAAGATCATCTGCTAACTTAATTTGAAGGGGGGTTAAATTATTTTAACAAGAAGTACTGCATAAATTGTAAGTGGCAAAAAAACTTGTGTGAGACGGTCTCACGAGTCGTATTATGTGAAACGGATCTCTTATTTAGGTCATCCATGAAATATATTACTTTTTATGCTAAGAGTATTACTTTTTATTGTGAATATCGGTAGGATTGACCCGTCTCACAGATAAAGATTCGTGAGACCGTCTCACAATAGACCTACTCATTGTAAATTCAATTGGTACAACATGAACGAGAAAAAAGAAAAGAAAAGAAAAGAAAAGAAGCTTCTTATACAACTCGAGATAAAAAATAAAAATAAAATAATTTTATTTTTAAAAAGAAAGAAACGTATACTCTTCTTTTTTATTTTTTTGAAGAAAAAGAAACATATACTTTTAAATGAATAAATGTGCGATAATTTTTTTCAAAAATATAAATACAAATAAAAGAGAAATATGGAATAAATTCCAAGATTTGCTTTTAACTCGTTGGGGCCAAAATGAAAATATGACTCCTACTTTCATCTCAACCTTTGAATTTTTTTAGTTGACAAATTTGTGGTGCAGCTATGTATTAGCCATCATTCCATATCCTAATAAATATGAGACAACAAATTATAATAAATGCAGTGCCAAAATAAAATAATAAATTATAAGTCTCCTCCCAATTTTTATAAATTTTTTATTTCTAATTTATCGCAAATACAAACATAAAAGGGAAAATTCTAATTGATTTCTACGAAACCCCATACTAAAATAAATAGTATTTTAAAATCACAAAATTTTAAATTACGTGGAAAAAGAGACGAAACACATAATGCAAAAAGTGTGATTTTGTGTGCTGTCTTTTTAAATTTAGATCAATCAAATATTTTAAAATTTTATTATAATTTTAATCATATCAAATACTTAATCAATAGATTAAATCAATAGATTAAATAACACACATATCGTCATACGTTTAAAAATAGATGAGTAAAATTCAAAATTGGCAATAAATAAATAAAGAAATATTAAAAATTCTTGAAAAGTACTATTAAAATCCAGGCTGTCTTTCTGTCTGGAAATTGTACAAGTCCCACCGATTCTTCTTACAAACCTTGGGAGGAGATTCGTTCTAATCTCCTCTGTCGAAATAGGTCCCATTTCATCTTTATTTTATAATATTTGATAATATAAATAATAATAATAATAATAATAATATTTGTAACGTAATTGGATGTATCCACTTAGGGAATGACAACCATTATTAGATTTTAATTATTAATTACTTCATAATTAATGTTTATAATTTAAAAAACGATATTACTATGTTTTCTCGAATGATATTAAGTTAGAACAAACTAATCCTCGTACAATTTTTGTTCAAAGTAACAAAGTATATTTTTTTAAGAAATAAAAAGGAATATTTTTTGTAATTTGATAGAAAAGCTAGCTGAGACGGCGACATCCCAACCGACAAGTTAAATGCCTCGTGATCTCTTATATGATCGAGTAAACTTTTTATATTGAATTATTTATTTGTTTGTTTTTTATCATTAATTATTTATTTAATAATTGAATATTATGGGAGAAAGAAATTAAAAATAAAACATTTTCGTGAAAATTTATTTCAAATTCATTAACTAACTTTAATTAATTTATGAAGTTTTATTATCTGACCGTTGCACTTCACATAATTCTACAGCCCAATTAATACTGAATTTATGTTGATTTTACGAGTATCTAGTTGGTTATTTATTTCTTATTTAAATAATTGAGTTTCAGTTTATTTTCTTGTTAATTGGTAGATTAACAACAAATTTAAATATTTATTTGGAGTGATAGATCAGTACTCAAGCTCAAATTATTTATGAAGTAAACCGATAATAAATATGCAATAATAATATGTTTGATATAATTGTATTAAAAATATATTGTTGAAAACATTCACAATAAGTTTTTAGGGGTGAATTGTATATAGTTCTCTTAATCTTTATTTTTTTGGGATGATATGATTAATAAATTAATTTCACAAACTGGCATCTCTTTTTCTTTTTTCTTTTCAGATTTTAAAATTAAATAATATTTTACGATGTAGTTATTAAGTAATATGCAGAGCAGATAATGCATATGTTCTAAATCAGCCCATAAATTTGGGCTCGATCATATATTACATGTTAGAATTTAATTGTCGCCCAAACCCAAAAGGAATTTTAATTGCTATTTAAAGGCAAAGCTATCTCCGGTCCGGCCACAATTCAGAGGAGTCAAAACGAGTTAGTATGTCCGACCCACTCGTCTTGCCATATATAATAGATGAGTTGAGTTAACTATATTCCAACACTCCAAAATGTGCCCCGACCCGCTGAATAGTAGTTTGTGTGGGATTGCAAGCTAAGTTTACTCTCACGATATAAAATAGATTAGTTAAGATGATAATTTTGCGATATTCAAAATGACAGATTGGCCCGCACTGTCCCACAAAATCGCGAGTTTCAAGCCTACCCCGTCTCGCTGCCCATCCTAATAGTGCTACACCGATTCCTATGCTCCAATATCATTTATCACAGTAGATGCTAGCCTTAGGCATCGTATCAAGTTGCACATTATTAATCCATTAATAATTTATCTTATTTAATATCATGTTTAATTGATCATATTACTTATCAACCTACTTATTATCTATCTTAAATCTTCTAATTATTTATCTTACCCTGATCAAATCATTAATTGTCTATTTTACATCAATTAAATCATTGAATTTATATTATAATATTACTCATAATAAATAATATTATTAATATTGTATTAATTATTAAAAAAAGATAATTTATCATCTTATCTCAAACAGGGTTAACAGAAAAAATCAACTACGTTAATTGTAAAAATAAACATGGATGTTGGGTACACATAGGTGTAGGTTGAACTCAATCCATCCACCACTCATGCTACACACCCCTTAATTTGTTTCCATTAGTACCTCATTAATGGAAATTGAGATTTGCTAATTTCTCTCCAACTTTATTCTCCAAATTTATTCTCCCTCATATCTATTAATATTTTAATAGTTTTCCTATAGTTTTGAATGTCTTCCACTCGTATTTTAAGAATGAATTCAATAAATCTCTTGGTTCTCCGTTGGAATGAGAAAATTTCAAAAACAAAGCTCTTGCAGCTTTATTAATTTTGTCATATATTTATTCACTTACCTTTCTAAACACTCAACTGATCCCAATAAACGCATATTAGTATAATGTTTAATGAAAAAATTGCATAATTTTGGTGTAAACCTTGAGCTAAAATATAGATATAGGTTTTTTTTTTACAAAATATATATACAAGTAATGTAAGGCAAACACTCGATCACCAGGAGATAAATAATAAAAATTGTCTTTTTTAACAATAGAACTTAATTATATCAAACTAAATGCTTTGCTATAACTCACGTACAAGAATACGCATCAAACCGTATGATCATCAAGAACCAAATCAACCGATTCGGTCCTCCTATTAAATGACCTCTCCAATATAGTCTCCAAAATCGGTTTCCATGACCTCGAATTCGAACTTGCGTCCATCCCACGTTCCATGCTAGAAACACCGCACGAAGCCCGGTTCGGACTACTCATAGGTGAGGTTCTAACCATGCTCCATCGATTTGGTCGTCTCATTGGTGAGGTACTAACCGGGCTTCCACCGCTCGAACAGGATGAACCTAGACTTTTCCTCGAACCGGACATGGACCCGTTATTCCGTGCCATGGAAGCTAGCTTCCTTGTTATAGGGGCTAAGTCCACGGGCGACACATTGGATTTAAAAAGCGAGAGAGGGAGCAAGAAATACACTCGGCCCAGCTCCAAAACGACGTCGGACTTTAGCGGTGTCATCGCCGGGGACATCAGCTGAGCCTGAGTGAATAGAAAACTTTGTGCTGGCTTTGCTGTGAGTTCACTTACTGTGACTGGATAGTCCAACTCTTCGATGTAGCCATTCAAATGTATGATCTTGATTTTCTTGTTTCTTGATGATCTTTTGCAAGAAAAATTGCAGCCCATTTTCAGTTTCTGCACTTTTTTTAAAAAAATTTTAGCTTTGGTAATGTTTGAATTGAATGGTGAGAAAAAATTGAAGTGCTATATATGATGACCAGATGACCATTTAGTATTTTTTTTTCCTATGAATTAGGAAGATCGTTGGCCAATCACCAAGGAAAAGTGTTTTAAACTCATAGGTTAATTNGCCAATCAAAATCGATTCATTTGACTTGGCGAGTATTGGAGAAAAAAGTCAAGCAACACAAATTCAAGGAAATTTATTAGAATTAAAGAAGATAATTGAAAATCGAGTGATATTAATTCAATATATTAAAATAAAACAAATGAAAGCAAAAGCTTGAATTGAAAAAGAAGCGCATTATTCATTACACTGATTTATTATTGTAATTTTGTAGCAGCCCAAATCAAGTGTGTTTATTTAATTATTTACATCAAATCTCACCTTCTTATTCAGTGTGACAGATTACATTATTCATCATTGCATTTGGTTGACTTGATCAACGCGGATAATATTCATCACTCAGCTTCTCTGATTTGTGTAAAATACATTAAATGATTTGATTTGGAAGAGAGATTTGATTTTATGATTTGATATCGACCAAAGTATTATTGAAATTTCATAACTTAACTTTAATTTTGTCCATACGAACAAGATAAAAAAATTTGAAATGAAAAGATTTAAAATCAATCAATCAATGGAAACACAAATTATTATACCACGAAACAATCCACCTTTAATTTCAAACATATTAATTCTCGAAAGCGAACCCGCGGGACACCCTTTGAGAAATCTTTGAAGGGAAAAGACTAATTCAAAGCCAACGCAAAGAGACAAGAAAGAAAAACTTTTGGAAGATGGATTGTGCCAGGGTCACACTCAAGTAACAAAGTTTAGCAATTTCGTCAAATGATATCAGAAAATTTTAATTTTTCAAGCTAGAATTGAAAATTTTAATTGTCATATCTTAGTGACTTTGGTCCGTAGAGATAGATAATGTAGTAGTGAAGTTGTCGAGGTGCTTCCCATTCCATCTTATTAATCTGATCCAACGATGGGAATAATTTATGATCATTCGATCTGCTTTGAGGGCAATAGCGTAATACCACCAGTAAGAATCGACTCTCACTAGTCACTACACAGAACCACTAAAAAAATTATAAAATCCACCAAAATCACACTGTCTTTTGGTAGGGATTAGAGTGAAACTCTTTGATTATCATATCCTGTATACTTCCTCAACCTTCTACCTGAATCCAGGTCAAGTCTTGCAGGACCCCGACATTTACCGGGGTATCACCAATTCGCCCTCCAGTCGGGCTAGAACTGCACTCACTGCCCCGAACTAAATGGTCAAGAGTGGATCTGGTCATCAATATATAATTTATTGAGAATTTACGTTAATATTAAGATTTTTTTCCAGGATGATTACATATAGGGTTTTTTTAAAAATAATTTAATTTTAAAAATTTTTTTCAAAAATAATGTAAAAAAAAAAAACATTTCCAAAACTACTGCAATCCGCGCTTATGGAGCGCGGACGCTGCTCACGTGGAGCAGCGTCCGCGCTTCGTAAGCACGGACTCTGGTCGACGGAATATTTTAGCGACGGAATATATATAAAAACCGTCGCTGTATTGGAATCAGCGACGGTTCAAAATCCGTCGCTGATTGGAAATACCCCCTACACATTTTTATATCAACAGCGTGCACATGTACGCCGCGAATAATATTGAACTTTCAACGGCTTGCAATTTTACAGCGTGCAATATGCGCTACGAAAAGCCATTTTTGTTGTAGTTAAGACAGAGAAAAGAACAAACAAGAAATTCATCAAAACTGTGATATCTCAATTGAATGATGTTCATTTTCCTCAACATCATTCTGTGGTCGAATGTCATGTACAAGATGTTGCGGACCAACATTAAGCAAATTTGTAAAACTGTGTATGTTCGAACAAGACGGAGTCTGAAAATCCTGCTGACCAAACAAACCAAAGTCAGCAACCCCTGAATCATTGAAAAAACTAGGTTGAATAGTAGAGGTTCCTGAAAAAACTTATTTTTTGATAAGCTTATTATCTGTTTTTTTCCGCAGCGTATATTGCACGCTGCAAAGTTGCAAGCCGTTGAAAGTTCAAGATTATCCACGACGTACATGTGCACGCTGTTGATACAATTATGCGTGGCGTGTGAGAAGATAGGTATTTTGGCATTTAGCGACGGTTCAAAAATCGTCGCTAATTAGCGACGGCTTTTTAACCGTCGCTGATTCCAATAAAGCGACGGTTTAAAACCGTCGCTAAAATTAGCGACGTGTTTAAAAACCGTCGCTAAAATTAGCAACGGTTATATACACCGTCGCGGATTCCACGGTTTTTATATATATTCCGTCACTACAATATTCCGTCCTTACGTAGACCAGCCTCCGTGCTTACGAAGCGCGGACGCTGCTCCACGTGGACAGCATCCGCGCTCCATAAGCGCGGATTGTAGTAGTTTTGAAAATGTTTTTTTTTTACATTATTTTTGAAAAACATTTTTAAAATTAAATTATTTTTTAAAAAAACCCTTACATATAAGATTGTTAATTACCATTAGTTACACGTAATGATTATTTGAGTAATTTTTGGCTATTTTGGTGTGAATATTTGAATCATTAGTTAGAATTTTTATTATTATAATAGTTATATGTTGTGTATTTTAAAAATCTGACATTTAGTTATTTTGTCAATTGTTTTGTCGATCATTATTAGGTAAAATAATTATCATAGAGATGTTTTAAAAATTAATGGATGAAAACATTCCTCAACCTTATATTTCCATGCTCAGGCGAGGCCATTTCCATGGATGTTTTAACCACAAACATGCACACAAAAAATATGCATTTCAATTTTCAATATCCCAACTTGGAATTTATATCAATATTCTTACACGAGGCGCCACTAGCCAACAGTAAATAGTGTACATATCAATGAATACAATATTGAACATTTTTCAGTCTCCGCCAGTTTCCTTTGAACTCAAAAATAACCCATTTTGGTAAAGATCTTACGTCTAACACAAGGCGACGCGGAGTCGCTATACAATAGCAGAAGCTACACAAGAAATAGGATGAAGGTGGGGATCGAATACAACCAAAGAATAAATACTCTGAGTCATGACACCAGTACACTAGATGTATAATTTGGGAAAAGTTGTATTAAATTATCAAGAGTTTCGGGTGAAAATTTCCTCCCGAACAAATAACATGGCTGCAAGGTACCATTCCTCAAGCAGGGGACCGTTTTCGTTTCGCTCTACAGGTCAGAAGACGAATTTTTATCAGAATGTTGAGATAATTAGAACTTTAACTAAGTGTAAAGTAATATATTTTCACCGGTTCCTCGCTTGTGATATGGGCACTTTCCACAATAGACTGCAAATAGAAGTTTTGGAGAGAAGTTTCAGGTCTCCGAAAACTGAAAACAAAACCATGAATGTATGTACTATGTATGATGTAAAAACTCGATAGCCGTACTGTAAGATTTCTCATCAGCTCCAAGGTTATATCTTGTGCCTGGTACGATCTTGGATGCCACTTTCTTTCAGACCAATCAACATATGTTACCGACCAATTGGCGATTCCAGCAGGATCTAGCATCTGAATAGGTGAGGGAAGATTACACGAAAACAAAGATATCAAAAACCAGGAACAAAAATGAGGAAAACATCCGAGTAGGAACTTGAGAACAGAAGGTACTACTGGGCTCACATAGAAAAAAGTGGGTAGGTAGTGTTCATCCGAGTAGCAGTTGCGTCCCTCCATGTCTGGCTGTTCAACGAAAAAGAAACAGAGCTGTATAATGAACTCACCGTGCAACACCCGCAAAATAATGGAGTTTGCAATTAGTAATTGAAATTTGGGCAACTGAATAGAGATAAAATGCGGTCCATCATAAATTGGATGGGAAATTTGTTTCAATCACAATTTGGCTGGTCACTCTCCTTGTCTCGTCACCTAATGAGCGTTAACTAAGCTTGAAATGTTGTTTCAGACCAACCCACACTCTTTCCAAGCTGGATTTTATATTTTCCAGGAGGTCACGAGAATGGTCAAAATGGGGTTCATAATAGCATTTTCACACCATCTCTTTTTCCAGATGAAAATTCAGATTTAGAGCTGAATAATCTACTTCTTAAGAAGGATCATTAGGTTTCCGCCTTTTGCTAAAATAAAGAACAAGTCGTAGTGAAACTTAGGCTCATTTCCCATTAAAGTGCGAATAACTGAAACACATGAACCCACCACAATATAGATTATAGTGTGTTTGAACCTTAGAAGAGTTTGAGTCCATCACCTACTTGTCCTCACCCTTGCAATAAGAAAGTATCAAGTAAAAATAATAATAATAACAAAGTCGTACATTTCCTGTAAGAGAAACAAACTATGATCACCTTGCAATAATTCCTGAATTTTGTATAATAGAGATTATCAGCCATAACTACGATAGCATGTTGCCGCTTCATTGTGAACCACTGCATTATTTAAAACTAACGCATTGTCATAAGAGAAATCAAAGATATTGAGCACAATGAGTTAATGCTTGGACAATGAGACCAACTTCTAGATACTAAACTGCAGAGACATACTGCCCCCAAAAGTTTGTAGAAGAATCATATTTGCACCTGATAAACAACAATGTACTATCTCCTTTCTTTACCCATAAATTGATACTAAATTGTGTGGAATGAAAATCCGTAATGTGATAGATGAACAAACGAACCAAAAGATTATACCCACACCTGTGAACCCTTTCGAAAGTCTTTCTTCTCGACTTCAGGTAACATATATTCAATGTACCTCCCACTTCCATGTACACCAAGATCCTCAAAGCTGCAGAAACATGTCTCCCATATTTATATAAAACCAAAGAGAGATGTAAACTACCACAATGCTAGTTCTTAAAAAAAGTCCTGTAAATAAATGATTTTTATTTATTAATAATTAACGATTAGACAGATCGTAGACGTGTCACTTTTGTAATGAAATTACTCGTGGTGCGAATAAAATCTAAAAACGGCTCCGTTTGATGTCCTTCTAAAGTTTAAAAAACAGTATCATAATGTTCATCCTTGTTGAAGACATGTTCTTTATCTGTCACAAAAGTGGTTTCCAACGTGTTTATTTAAACCAAACTACAAAGCGTTCACAAAAAAAATCCCGCTAGAAAAAATGTGGCTACACCAAAAAAGTATACTCACCAATCTATGAAGCTAATATTTGAAGACATGAGATAGTTGTACACATAATCAAAATCACGAAGCGGTACGCAGCTGCAGCCCAAGAAAAAGTTTTTAATTAGTTTATCACTGCATAAACGAGTTCCATAAACTTTGTAAAGATACACTAACAAAGACACAATTCTATGGCAACCTGTCGGAAAGTAACACAAAGTACTGATTATCTGGATCTTTGAGCGCATTTGCTAAAAGCCGCCTTTCAGCCTCAACCATGGAAATTTTCCCCCATTCTACCTGCAACTTTCAACCACTAATTAAACAGACAATTTGAAGTCTACCAACAGTAGCATAACACAGCATATTTATGCTTCCTATTAGAATTGTGTCGTTTTGATTAGGAAATTAAGAAACTGGGAGTTTTGAATGTTCAAATTTTGTAGCCTGAGAAATAATAAATGTAATTAGCACGCGCAAAAAACAAAGAAATTATACATCTGTTGAGAAAATGAAACTGTTCCTGGTTTCTAAAAGAAAATCATATCGTTCACCATAGGAAAAAGGGTGCACTAAACAACAGTAAGATAAATCTACAAGGAAAATGAACTTGGACTTTTACATAGAATTCAACATTTAGGATAATCTGGACATGACATAAAATGGAAAGATATATAAAAGTTTAGCTGCGAAGCAATCATATGATCCCTCACAATTGATTCAACTCTAAATTAGAGGAATTAGAACACAGTTAGGTCCAGTTAAGAGAATAGCAGGAACAAGAATCCCACCAAAGATTATATTTTGACATTCATAGGAAGAACGTGCGAATCTATAAAGATATTCACTTATTTGTTTTACAATTTTTTCAATTCTTACAGCAGAATTGCATGTAGCTTAGAATGCAGAAATCAAGAACCACAAAATGGGAAACCAACCTTGCCACTATGAATTTCCCGATTGATAAAATAACGGCTAAGATGCACGGGTTTATCGTTTGACGCATGCACGTACACAGAGAACCTACCTTCATGCTCCTGCCAATAAAGAGATTTAAAAAACTGTATAGTAACAAATTGTCATATTCAACGGTGCAAAAAAGATCACTTAACATTGATAGGCATTCTCCCTTTGTTTGAACAACTGCAGCATGATTTAACATGGCAGACCATAGATGAAACTAGCTATTGAATATAATTTTGTCAAGAATAAGTAGCAGAAATTTTGATTTCATCCAACAAATCAAACCAGATAACATTGGACAGAAGCACCAAATAAGCAAATTTGATGCATCCAATCCTTTGAAGAGACAGCATCATTGCACAAGGCTTGATTAGGCTCATTTCGATAAAGCTGTAAGTGAGAGTTCGAAACTTATATTTCAGCATCAAAGAAAAAATAAAGTACCTGAAAAAACTTATCCCATAGCATCTCAAAAGGTAAAGCTCCAGGAGTCAGGAACAGGAAGGCTATTTTGGCATTCACAGATATAGTGAGAGGAATATTAAGAATATCTCTAATTACAACACGAGATGCGATTTCATCGTCGGTGAGTTCTCTGGAGGGTTCTCTGACGAGTACAGGTGCAAGCCATTTTTGAAATGACTTGCAGCCATTAGACGTGAATAAATAACAAGGTGCGGAATTCTGAGGTGGATAAATATAGGCACAAACTAAGAACAAGCTGACTAGAGAAACCGATACAAGAATCCATGTTGGCTTCTTCAACTGACCACGCTGGCTAGGTGCAGTTAATAATCGCACTTCTTTCATGCCTAGACGCCATGCCTTAGCTGACTTCATCTGATGAATCCCAGGACACCAAAAATTCCGAAACACAGCCGATAATTCTAATGTTTCATCCTAAAGCATACCAGAAATATCGGATCAAACAAAAACTTCAACCTGCAGTGCAGAGCGATGTACTTTAATTCTTTTGTTATTAACAAATTTTATCAATAATAATAATAATAATAAATAAATAAATATAGATGTACAATGGAAGGATAAGACATCCTTCTGATCAAAATTCCGAAACTATAGATTGACAGCCTACTTATAAGATTTAGACTCCACACATACAATGCACATCCATGATTCAAATGAGCAAGATCGCACATGTTTGACCACAGAAAACGGGTACTTCTACTTGCGAACAAGGAAAATCCATCTCAAACCTGATGCCTTACCGGGACAAATCAAAGAAATGGGAAGCACATTTCATATCATAGTTTAACATGAAAAAATCAGTCAACAAAAAGTATTCAATCCAAATAGACAATAGATCAAAATTTTAAATATGTCCAAGATTCATTTAACAAAAGAGTGAAAGGAAAAATCTATAACGGCCTTCTGTATAGATCCCCTGAAGTTTGAAGCTAAAAAAAGCGCTCTCTGGAGAATTAAATCAATTAGTCTGTAATACCCAGAAACAATGGCGGATACAATTTCCTCAGCCGCCTCAAATAACAAGACTCGCCGAGATTCACGGCCAAGGAAGTCAAACGATCCGAGGAAAACAAAGTAATCCAAAAGTCAAACTGAACCAAATTCTGAACCAAGCCCACAAATCCAAAAACTCTCGAAATCACTATTCCGGTCCATGCATCTAAACACACATACGACACACAGAATCAAACAAAACATCCCACCCCATCTTCAACTTCTGCTAATTCCCACAGCCGACCGAAAAACACGACACACACACACACACACGTAAACAAATGGAATACAGCCTCCCCGCAGCAGCATTGGAAACACACCCTTTCAAATTCCCACCAAAAAACGAGACAAAAAACACAAACCAAAAAATAAACTCAAAACTTTCAAACACCCAAAAACTCTTCGGTTCACACAGCCCACCTCCAAGAATGCGCTCCCACGGTGAAATCACCGAGCAACACCTCGACCCCAGTCAAACACGATATGAGCAGGAGAAGGAGGCCGGAGATTACAGCCTTGAGGCAGAATCATCTGCATATTTGTATATATACGTACGGCTGTGTATAAATAATTATTATTATGGTAAGTGTGTGTGAGATCTAGGACAAAAGAACCAATCAGGAAGCGAGTGTGAATAGTAAACGAGGGCCAAGAAATTTATAATCACACATAAATATCGTATGTCATCTGTATACAACCCGAGAGAAGCGCGGGGTACAAATGGGTTCACTCGTAATCGAAACTTAGATTGGATTTAGTGCAGAGAAATTTCGGAGATGGAGAATTCGAAGCTGCGCGGTGTGTGTGCGTATTTGGTGCATATTAATTAATGCTGAAAATTCAAAGACTCGTACTTGGAAGAGAGGCGTTGGACGGCAAACGTTAGCTTTTCATATGACAAAATATTTATTAATTAATTCTTTTTTTTTGCTGAAAATTATATTTTATTTTAATACTTTTAACATAAAAAAATAACACATTTTCATGAGTCGGATAAGATATTTGTATCACGAAAGACGATTTCATTGAAATTTTTGTATATTATTATTAGTTATTAGTGCATAAAAAATATGAGAATGATCGTAATAAGTACATTATGTGGGGCATATTTTCAAAAAAATAATGATAGCCCTTCATTTAGCATAATTCAACCGTAATATTATTATTTAATAAATATCTAGTTTTATTAAATTATTAATGCGCGTGTGGGGGAAATGAGGTCAAGTTGGTATCGCAAGTTGGTAGGTGAGGGGCGGTTCATTAATCATGTGCTAATCATCGTTATTAAATAATATTAGCTGATGGATAGTTTGTTAAACATGAAGTAAACTTTCCATTAATATTCCATGTCTGAGCAAATGCCGTACTCTTTGAATAATCGAGTTCAAATTCGAATATTTTAAATTCTTATATTTATATTTTGGATTCGAATATATGATGCGAGGTTGACATATGATTTTTATCTCTGAATATTATACAACATATATTCATTTATTTGATTTTTATTGAGAGAATTGATAACTCCAAATTATAACGTGTGACATACGCGTGACATATATGTTATCATATCAAAGTATTTACTCTAATTACGTCAAACTTTATAATATATTTAGTATAGACAACGTGACAATATAATAGAATAGGCCACAAAATGATATTTACAAGTAATATATAGTTCCCTATTTTATTTGTAAAATGGAACAAAATAATAAAGTCGAGGATTCAAATGACGTCACACCTATGTAATTTCAGTATTTGTGAGATCACCAAGTTTAAATATTCCACTATCACTTGACCACATTGTAACTTAGGGTACTTTGGGTGAAGCTTATTTTAGTTATAAAGAGTGCTGAATAAATATTTTCTATTAATTTTCGTTGTTTGACGGATTTAAAATCAATTGATTTCAAATACGTTTCATTTAAATATAACCTAAAATTTTGAAGTACGTAGAATCGAAAAACTCATCTGCGAATCACAACATTTTCATGAAGTACTTTTGTTTGTTTTTCCTAACTCATGCATGCAAGCAAGCAAGCAATGTTTTAATTAACATAGGTTAGCAAACACGTTTCTCTCTTTATTTTATTCTCTCGATAGTATTATCGTGCTACTTATAATTTTGATCGTATATATTTATTTCTTTACAATTTTATTAATCTATAGTATCAAATTTCAGTCTTAGTATAATATCTTCAATATTTTATAAATTTGGCTAAAGTGTTGATATGATATCATACACTTCATGTTAGCATCATGTCGACGTTGCGTTATATGTAAATTAGAAAATAATTAAAATCTCAAACAAAAACAAAATAAAATGAAATTTGATAACTTAAATTATCAAAAACGCAAATAATCATATATAAAAGACGGAAATTGCAATTTCTCCATTATAATTTTTTAAGTGATGTTTCGGAGTCAAATCAAGTAATAAATAAATTATTGAAAACTTATATTAATATTAAAATTTTTCGGATGATTTTTCATTAGATCGTTTAAATTAATACAATGACGTTTGAGTAAGGTTATCGAACATCACAGCTTACAATTATCGTCTGTTCAATTTTAATTTTTTAAATTAGCATCGTTTGACTCATGGATAATATAATGATGTACGACATTAGTCAATTATAAAATTTGATTTAAATATTAAACAAAATAAAAATTAATCCTCAAAACCTTGCGATTCTAAAATTTTTAGAAAGTTCAATTGCAATTATTTTAATTGTGCTTGGTCTACCCTTTTGAGTCGAAGCCTTATGGATAAGCTCGTGACATGGCGTGGAAAAAATAGATATTTCAGAAAATGGATATATATATATATATATAAAATAAAATTTTCAAAATATGGTCAAAAATAGAAAATAAATAATATAGAAACCAGCATTTTAGAAAACGGGCCCACTTGGAGCAAATGATCCCTACTTGGTCAAGCATGGCCCATCGACTACAAAGACTATGAACTGTTCAATCGCGCGTGTTATTTGGAAAACCGAACAAGCACGTGACAGTTGACACAACCGCGTACGAGGTTAACTTATGGGTTTAATTTATCAAGACTACTAAACAGAATCGAGTTGAATATATTTGTATAATAATCATAATTAAAGCTGGAATCATATATATTTTTTATGTTTAAACTTAAACTTCGATCCAATTAGAGTTGGAGTTCGAGTTTGATTTCAAAGATTTAAAAAAATTTCACAAGTCAATGTCACTTTTCACGATTTTCATTTCCTAACAATGCAAATAAGAGTAAAGTGTCGAGTTTAAATATTTATTTTTTAATATAATTTTAACTCTCTTCAATCAAATTATAGTTAAAATAATATAAATATATTAAATTTAAAACTAAACGCATGAATTTGACATCAATGGGAAATGAACAAATCCGTAATATTTTAATGGAATATTTAAGATTATTTAAAAAAAAAACAGAACAAAAGTTTTAATATTTTAATTAAAAAATTATTAAATTTCATAATATTAATGCCGGAACTAAACAAATACGCGTTCCTTAATTGCTTAAGACTATCAACCATGATTTTAGATAATTAAACATAAACATGATATGTAAATATCAAGAAATCTATATAAATACGTACTCAATGAAATAAAAAGAATTAATATAATTTCGAACGTTTTAGATGCTATTTTATCCATGAAAAAAGAGTGATAATTGTGTTTCACTTTGATAATTTCGAAAAAGTAAAAAATAATATTTATTTAGTCGTGTAATTATCTTGAATGGATATATGTTTAAAAATCACCTAATATATAGTTTGATACCCAAATTTTTCAAACGAGGTAAGAAACATTTACTTCAAGTGATATAAATTTGTGTTAATTGTAAATATTTAATATGTAGGTCAACTTAATTAAAGATAAATAACAAAAGGGATACAGACAAAATTTCAAATATTAAATCCCACCATGTTTCTAAATTGATACCCCAAACCTGTTTTCTTTGTCACATGTGTGTGCATATTATGTAACTATTAAAATTATTTCGGAAAAAGAACTAATCAATAGCAACATAAATATATTTATTTTCTTCTCAAGAAAATTGTATACGACTATAAAAAAAAGTAAAAATCGTATGGAATTTCTTATGCAGAATAAATGATATTTTAAAATCATATATTTTTAATTAATTATTATTAAACTCCCAAAATTGAAGTGTAAATGGGACGGATGTGATTGTGACAAAGTATATTGTTTGTGGTTGAGAATAGGTTAGAACTCTTAATCAATTATCAGGATTTTGATTCATTCTACCAACACTTTGATACATAGGGTTTTCTCAGTGCAGTTTATCTTATTAGTGTGGTTTGTAGTCAATGCATTAGCCTAAGAATTTACTGAGTGCGCACCAAATGATAGCAGTGAATTGTTTCATCGTCATTTTAAAAAATATACAATCTTAGAAAACTGCTAATTTTATTATAGAAATTTCACAGTCTTTTGATTGTTTAAAAGGGTGATTAATGCAATTTACCTGTATTTTTAATATATGGAGTTTCATATAATAACATTAATTTCCTAAAAAAGGAAGGAAAAAAAACACATTTTCGATCCCAAATCCCAATATGGCGATACACACTTTGAAAGTTAAAACAACCACCCCACACACACACACACACACACACACACACACACACACACACACATATATAACAGCTTGATATACGAGAAATTTCCGAAAGTCATTCTTCTCCTTACTTCTTGCACTCAAATTTACGTGGATTTATATATGCATAGATTGAGTCTAATTTGCAATGTGAAAATTGAGACTTTGACATTATTGTTTTGTAATAAAATAAAGGCGATGTTGATTATATTTTGACTGATGATATATATATAAAAGATGTCTATAGAAAAATTCGTAAAGGACGTGAGAGGTTGAGTGGGTCACATAAAGAAATCTTCCTGTGTTACTTCTCCTATGTTTTAATTATAATAAATATTTACACATTCGAGTATATCTCTAAAATAATAAAAGAAAAAAAACAAAAAATAGGTGGACAAATAGTAAACGACGCAAAATGCAACGCCAAAATCAATTTACCATGACGTTACCTTTGCACAAATACCTTTGTTTTACAGTTCTTACTTCTATGGGGCGTGATTTTCTGCGTAACTCAGAGAAACACAACATTGTTACAATAGCCATAGCGATAGCGTTGAATGTTTATTTATTTATTTGGTTAAAAATTGATTATTAAAATATTTAATTGTGACTTATTTTAGTTTTAATTTTCAATAATTTCATTAGACTATCTGGTAAAGGTTATTTTGATTATATCAATTCAGTAATTTAATATTAGATTGATAATAAACCAGTCTCACATTAAACCTACCCGTTTGAGAGATAATAAACCAGTCTCACATTAAATCTATCCGTTTGAGACAGATCTTGGAGTGGGTATGAGGAAGTTAACGGATTTTAGGGGACTCATATTGTTATATATTACTAAATAATTTTTTATTATATTAAATAATAAATGTTCTAAATTTTAACCTTATTCGTAATTTTCTCATCACTTTTTAAATTAATTATTAAAATATTATGATTTTGATTAATATTTTTTATATATACATCAACTTTTGGATTTTTTTTATTATGTATTTACTAGAATTAAAAATTATTTAATTTGTAATGTTTGTGAGTTCAACTTGGATCCGGATCCGTCGAGTTTTGATGTAGAGCGAGGCGTATCGAAAAATGAGAGAACAGGTCCGGGTCCAATTTTTCCTTGGTTGGCCAAAGCTAGGGGTGTCAATCGGGTCGGGTGGGTCGGGTTTCGGGTCAACCCGCGAAATTTTTTATTTTTTTCAATCCGAAAACCCCCAACCCGAACTCGAAGCAACCCAAAAACCCCAACCCGAACACGAACCCGTCTAACCCACCTAACCCGATTTTTTTTTAAATTTTTTTATTTTTTTAAAAAATATTAATGAAAAAAATTCGAAAAATTAAAAAAATAATAATATTTTAATTTAAACACATAATAACAAAATTTTTGATTTAAATTTGAAAGTTTAATTGTAGAAAATTAAAGTATATTTACTAAGTCAAATAAACAATTGTTAAAAAAATAAAAAAAATTACAAATAAATATTAAATGATGAAAATTTATCATATAAATATACAATAAATTTTGTTCAAACATACAATATATAAAAACATAGGTAATATTTAAAAAAAAGGTTTTCGGGTCAACCCGTGACCCAACCCAACCCGAAACCCGTCTAACCTGGCACTAACCCAAACCCGACCCGAACCCGAAAAACCCCAACCCGAACATGATTTTTTTTCGTATTGGGTCGTGTCTGGTTGACAGGTCGTGTCGCATTTTGACACCCCTAGCCAAAGCCGAACTAGACCCGCCAGACTCACATTGCTATCCTTGGATATAATGACACATATGGTGATATACCATACCGTACCGAAAATCCTATATCGTATACCGTACCGAAAATTACGGTATAATAAAATTCATATCGATATGAACCGAAAATTTTCGGTATACATATAACTAGCATACCGATTATATCGAAATTATACGGTATACCGAGATTTCGGTACGGTATCGGTATATACCTTTTATACCCAAAAAAACCTTACATTTTAAAATTTTCATAAATTTATTGTTTTAAAATATTATATATTTTAAAATTTTTGTATATTTTTTCGATATATGCTGAAATTTTCAAATTGCATACTGTTACCGTACCGAAAAATTCGATATTGTTACCGTACTGTACTGAAATATTCGGTAAATTCGATATTTTTCGGTACGATAATCTCGGTATACCGAAAACTCGGTATTTTTTCCGGCCCCTAAATTGACACCCTCACGTTTAGATATAGAAATGAGATATGTCTGTCCAAGGCAAATTTGGCCAAACTCGGGACCTATGCCACCTCATGTTAGACCCGTTCTCCCCCAGTCCTAAAATCCAATAGGTCAAATTCGAGTTAGACCTGCTTAAAATTAAATATTTTTGAATTTTAGCCATTATACAATAAAAACTGTTTAAAAATTGATAAATCATTAATATCAAATTCTAAATTTATAGTAATAATATTTAGGAAAAATATTATCATAAATTAATTAAAAATCTATTAATTTATATTCAAATCATAACAAAATAAAAATTATAATTAAATATTTTATTTTAAAATCATCATTATAAACTAAAATCATTGTAATGTTAAAATATTTTGAGCTAAAATTTGAGATTAAGATATAAATTATTAAATAAATAAATGAACTAATAGATTTTTGATTATATGTATATAGGATCTGCCTCGAACCAATCCGAGACTCATTTGACCTGGGGACGAGTTTAATGCGAGACCTGGCCATTACCATCCCTGCTCAAATCTATAAAATCTATTCACATATATTCATCTTTCTACTCGCGTATATTCTTCTTCGTAGTTTAGTTCATATTATTGCGTCAAAGGAGTTTTGTCACGAAAATTCCAATGCTCTCTCACATTTCATTATTTGGTATTTTCAGTTGTTCTTCTATTAATAATTAAAGAGCCGAATATATATCATACAATACTTATTTATATTGGAGGCACAATTATTTTCACAAAATCAATAGTTATAAACCCTTTTATATAAATATTTTTAATACCACGGGCATATAACAAAAAATTTAGTTTATTAAAAAAGGATAGTGTATATTCAATGAACGACACAACACAAAATATAGGTATTGCCCACTTGACAAAGTTTTACATGGTCCAAAATGAGGTGCCAAAAGGAACACGACATTATTGAAACCAAATTCATCGGACTTTGTCACATGTCGTGGCACGACTAGGCTCAATGTATTAAATTTGGCAAGACTAATTTACATGGATTCAAAGTCTTGGTATTTCTTATNTGATTTTAAGATTTAAATTTTCAGCTCGTAATTCATGTATACGTAAAAAATGAAAAACAAAAACCAAAATTGGACTCGTGATTTTACAAATAAAAAAATTCAATTTGGTTGATAATTCTAGTAAAGAAGGTCCTATTTTGAGATACAGAATATATAAAAAAGAAATGTAAAGGGTTAGCGTAGAACTTTATTTTGGTTTGGGGCGAAAATCGAATATTGTATAAAAACAAGGTCGATGTGATAAAAAAATCGAAAGTATGTCAAAATCATCTAAATTTTCAAACATAGTTAGGTTGTGAGAGAATATACGTACACCATCATTGGAATTTAATTTCAATTCAATTTTTTATATAATCTATAATTAATACTTTTCAAATATTTTTAAATTTGAAAAACTAAGCCCAATCAACATTGAAGGTTGAATCTCCATTTCCCTTCTTGCCCCACATGCAATATATATGTATNTATATATAAACATTTTTTTAAATATTTTTAGAGATTGGACACTAAAATTAATAAATCCTTTAACATTGATATTAAATTCAATTATTACATAACATATTTAAAAAGATGATAAAAAATAATTAAAGTCGCAGGCAAGATGGGTACTGGAGGAGTGGCCCAATAGTAAAATTTGATCAACTTAGTTGGGCTCTATGCCCTGAATTATTAAAATAACCATTTTTTGAGACATATTACCATATTGTTAGATGCAGCATAACTAACTTCTTTAAAAAAGTCATTTGATTATATATGACCTTTTCATTTTATTTAGGAAAAACAGGAAATAAATTCATTTCAATAGCATAGTCAAGGAGAAGAGATTATAAAATGAGGAAGCTCACGAGTCGTATATTTTTTTATTGGTTTTTAAAATATGTACTATCGGCCTGCCTATATTTATTAGAGAGCTCGAATTCGAATCTTAAAATTTTCGTGATATTCGATTAAGATTTGATTCGTTTACACCGTTTTGGATCCTATACTATTTTAAAATCATGATAATATAATTTGACCTTATCCACACAATTATGAATTCGAAACAAAAGTATATGCAAATTCAAATGAAATAAACAATGTTAAAGTGATAAAATCCTCCTAATGCTACAGAAAAATACAGAATCTAGTATCAATCGAAAAAGCCAAAATCGTCTAAACTATCTCATGATATGTTTTTATGATTAATGATGAAATTAATGTTTGTTGGAGAAGGCAATTGACATGAAACAAAAATTTGTTGCAAGTTAGGAAAGAAACCTAAGCTATAATCTATTACTATATCACTTCACTCACTTAACCGTGTCCTAATCTATAATCATTTCATTCACCTTTTCATCATATATTTATCTTGCATTTTCCCCCTACTTAAACCCCACTTCCCAAACTCAAAATTACACCATTTCTAACCAAGAAAAACAAGTTTAACAAAATGGCTGGAGGAGGAGATCTCATACTCCCCGCAACTAAACCCAAGTTCGAAAATGACCAACGAATCGATGCAACAACAAGGCGACGACGTGGTAGGCCCGCCGGGTCCAAGAACAAGCCGAAGCCCCCGATAATCATCACTAGGGATAGTGCTAATGCGTTGAAGGCACATGCAATGGAGGTGACTTCGGGTTGTGACTTGAGTGAGAGTTTGATAAATTTTGCACGTAAAAAGCAACGTGGCGTTTGCGTGCTTAGTGCTACGGGATGTGTCACAAATGTTGCGTTGCGGCAACCATCTTCTTCGGGATCCATTGTCACACTACATGGCAGGTTTGCATTATGTCACCAACAACGTCTTTACAAATCTAAATTAGCTCGTTTAATTTATTCAAAATTAAGGAGTCATTACAGAAATATACATCCATTGCACTATTTGACTATATATATATGATACTACTATTCGGAATCAAATTTTAAATTGAATTATATAGAATTTTCAAGAAATCAAGATTGAAATGATCTATTAAAGTTTCGATATAAGTTTATTTTATAAGTTTAAATTTTTTTAAAATACATCTTCATAAATGACATAAATTCAAAATAAAGCCATAAAACCACATTCCATGGCAGGTTTGAGATACTTTCATTGCTGGGATCGATTCTGCCACCACCGTCCCCGCCAGGGGTGACAGGTCTGACCATCTATCTAGCCGGAGCTCAGGGGCAAGTCGTGGGAGGAAATGTGGTGGGGGCACTGATTGCTTCGGGCCCAGTGGTGATCATGGCTGCAACTTTCATGAATGCAACTTTTGATCGTCTGCCTTCAGACGAAGACGACGAGGTTAACGTCGCTGTTGTGAATCAGCGCGACGTCTCCGAGGTTTACGGGATTCCGCAGAATCTGATCACCAACGGTAACTTGCCTTCCGAGGGTTATTCATGGCCATCAGGCCGGGCTTTAGCAAAGTCTACGTAGGTTTATTGATTTATTTATATTAAAGAAGTGATAAAGCTGGATTTGTATGTTATAGTTGAATCACTATGATACAAATAATAATTATTTATGTCAATTGTTATTATTACTCTTGCCTTAAATTATATTGTAATTATCATTATTCTTGTTGCAAAGAGAAAGGAATATTTAAATTTCAATTGTTTTTTAATGAGAATGTGATTGTAATTTATTGATATGTCTATATTCTTAGAAATATAAGGGTACGTAAAATTCAAAAAATTTAAAACAATATTTATTGGACGTCCATATGTAGAGTAAAAGTAATAATTTTATTATAAAAACGGTTTTTTCATGGATCGGGTCGGATAGAAGATCTATATATATAATGGCTTGAGTTTAATAATTGTTGGGATGCAACCAAAGTCCCACATCGGAAGATCTAAAGAAAGATCATGGGTTAATAAAGATGGAATGATATCTCCATTGGTATGAGGCCTTTTGGGTGGTTCCAAAAGCAAAACCATGAGGGTTAAAACCCAAAGTGGACAATATCATACCAGTGTGGAGATATTCGGATTCCATTGGTCCTAACAATAATATTACGGTGAGTAGATTGGCAAATTTTTTTGAAATACGTACATTTATATTCTTTATCCTATTTCAGTATTTCTAACTGGAATAGTACTTTATTCACCCTTTAAATCCTTATGTTAAACAAATCACTTTCTCAATTTCAATTTTTGTCACTCATTTTTCTGTGACAGTTTCTTAAGTAACAAAGTAATTGTTATCCTTGGTTTTTAAACCATATCAAACATTTCTTTTCCCAAGATATAATTATATTCTCTACTTGACAAAATAAAAAATTTAAATCAAAATTTGATTGGAAAGAATAGTTTCAGTATGATTAAACTTGGCAAAGTTTACATAAAATTATATATATGAGAGCCTAAAAACAAATACAAGTAAAATCTGTGTTAGTTACTTATTTTTTTACCAACTTAGCTAGGCTAGTAGTCGGAAGTGAACGTCATCGCATTCTGCCTCGATGCAAAGCATCCGATTGTTTCAAGTTTGGTCGAGTTGCTGCTCGAGTTCGATCACCAATGTATCTATATTATGTATACTATATTATTAAAATCGAGGGCCTTAAATTATTTAATTTTAATTTGATGTGTATTTTGACACATTTTTCGTAAGTGTAAGGAAGCAAGAAGAGTCTGATATGATATGCATTTCAATCAGCCTTGAATATGAGCTTTGATTAGTGGCTGCGGGAAAACCTGGCCGGGCCTGGAACATCATAAGAATATGGCCAAGGATTGGAACAATCTTTTTGTTATTACACTTTGGGGAATATGGCATTGGCGAAACAAATCGGTCTTCGAATTGAAGATAAGAAAATAGATGTGGGTAGCAAAGTGAAGTGGATCAAGAACCAATTTAGAGAAATCAAATCAGCTTTAATTAGCTTCGAAAAAGGTTGTCCCAATCAACAACGTAGTATATACTAATTAAGTACATAGTAAAATGGATGCCCCACGTGCAGGATGAAGATCACTTAATGTGGATGGAAGTTGTAACCACAAAGCTCGAAAGGCCGGCGGGGGAGGCATAATGCGAGACAAACTTGGTGATTGAATTATGGGTTTCATGCACAACATTGTGTGGTGCTCGATTGAGAAAGCAAAGCTTTGGGTTGGTCTGTAAATGGTTAGTGGTGAAGTAGCTCATTTCTACTTAATTTGATCTCTACCTGTACGAACTTCTTGGCAAGAGATTGTGAAGTCATAGTCGAGCATATTTACCGGGAACAAAATAGAGCAGCTGATTTTTTGAATTCGGAAGCACTGAAGTATAATAGAGGACACAGAGTTGTTTAGACCCCTCCCGCAAGTCTCCATGACATCATTGCAAAAGACACAATTAGATGATAATAGGCGCTTGTAGAAGAATAACAACACATTAATCGTTTAATGTTAGGTAAGATAACCCTCTATCTTGTAACCAAAAAAAAAAATTTACAATTCTTCTCAAATTAAAATTTTTTCATTATATTAAAAAAAATCATATTTTAGTAAATGTGTATATAATCTATCTACCATGTCATAATTTTTTTATAAAATTTTTATCTGTACTTTTAAAATTTTTAAATCATCATATCATTCATAATATAAAAAATTATTATAAAAATTCATTTTTAATGGGTTAATTTTAATATAATATCTAAATTCACGCAAAAATTATTTAACACAGAGTTTATATTTATGGCGTGCAAAAGGCACCAGTGCTAATGTTGGACACCAACATCGTCAAATACAATTTCCGGGAAAACTGAAAGAAGCCCAAATAACATTCCGAGGACCAAATAAAAAAAGCCCAGAATACATTCTGAAGCCCAAATTTCATTTTCCTTTATAATTTCGTAACCCTGACACCTCACGACTCAAACCGTGAACAAACAGAGCGCCGCCGCCAAACTCGTCGTTTCTCAAGCGAAAATGAAGAAAAAAGCACGCGCTTTCAAGGCCACAGATGATATGAAATCTCTTATACATTCAAACGCTGAGTTCTTCGATCACCTTATAGAACTGATACCCGCAAAATTTTACCAGGCAAAGGATGAAGATTCAAAGCCATGGTACCAGGGCCTCTCTAAAGCAGCCAAGGCTTCGTTGAAGCAACAATCGAAACAAAATCTGAAGTTTTCCCGGCGCCAGCGCTTCGACCCAGAAAGAAAAGCTTCGTCTTCTGCCGCCAACCAGGATAGTTTCGTGAATGCCGAAGAGGAATTGGATCGAGGTCAACAGAATCAATCAGTTACATACGAGGAACTGCGGCAGAAGTTACGGAGAAAGATTGAAGTGATGCGAGGTAACCGTGGAGCGGCGAGCGATGATAAAAAAATCGACAATAGGGATGTGGAGAATAATGGGAAGAAGCGGAAGAGAGGAGACGAGTCTGCCGGACGAGTTACTGGGAAGGAGGTTGTGGAGTCCCAAGACGGGGAAGAAATTATTGAATACGGTAAAGTGAGATTGGGAGATGACGAGGAGTTGAAAAATAGGAGGAAAAATAAGAAGGGGAAGCTTTCGAAGGTGAAGGAATTGGAGAGAGCACAGAGATTGCAAGAGGTGAAGAGGGAAAACTCGGGAGTCGCCGAGCGGGAATCGTGGATGGCCGCCACCAGCAGGGCAATGGGGGTGAAGGTGCACGATAATTCGAGGCTGATCAAGGATAGCATCAAAAGGGAGAAGAGGAAGAAGGACAAGAGTTCCGAAAAGTGGAAGGAGAGGGTGGAGGGACAGAAGAAGGTGAAGGAGCATAGGCAGCAGAAGAGGAAGGAGAACATCGAGGGGAGGATCAAGGACAAGAAGATGCGGAAGATCGCCAAGCGTGAGAAGAAGCTGATGAGGCCCGGTTTCGAGGGCCGGAAAGATAGCTACATTACTCAGGAGTGAAGATGTTTCGGGTTACTGGTTTCGAAAATGAATTAGGATTCGAAACTTTAATTTTGAGTTCTTATTTTGCTGCAAAAGGAAGAAACATACCTTGTGCGTGTAACATGTTTTATCATGCTATAAAATTTATGATTTTCCTCATAGTGGCTCATTGTGTATTGTTATAATTGGTGCGTTTTGATCTAAAATAGAGCTAATGATGGAATGGCATGCTTAGTAAACATGGTTTCTCGGCTAATGATGGGGATCTGCATAAATTCTTTGACTTCAGGATTGAAGATGTATTCATGTGCTTGTTTGTAGTCATTTTTATCACGTATTCGGATATAATATTGCAAAGCAGAGATTCTTATGTCTTTAAGCCTTTGGGGTGTGTGACCTCAAATTTACTTCACTATTATATGTCGGCAATTTCATATCTGGGATGTGTCTTTATTGTTTTGTTTTGGGTCAAATTTTCTGCACTTTTTCTCTAGAATACATTTTAAGTTTGTGTATCTGGTCAAATGTCTCTCAGTTAGTTCCCTGTGTTTTGTGAATACTCAAGTTAACTGTAGCATACTCTGTTGAGAATGGATATACTAGTTATCTACTTTGGTATTCTCTGATCTGTTCTGGAGAATCGGTATGCTATTATCTGAAACTGGTATAACGTATGCAATGTGCTATTGTCTTAAACTAGTCTTGATTTACAGTTCTTAAATAAGCAGTACTTTATTTTGCTATCCATTTTCTGAACCAACCTTCATCAACACACGGTATGATACGACAACAAAACAGGCAGTAAAGAAAAATATGAGGTATATTGACATTAAATTCTGATTAATTCTGAAATCAAGATGATAATGCAGGTTACGATGAACACTAAATCAATTAGAAGAGAATATTCCACTACCCTGCCCCCTCTCTCTAGGAAATACTCAATCTCCTTGCCCTAGCCTAAGCTAGTAGAAAAAAGCTAGAATCCTATTTCTCTAATGACTTATGCCTTATATTATTTCCCTTTTCAAAGAACATTGCCAATTTCCCATCATCGCTTCTAGTATATTCTTGACAATTAGGAAATTGTATAGGCCCAATATATTTAATCCCGTAACATGGTTGTTGATATTGTGAGGTGTAATGTACTTTAGCCCACTATTCTGAGTAACCTTGGAATTTTGTCTCGAAGTTTTCCCAGATTTTTGTTTCCATACTGTTTTGCATCTATCTGTTCGGGGGAAGATTTTCCAAGTGAGTAAATAGATGTACCAGACGTGAACTTGACCCAACTTACATTGATGGTAGACGCCTGAAAATTACTTACCAAAGAGTTAAGGAAGTACTACTTCAACTCATTTCAGCATTCGTTCCATTCAATACCGTGTATTTTGTAACACTACAGATACATATTACATGTGTCATTTAGATAATTGCTTTCTCATGAGGAACTTGTTGATATGGTACCTTTTCTTTTTGCCTTGAACTTGGCAAATTTGATTTCAAAAGATGGATAAATGAATTGGATGATAATTTTGGCTTGAATTATAATTATTGTAGGCTCTATGCTTAGTCCTCAGCATCTGTGGAAGGAGTATCCCGAATATAGAGCATGACATGGGCGAGGGTGCTCCAAAGTAAAGAAATTGCAACGCGTTGGTTCTTTGTCAGGTTATTAATAGTTTATGGATCTCTTGCGAAAACCGCTTCACGAGAGAGGCTAGTATGTATTGCCTTACGGAGTTTGGCTAACTAAAAAATCCATGACAAAGCGCATGACTGAGTGTCCTGAACTGATTTTATTGTCAGTTTCATGAATCATGTTATTCCTGTTTTTATATCGTTGAGAGAGAGTTTTGTCAAAAGAGATTGGTCTTGGTGACTCCATACGACCATTACAAATAGTCTTGCCAATGCTCATAAATGTAGATAGATAGATATTCAATGAATTTACGCCAGGAAAGTATCCATTCCCTATGTAGTAGGAATAGTTGCCCATCCAAGTGGCTATGGCTAATTTTTTCAGATATAATTTTCAAGCGCATTGTGATGCAATGGCAAACCATTATATGATGTGAACATCAAGAGAGCCACCTTCCTTGAATATATGATATACGATCTTTGATTTAAAAAAAAAAAAAAAAAAAAAAAAAAAAAAAACACAAAGTTTGGTGAAAATAATTTTTTAAATTAATTCTCATAAGTTATAATAGCTGATACGGACACACAAAGTATAATATTTATGATATTTGGACCTATATTCCAATAAAAATAATTAATACAATAAAAGTTTAAAACTCCGGTTTTAAAATAAGTTAACTAACTACAAAATACAATGACAAAATTTTCGAAGCTTCAATTATGATATATTTTAAATATTTCAGTTTAATTTTTTTGTAGGGTTGAGTTATTTACATTTTGTTTTCATAATTTTGCTAATTATGTGAGTTATAAATTAAATTATTTTAAATATATAAAANAAAAATATTAATAAAAATATAATAATTTATATTTGTATTATTAAATTTATATTTAGTTACTAATAGTTTAAATTCAAATAACATATTTATTTTATTAAAGTATGATTTAAACAGACGGTTCGGTTTTTTAATAACATAAAACATAATCAACATAAAACCGAAATAAGAAATCTGAATTTCGGTTATGCTGGTTTAGATCATATTATGCTCATGCCTTTTGATTTTTATGTAATTATCAGAATTTTTCGTTTTAAAAATGAGAAAACAAAATTTTAGACCAGAACTTGTTTAGAAAACAGAAAACGATTCCCTTTAATTACGTATATTACCAATTGGGGAGTAGAAAATCCATCTCATTTTTAATAAAAAAAAATCTCTTCCGAGGCATGCATTGTTGGAGGAAGAGAAGAGGAAAAATTTGATAAAAATATCATTAATGATCATTCTTACACTTTTGTTATATCACTCGATTACAATCTCTGATAAGCCTCCCTTTAGATTAGTCCTGTTTGAAGCCCCACAAGTCTTTGCAGCTAACATGTTTAATGTAGAGCTTAAATGTTTATTATCTTCAAAAGCTCGGTTTTCGCACTTGGAATGCCTAGCTTCCCGGTTTCTTGACGTATGAGCACAACACTTTTCGTGATGATAGTGAGACGTCTCTTTCTTGGGTGATATGGGTGAGTTCCGGTTGTCCTGCTCACGTTTATGTGTCTCATGGCATCCCTTGTGCGTGTGAGCTGATTTTACCTGATCATTTTTCTTGCAGCAGCTTGCATTTTCAGAATGCTCATGGTTGTGTGCTATCTTCGATTCCAAATATTGAGTGACTTTGCCAAAGCACTGGTGATCGATAACCGTGGTCACCTCGTGTGTATGGAAATCTGTACTTCGTCTGTGCTCTTTGGCTGGAATCGTACTCCCACAAGATTCTTCGTTTCCGAAACCAACATGATGGTGTACAATCTGTGATTCCAAATCTTGATCAACTTTGCCGCAGCCTTGATGATCAACAACCTTGGTCTCACTGTGCGGATGGTGATGTGCATTGCAACCATGTTTGTCGGCTGAAATCGAGCATTTCTTACTCCCATAAGATGTTGAGTTATCTGGACAAACATGCATCTGCGCACTCTCCGATTTCAAACCTAGAGTGTCTTTGCCACAACAGCAATGATTGGTAATTGTTGCCTCGTCGTGTGGGTGGAAACATGCATTGCAACCGTGCTCTTTGGCAGAAACCGAGCATTTCTTACTCTCACAAGATACTGCATTTTCAGAAAAACCTTGTTTGTGTGCTCTCTGCGATGACAAATCTTGAGAAACTTTGCCACAGCATTGATGATCTGTAGTTTTGGCCTCATTATGCGGATGGTGATGTGAGTTGCGACCATGCTCTTTAGCCGAAACCGGGCATTTCTTATTCCCACGAGATGCTGAACTCGAATGACCTGAACCACATTTGGAGGCACTCTTCTTGGATGAACACAATTTAGGCTCACATTTCTTCTGAGACTCGATATCAGAGCAACAGGAATCACGAGTATGAGATGAACATGGTGTAGTATGGCACTTGTGTCTGTGATTGTGCTTGTGAGAACTTGACCGACTCCATTTGTTCCCTCGTGTAGGCGTTCCTTGAAGCAGCAGCATGCTGTTGAAGATCACCAACAAGCACGTTCCAACATCAGTAAGCACTGCAGCCCAAACGAGTGGATGGCCGGCTATAGCCAATCCTACAATGGCAGCCTTAGTTGAAATTGAGATTATCACGTTCTCAATGACTTTCCTTCTCACTTTCTTTGCTAATCGTGCAGCTTTGGGTATTCTTTGGATGTCATTTGACATAAGGATGACACCTCCTGTTTCTGTTGCAAGTGCTGAGCCTGAAACTCCCATGGAGATACCAATATCTGCTGTGGCTAATGCAGGGGCATCGTTTACGCCATCACCAATCATCGCTGTTGGACCTTTCTTTTGTAATTCGGTAATGATTCTTGATTTGTCTTCTGGTAGGAGTTCAGCGTGGATAACATCGAAAGAACCCCCTAACTAATGGAAAAAAACTTTCTGAGCCTGTTCAATTTCTTGATACGCCTCAATTTACAATTTTGAAAGAAATCAAATCATTCTCGGTACAAATGATGATCTTACCTGAGCTTGTGCATGCTTGGCAGCTGCATGACTATCTCCAGTTAACATTACAGTTTTGATGCCTAATGACTTGATATCGTTGATCGCTTCCTTTGCTCCTGTTCGGCATACGTCCGAGAGACAGAAAACACCAGCGAGAGATGACTTCAAGAAAACATAGCCAATGGACTTTCCTTCAACGTCGTAACCTTCTAAGTTGGGAACTAGATTTGAGAAAAAGTGCAAGCAAAGATCAAGAAAAGATGATCCATTGGGGGTAAGTCCATAAATTTTTAAATTCTAAGTTGCTCTCTCAATAATTTTTCTTTTGCGTAAACAAAGATTGAAGAGGTTGAGTTTTTCTACCAGCTGTACACCCTGCTCTCGAAGCAATTTTTGAGTTTCCCACGTATAGTTCAACATCATCAACTCTTCCACAAATCCCTTCTCCTGGAAAATTCTGAAACTTCTCGACTTTCTCAGGCTTTGGCTCAATGCCATATTCTCTAGCAAAATCTATCAGAGCAGCTGCCATTGGATGACTTGATTTGGTCTCAAGGCTTGATATCCTGTATTGTTTACAGGAAGACAGTCACGATCCCATTATTTGGACGCAAAAAACGATACAATTTGACTAAAGAATCACTACCAATACAACAAAGTGTTCGAGGTAATGTCGTCCTGCAATGATCTCACATCCGCCACCAAAAACTCTCCCCTGGTTATCGTCCCAGTTTTGTCAAAAGCCATGATTTTAATCCTAGCCAATATCTCGAGATTCTCCGCCCCTTTAATCAGAACTCCTAGTGTTGCAGCTTTCGAAAGTGCACAAAACATGGCTACTGGTGTGGACAGGAGAAGCGCACAAGGGCATCCACTCACTAAGACCACCAGAGCCAAGTGATACCATTCTCTCTTGTTGTGGACTCGGAATGCCAAGGGAACTACAGCCAAAGAAGCAGATATAACCACAATGGCTGCAAGAAATTTGACAAAAAAGTCAACTTCATTTTTCTTGTATTAATCGCCTGAGAGACTCCTTACGTGGCAAAATGATTGTTACATATCTTTATTCTGCCGTACGACTTAAAAAGATTTGAATGAGATCATTATCATCAGATATTTTTGATGTAGTTGAGGACTCTCCATCTTAAAAATTTAGAACGGCGGGAAAAATAGAAAGAAAGATTGCATTTACCTGGTGTATAATACTTTGCACACTTGTCTATAAATCTTTGTGTTCTGGATTTGTTGTTCTGAGCTTCTTCAACAAGCTTTGCCATTCTTGCCACCACACAATCTTCTGCTACAGCAGTTGTTTTAATACTAATATAACCTACAAACATTCCCGAAACGAGTAAATTTCATGATAGTTTATATCGCAAACTAGACATCAATACAAGATCAAAAGACATATGTATTATTACCATTAACATTGATTGTGCCAGCCCAAACGGTGGAGTCTTTCTGCTTAGCCACAGGAAAAGATTCCCCTGTCAAATTTTTTTCGTCTACTTCGCAGTTGCCTTCGACAACTACCCCGTCTACTGGTATCGTTTCACCGGTCTTCACAGCAAGAAGAGTGTTTAATTTGACTTCATCTGCATTGATTTCTTCACCAGTTTCGGCTAGGATGGCTCTCTGTGGGACGACGTTTGCTAAGGATGACATGATGGAAGTGGCCTACAAGGTTGCGAGAAATCTTCATCATTGGATGTCATCGATGCTCTACGTTTAAATTTAGTTGAAAAAATTAGTTTATGACGAGAAGGGCCGGTGCAGTGATTTGCTTACCTTGTGGCTGGCCCTGGATTCGAGCCATTCAGCTATTGTGAACAAGAAAACAATTGTGGCAGCTTCCCAGTAATCATGAAGGACAATTGATCCTGAAACTGGAATATGTAGAACTTGTTAGCGATATAAAGCAATTCCACCATTCTCAACTTCGAATTTATGGTATAATTTTAGGGAACATTTCGAGTATATAACATACCCGCGATCAGAACGAGGATGTTGATGTCAAGTGTAACGTTTCGAACCGAAGCAACGGCCTTCAAGAAGATGGGTATAATCCCAACAGCAATGGCACCAAGTGCTAACCATTCAAGGGGACCATAAATAAATTGAAGGAATGAAAGCAAAAGCAATGCACCACTAGCAATGGCATAAGGGCTTGGCCATCTGTTCTTGTAATTACTTGTCCCATGCACTTTCACGTTTGCCTCTAATCTTGCTTGATTCAATGCCTTAACTGTCACCAATTAAAAACAATAATATAGGCTATGTCGCAACCATATGATGACTGTATGACAACTATTCTTGACTTGTGAGATGCGATCATCACGAAATATCTTTCATATGGTAATAAATATAGATAACATTACTTAAATTATTGTAAAACTCGATTCCAATGTTGAATACATTGACTTTTTTGTGAGTACTAAAGTGGTCAAATCCAACATGATTAAATAAATAGACTGGAAGATTGTTTGTTTCTTAAGCGTATTTGATTTGGAGCAATTATGAGATTGACGACATTCTGAGAATTTTCTTAAGATGCATGCGAGTGAGAGTACAAACACACTGGAAAGATTCGTGTTAGTACAAGGTGACAGTCGTCAAATCGGACATTACTTAAACCTTGTTGCTCTTGTGTTAGTTCCTACTAGTATATAATCCCACCATTTTTCAAAATAACATGATTAGAGAGATGAGAATTGTTGCTATGCATGTATGTAGACAAACGGACGTGGGAGGGTTAGGAACGTGCTCGAGAACAACAAGACTTGCACGCATCATTATTAGATTTTCCCAAATTCTAATAATGATTATTTTAAAATATAAAATTCCCCTCCCTCTTATAAAAATTTCACTGGTCATATTAAAATTGCTAGTGGAGAACACAATAATCGCAGCATAATATCTATGCCATCTTTTTTATTCATATTATTAATATCAATAATTGATAACTTTATTCATTTGTCCCATATTCACCCACCCACCATCTGGGGACGACAATCGGGAAAAAAGGTGAAACTAATGCACGCACAATTCCTGTGCTCCAGCGAGAAACACACCAAACTTGGTTTCTCCTTTTTCGCTGGATGCATTTACCAATATTTAATTAATTAAAAGGAAAAATGTAATTAATATATGGCATAATTAAATTGGATTTTGGTTATATAACTAATCGAATTTCGTAGAGCAGAAGCAAAATATATATATAAATAAATAAATAAAATTAATCCAGTAGAAACCAATTTATTGTACTAAAAGAATATCCAAGTTCAATTTAGACCCGTTTACACGATCAATTTTACACAAGGGAAATAATAGTGAACATGATAACTGTGTGATTTTTTAAGTAATTTCCCCAGAAATTAATATCTGACCCATTCAAATTCACTTTCAACGTGATGCTGTAATGGGATCCACACAAACGACAGATTACACAATGGTTGCTATTGGTAGCTATTTTATTTTATTCTCCAATTCGCAAAAATAATATTTTGATGTACGTAGCTCGATATTTAATTTAGTTCACTATGTGCGACTACAAAATTAAATAGCTTGATCAATAACTAAGCAGAATGGATCATAATACTTTTTAGGAAAAATTGCATTGTTTTGTCTTATAATCTTGTCACTTTACAATTTTGATAATCTATTTTATCAAATTTATATCTTAGTCATATATATTTATTTATTTATTTTTACAATTAAGTCGTACGTCATTTTTCTATCGAGAATACTGATGTGACACTACACACGTGAGTTTCGTTATTAGCGCCTTATCAAAAAAAAAAATACTAAAATTGTGAAAAACAAATATAACAGACTAAGACTGAAATTTGACAACATATAAAATAAAAAATGCAATGAAACAAACATACAAGTCCAAAAAAACTAATTTATCATACTTTATTTATGTAAGAAAAAACTGTAATTCACTTACTTTTGATTGTCAAAATTGAGTCTTAGTTCTGTATCTTTAAATTTTGACAATTTTAATAATTTTTTCTTAGAAGTATGTGTTACTTCAGCACTATATTGGTGTGATCTCAATATCGCAACATTTGAAAAAAAATTACAATTGAAACAAAGACAACATGCAAAGA
The DNA here is from genome assembly GCF_012295235.1 of Primulina huaijiensis. Lineage (NCBI taxonomy): Eukaryota > Viridiplantae > Streptophyta > Magnoliopsida > Lamiales > Gesneriaceae > Primulina > Primulina huaijiensis. The sequence continues at coordinate 30,128,149 of NC_133307.1, forward strand.
CTGAGATTTTGCCACGTAAAAGATCAAAATTGCAAGGACAATATATATTACTAAAATCACAAAAAGACAAATAATTCAACGTAATCATATTTTCATGTCGAAAAATATTGCGAACACATACCAAAAATATATCATATAAACACAAACACACGAACAAAATAGCAACGACAAGGACGATATTGAAAAACAAAAACTTTAGTTACCTATTTGAGTATGGGAAACGAGGAGAGGATCATGAAAAACGATGACAGTTTTAGTTGGGACAATCACTGAGAAATCTCTGACTCCATCGAGAGAATTTAAAATTCTTTCTATTATTGGAATCTCAGATGTACAGCACAGCCCTAACACATCGAAATAACTTTTCTGAAATTGTTTCCCCACATTTTTGGTAGAATCCATAATAATAATCCTTCTTCAATTCTTCTGCAAACCCCCAAAAAAAAATTCAAGAAACATGTCAACTAACATGCATGCATGCTTGATGCTCCTACTCATAATGTATAATATGGGGAATTCTTGATAAATTTAATTTTATTTCCTAAATCAGAAAATGTTTGAGAACTCCATCATTTTCAAATCATTCTTGTTAAAATAGACACACGCATAATAATAATAATAATAATAATAATAATAATAATAATATTGTGAATTTGATGTCATCCATCATTCTGATCAAGAATATGTATGAGCCGGCGCAAGACATTTGCACGGGAGGTAATTCTAAAAATGATATAATTTCGGCTATATATATAGTTTTTATTATGTAACAAAAAAATTTAGAAATAATAAATTATTGATTTTTCCCCCGAAATATCATTTAACCTTCTGGGTCGGAAATTCTTCTTAAACCACTGCTTATAAGTAATTGCCAACTAGCTCTGTTATGCATGCCAATAACACTAGCTTAGATAAGGTCTGCGTCACTCGAATAAAAAAAAATATTCAAATTTTATGGGTAATTTTCTTGAACTACAAGTTTTAGTGCGATCATCGTCACTCGAATAAAAAGAAAAAATCAAATTTTATGCGTGATGTTCTTAGAAAACTCACAAATTTTGGTCTTTTTTTAAAAAATACATACTAACTCATTTTGTTTCGAAATTTCGAATCCATCTCGTGGATGTTAAACACGCCAACATTCCGTATGCATGAATTATATTATGCAAGATAAATTGAACTAACCTTTCGACGAATGAACCCGAATAATTCTCCTGAAAAAAATGCGAGAAATGAAGCAAGGAATAGGCTTTACATATCATGAATATCTATGGAGATCACAGTAATTTAAGGAGAAATTAGTCGGCGATAGAGAGGATAAATCATATATGATATATATTAGTGTAATATATCGATGTGAGAGATAAATAGTTAAGAATAATATGGTTGGATCCACATGTAAAATGCATTATCCTTGCATTCTTTTTTGTATCAGTAAGCACACATTCTGTTCTTTTGGTGCATGCGGACTTGGCATGAGATTTGTGCAACTATATATAGAGTTGTTATGTCCCAAAAGCAATGTTTTTTGCTTTAATATTTTTATTGGTTTGAAAAAAATTCAAGATTTGATAATTGGTGGGAGAATTATTATTTTTATTCACTTTAGGGTAGATTATTAATTAGATATGCTTTTTACTTTTTCTTACATTGGTTTATATATAAAGTGTATCAGATATGGCTTTTCCTTGTTCATACATTGATTTTGATATAATTATGTTCATACATTGATTTTGATATATAAAATAATTAATTTCTTTAATCCAATGTACGAAAAGGGCAAAAAAAAAGAAAAATAAGCATATCTCATATACCCGAAGTGACTAAACGATTAATATTTATAGGACCGGGTGATTGCTATTTTACCAAAAGATATAACTAGTCGTAATGGTGTAATTTAAATTTTTTAATTCTTACGATAATCCGAGCGTCATGTTTTGATCGCTCTACCCTACGTAAACAATTATTGTACTCCAACCATATCTATATGATATATTATCTTATCTTGTGATTAAAATTGTGTTGTCGATGTATAATTGGTTATAAATATGGTAAGCTTTCTGATAGTGCAAAAAATAATTAAAAATTACCAATTTGTAAAAGTGGATACAGAGGCGAAGCGCATAGTTGAATATATTCTGAGTTTATTAAGACTTTTCGTTTCAAATTTAATATCAAATATGACATACGGATTTATTTGACCAATTTTTTAAAGTATTATTAATATTAAATAATAAGGTTAAATATTTTAATTTTTTTTAATAATAATAAACTTTAGATCGTGCGATAAGATTTGTAGTTTTATTCTTTTAGAAAATTGAAATCTTGAATCGATTAAGCTAGTCGCAAAATAGAAAAGACATCATTTACATTTATTTGAATAAAGAATGAAATTATTGAGAAAATAAAGCATTGAGTTAAGATCAAGAACTTGTACGAAGAAGAAGAAGAAAACATGAAGCAGTTGAAAATTAACATTTCTCATTTTCTGTAAATAACTAACTTGTAATAGGTGCATCTTAGTCAATACATAATCGTGTTGGTTCTTCCCCAAGGCCTTAGAAAATATGTCCGCAGGTTGTTCCTCTGTAGCAATGTGTGATGTTTCAATGAGCTTTTCTCATATTTTGCCTCGAACCAGGTGACAATCAATCTCTGTATGCTTTGCTCTTTCTTGATACAAGAGATTAGCGGCTATATGCATCACAGCCTTATTATCACAATATAAGGTTGCTGGCAGAGATAAACACCCTCCCGTATCTTCAAAACACCAACAATCAACACCACTTCACATGTAGTATTTGCCATTGCTCGATATTCTGTCTCCGCCAACGATCTAGAAACCGTGGTTTAATTATTTCTTTTTTTTTCCCCCAGAAATCAGGGAGTCTACCAGCTTGATGCAATAACCACTTAATTATCTTCTACTCATAAGACACGACAGCCCGATCTGAATCACAAAATGCGGATATATAAGGTAAGAGAACTTTGAGCCGATAATAAAATTCCACCTCCAGCAGAATGCTTCAAATATTTCAGTATCTGATGTGTTCGGAGCTTGCATGAATTAGCTCAAGGTTTGTTCTGCAAAGCATATATGTCTGTCTAGCCTAGTGACTGTGAGATAATACAATCTTTTCCAATTTTAACCCAACAGTATGTATTAATTGAGATTTTATTTCATGTATCTTGTTTCAGAGTATCTATTGTTCTATCATCCATCCACACTTAAAAATATTGTATTTGTTTCAGAATAGGTATCTTGTAAGATGATCTCACGAATTTATATTTCTGAGACGGATCGATCCTACCTCTACATAACATGAAAAATAATATTTTGGTATACCAAAAAATTTAAATATTTTTTTATGAGTTATGTTATATTGGAGATCCATATCACGAAATTAACCAGTGAGACGGTCTCAGCAGAGTTTTTTTTATTGTTTCAATCATGTCTTTGAGACTATTTCGTCTATTGTTCTTTTTAATAAAAAAAATCTAAATCAGCTTTCATAGATTTTTTCCGTTACTGGATCAAATAGAAAGGTGATCATAGCAAAGTTATGTGGTTGCGGTTTGATATAGAACAAGATTGATAATATTCCATCCACGATAGACAAATTTTTTTATGGATCTATAAATGTTTTTTATTTTATTATAATTTTGTATTAGTCAAAAGCAACATATCATCCCAAGGGCCTTTGAATAGACAAATTTTTAATTTTTCTTTGTTTCCTATTTCTGGGAAAAGCCAACAAATAATATAATACCATTGAAATGTAAACATAATGCGAACTGATGGTACCATTATTAATTGGTTGACGATTTTAAGAGAAAAAATTCTCTAACGAGTACAAATCATATAAAAATCGTCAGCCGATGTTTAATTTATTAAATTAAAATCTTTGTGCAGATTTTGTTTTGTTTTTGTTTTTTTACCTTTTTTGAGCGGTGTGCTTTTTCATGTCCTATGATATATAACTTTCTAATTACATTTTCAGATTTAACGTATAGAGATTTGATTGAGGATTCCATTATGTCGATTTTGGTCATTTGTTCTATAATTTTGATGCGTTTACGTGACCATCAGCACCACATAGAAAAAAGATAAGAATATAAAAGGTGGTGAGTCGATCCCCAATGGTTACATGATTGATCCTTATCAAATCTTGAGACATAATAAAAATTGAAAATGAGTGCGTGTACAGCGAAGAATTACACTCTCTGCCGTATTAAAGGCGAGAGAGGGTTGAAATTTGAAAAAGGTTCCAAAGTTTGGTAAAAAAAAAATCCAATGATTAAAGTCTCAAATATTCTGATTTTCGTTGGATGTCCAAATAGATTCCATCAAATTAAAAGACTATGGAGGTAGACGTACGCTTCCATGTAATTTCTAACAATTTGTTCTCTTATGAATATTTTTGTCGTCATTTGTGAAAATCGAGTGCTCACATTATTACTTTATATAGTCTTGGATTGGATCCAAACGCCAGGACTGTGAATACCTTATTCTTGGGTGTTATGAAATTTTTTTAGGAAATATATATATATATATATATAGATATATTCCATTTTCGTCGGAGCGTCGACATTATGTCAAATACGTTTTCGATGCTACAACAACAATTTCCGGGTTGACTTGAAAATTTATGTGAGTAAAAAAGGAAAATAATAAGTTATAGAAACAAAACTACGATTTTCTAAATAATTAAAATATTAGTGAGTGTTTTCGTTGTTTTTCCTTCTAGTGTGTGCAAGGCTTTCCCGTAATTTTGTTGTTGTTATTATTATTATTATTATTATTATTATTATTATTTCTAAAAATTTATATTTTCTTGTCATTCCATCGCAATGTGAGGCTGCCGCTCACGCACCTTTCCATTGAGACATGCGATCTTTCTTTCCTATATGCAACTGAAGGCCACATGAATTCCGGATAATTTGTTCTTAACATAAAAAATAACATATATAGTCAATTTAGTATTTTAAATTATCATTTTTTTTTATCTAACACGTAAAAATTGGTCCTTGTATAATTAATTTGTTTGTAATCATATTTGGACAAAATATTGACGGGATGCATAACAAAACGCCGATGTTTAGTGAAAAACAAATCTATTGCATCAAGATCAAACTTTGACTACTTAGAGAATCAAAATCCGACATAAATAACTCATTTACAAGACGAATGCAACTGTTTTCTCTTAAATGCTAATATTTAATTGCCTATTGGTAGTTCGCAAGAGACACGACCTTTTGAATCGTGGACGTGCCTTAAAAGTTGCTTGCTAAAAAGTGAAACCTGGTGTTCAAGTTTGCAACTAAAATCTGAAGAAAACGAAATGACATTTAAAGGGAATATTTTTTTCCCATAAAAATATTTGCAACTAACAAGTGTCTGGTGACATAGTTTTACCTATCTATATTCATGAGACGAGTTGAGTTAATCCATATTTACAAAGAAAATAATAATTTTGGTATGAAAAATAATAATTTTTATGAACCAAGTCGAATTAGAGATCTATCTCTCAAAATTGATACGTGTGATGATCTTATAAGAGTTTTGAGCTCACATTTTACTAATCGCACTTTTTTTTTTAATCTCACTATTGAAAAAATTACCACTCAATGATTTTTTTAGGAGTTAGAATAATATCACCTCAATATTTTTTAGTATTCTCGAATTCCGTTTCGACAAATTTTAAAATTATTTCGAATTCAATTTCAACAACTTTTATTTTTTATTTTTCGCATCGAACGGATTTTAAAATTTATATTAGCTGAAATTTGTTGTCAAAGTAAAAAAATAGATTTGTGAAAGAGCACAATAGTATATAATTAAGACACCTTCCCCTAGATAGGGTTTGGTCTTACAATAAGGTCCCTTCAGGTTTTCAAGAGTTTACGTTGATTTTAAACAATTGGAGTACACTCAATCGGTTTGTATTCTGGAATCTGGTGCTAGCGAAATATGGTCAAAATTACGATTATTGCATGATATCGAGTTGTCTTTATTATATATCTTTCAAATTTTCACTGATAATTATTATATGTAAAATATTTTACATATTAAAAATCCATAAGTGTCACGAATTGAAATTTTTATTTTCAGTCGGCATATTTATCTTTCTTGGGAAAAATCACAAGATTCGTCTAACAAATTTACGTGATATGGAGAGCTCCTTGCAACTTCTCAATATTTTCGACCTTCTAAGAACTTGATCTTGACTACTTAACAACTCAGCTTAATTCATACTTAAATATTTCAAGCCTTTACAAAATAAATATTACTTTCGTTACCTTTTCTTGCATTAGACTTGGCCATGTTGGTAAGGATCCAATCGAACTGTAACTTCATTGCAGAGCTCAATCATGGTTTAGTTCAAGCTTGGAAATATCATCTTGATAATCCTATCTTCAAAAAATAAATCTTTATTTCCAAAATCCTTTTTTTTTTATGACTTCTTAGGGACCATAGGAATTAAAAAAAAAAAAAGAAGACATGGCCATAAATAATCATTGATATCTTTATATTTTTTTTCTCTTTAATTGATTTTTTTAATCAAGATATTATAGTATTATTTTATTATCGCAAACAAGTTGTATTATCATCTTATATGAAATAGAATGTGTTGAAAATTTTATTCACTGTTTTTTAATTGTAGAAATATTTTATTAGTTTTTTTTATTGTTTATCTTAAAATTTGGTCCAATTTCTCAAAATAGCGAGATATGAGATCATGGGAAGGATTGACAAAATAGAGTAGGTCTCTTGTGAAACGGTCTCACGAATCTTTATATGTGAGACGGGTCAACCATACCGATATTCACAAAAAAAAATAATATTTTTAGTATAAAAAGTAATAATTTTTCATGGATGACCCAAATAAGAGATTCGTCTCACAAAATACAACCCGTGAACCGTCTCACACAAGTTTTTGCTGACAAAATATTGGTTCGAGCTATAAATAAAAGTCCCGCCCCATGTAGGGACGTAACTTAAAATTTTTTTTCAAAAAAATAATAATTGAAAGATGCGTGACTTTTTTCCTTTTTAAAAAAATAAATAAATAGTCAGATTCATGGTTTTTTTGCACAACAAGTTGGCTAGTTAATGTGTAATGAATTCTTACATACATAATTAATTTATATATTTTTATATAATTTATTTAAATATGTAGAATAAAAAATAAAATATTCCGTGTACTAAATTGGTTAGGGTACTAATATTGGATTCCATGAAAGTGTACAACAATATTAGTTTATTTCATACTCCGGAGAAGGAGTCATCGTCGCACGGGTCGAACAAAGCCCAGCCTTTTTAATCTGAAAGTCATCCCTTTTTAATCTTCTTTTCAAATATTTCTTATCCAGAAACGATTCTTTTAAGTACCACTCGTTAGACTGGCTATCTCGCCTGTGTTCCTCAATTTAACGGTACATTTGATCAAGAAAAGCGGAAGCTTGAAAATGCCCACATTGAATCTGTTCATCAATGCACCAGTTGATGGAGTTGTTGCTTCTGATATTCTCAAAGATGCAACCAAAGCTGTTGCCAAAACCATTGGCAAGCCTGAATCCGTAAAGCCTCTCTTTTTCTTGCGGTTTATACACTGATTCAGCACGTTTGCTTTTGTCTGCTATGTGTTTGATGGTATTCGCATCGATCGAAAGGAACCCTTTTTGCGGGCTGGGTTGAGTTTATCAGTGTCTTTGCTACCGTGTTTAGCTTTCCCATTGGGCTAATTTTTGCGCTCACATTTTTCCTATACGTGTACGAAATTTTACTGCTTGATCGACAGCGGCGGAGGGACGGTTGGCCAGCAAAGCCTGTTGCCCCTCCTTGTTAAAAGTTTCATACGCGTGTGTATCACAGTGTATGTATATATATTTTGTGATTTTACATGTTATACACGACATAAAAAATTTGTTTTTTCAAACATTAAAAAAAATGTTTTTTCGTGGTATCAAATTCAAATAATTTTTCAATATTACATCGCCCTGCAGCTCATTTCGGCCCTTCAATTTTCTGAGTCTGCCTCTGTCTGTACACTAATTCGAGTCCACTGCCCAATGAAGTGACGTCTTGTGATTTTAGTCGTGCTTGTGTTCTTACGCTTTGTGTGTGATTGTGCAATGCTCATCCAACCTTGACCTGAAAAGGCACATACATCTCTACCTTTTAAAAGATGGAAGTTTGACATTGTGTTGTTATGAGGTGCCTACGAGGCAATGAGCATTCGCTACATGTAGAAGATACGTGGTTTATGTTGCCGATCGATACTGGGAAAAGATGATCAATGCTGGAAAAGATTCGAAATAAATTTGTGTCAACGTCTTATAGAATCTAGACTTGGGTCTTTTTTTGGTCATTTTCGCAAGAAGTGGCTTTTAACTTGTGATGGAATTGATGATTGGAAGATGTTTTGGCTTATTCTTTTTGTATGCTATTTTGAATTATGACTTTAGCACTTTTTTTTTGTGGTGGATTTGTTGGTTTTGCAGTATGTGATGATATTGGTGAATGGAGGAGTCCCCATTTCATTTGGTGGGACTGAAGAGCCAGCTGCCTACGGGGAATTGATATCCATTGGTGGTCTTGACCCCAGTGTCAACGGCAAACTCAGTGCAATTATAGCTGAGATTCTGCAAACCAAGCTTTCCATTGATAGTTCCCGCTTTTACATCAAGTTTTACGACGTTCAGGTAAAATCGTTGACACCGACTAACGCTGATAGCTTGGTCTATTAAATTATATTTTATCAATAAAAAAATGTTAACTGAGATTCTTGCTATCTTCTTTCTCTAGCGCGCGTTCTTCGGGTTCAATGGCTCAACTTTTTGAGTGAAGCAGAAGTTACCGCACACAAAGACTGTATTAAAAATCGAATGCTCGTGCTTCTCTGGCTAGAGTAGCCGTGCTAGCCCTCACAATCATGCCAGCAAAGCACATAAAGAAAATTCCAGAAACATTGGTTGTGTCTTGTATGAACAGATTCTGTCCTCCAGTAATTTACTCCTATTTTCAGATAGACTTGTTGCCTAGAATTATATCTATTTAGCTCTGTGTTTTCTTCTCTCAACTTGTTTGATTAAACAGAAGTATTGCACTTGTTGCTCATTGGGGATAAGTTCATTTCCTGCAATTACTGGGGACCTCAGTATCTTGGACACAGGCAAAACAATGGATGTCCTTGAAAAGATTTTTTCCGACTGCAATGGAGGGGGGTGTCTTAAAATTTACATCAAACCGGCATAATTTATATTTTTACAAGCATTATATATTCGATTTCTTTCGATTCGGACTGTTTACATGCGACTTTGTAGTTTGGATGAGACGAGGATAAATTCAATTTTTTCTATAAAAACTAGTTATTGTGCAAATAAAATTAGCCTCGATCTGTAACAAAATCAAGAGTGACGAGAAAGCACGCTAAAAACTAATATGTCCACAACCGCTCATTCAAATTCAAGACAATAGAAAAACAAATCCAAAGTTCAAATCAGGATTTTTGGAATCCTCATTTAAGTCATACATTGAAATTTTTTGTAAATCTTCATCTTCAAAAACAAGAGTACTCTCCAAATCATCACTTTAGGCACAATCAATATTCATCCTCTCAAATAACTCGTTGGAAATATTATCATAAACAACTACATTTTTTTCTATTTCACTTCAAAATTTTCATCTTCATCAAAATCAATCTCACTATCATAAAATTCGACTTCGTCATTGGTTTCACCTCTTGTTGTTTGTTTGAACTTCTTTTTGTTTCTCTGACACACCAAATGCATTTATCTTATTGATTGTAATCACATTATCCTGTAGTAAATAAATTTCTACTTCATAGCTTTTGGGAGAAATTATTCCTAATTTCAAGCATAACCGTCCCAATGCATCTTACGTCCTCTGCATACACCCGAAGTTCAATCAACTCTATCTTACCTATGTTTGATTTTTACTGTTTAACACAATTTAATTGTAACAAGCTGAGTAGGTTCCCCAATCTAGTATGAACATGAAGAATATTAAAATAAATACCTAATATCACACCTCAATAAATTTATTCATAACATTACAAAAATATAAAAACAATCGTAATTCAGAGTGTATCACTTCTTCTAGCCATGAATCACTAAGTAAATCCAATGTCAGCATATGAAACAATAAAATTATAAGATGAACTAAATATTCGAAACAATAAAAATATATCTTAAAATAGGTAAAATACCAGCAAAGCCAGAGGTTCTTCTGTTATATTTTTTTAAAAAAAAATATTAGTCTGACAGAGGTCGTCTCCTGCAAGCTTCCTTCTCAATAAACTGAAGCACTCACCGCTTGTATAGGATATCACACATAAAAAGTAGTACGATCGTCCCCTATTTGACCCTCTTCCGCCGCCGCCGGCTGACGATGGCCGAAACGAAGTTTAGTGTGATGGTCAGCCTGTTCAATTGGATTCAGAAGAGCAAATCCTCGTCGGTTAAACGCTCCAAATTCCGCAAGTTTCTTGACACATTCTGCCGCCCCAGCAACGGCGACGATTACTTCTCCGCCATTCGGTTGATACTCCCAAGCCTCGACCGAGAGCGCGGATCCTACGGCCTCCGCGAGCACGTCCTCGCCACAAGCCTCATCGATGCCCTTGGAATGTCCCGTGAAGCTTCTGACTCCCAACGTCTCCTCAACTGGAGGAAGGGAGGCCCAAAATCTGGCGCCTTTGCAGGAAACTTCTCTCTTGTCGCAGCTGAGGTCTTTTCATTCTCCATTTTTTTATGATCATAATGGCTGGTCAGGAAAAAAACCTAGAGTTAAATTCTGCTATCAAGTTGACATCTTTTTTTGCAATCTATTAGTTATTGGCGTTTTCAATATTGATAACTGGAACTGAATGATCTTACTGTTTTTCGTATATTTCAGGTGCTACAAAGGAGGCAGGGCATGGCGTCAGGAGGACTTACAATTAAGGAATTGAATGAGTTACTTGATCGGTTGGCTTCAAGCGAAAATAGGTTGAATTTTGATGTGAAGTTTAAGTAGACTTATCAAATGTTCTATCTTAATTCGGGAAATATCAGTACTGTGATTTGTTTTTGCATTTGAATCTTGCTTTTGTGGAAAATGCTCGTTCTTAACTTTTATGTTCTGAATCACGAGCAGCTCAATTGACCTTCATGATTATGAATTGATACTTATGCTTTTAAATCTTGATACAGGACAGAGAAGACATCGGTTCTTTCTGAATTGATTAGGAAAACAAATGCTCAGGAAATGAAGTGGATAATTATGATAATTCTTAAAGGTATATTTGGTTACTAATTTAATCTGATACTGCCATTTGTAATCTATTACTGATTTTATGTATCAATTTTTGCTTTTATCTTTTCTTTCTCTGCAATTTCTCCCAATGTTTTAGATCTCAAGTTGGGAATTAGTGAGAAGAGCATCTTTCATGAATTTCACCCTGATGCTGAGGACCTGTTTAATGTCACCTGTGACCTAAAACTGGTTTGTGAAAAGTTGCGAGATCGAAGTCTGAGACATAAACGACAGGTTTGCTTCAGATGCCCAAATCATGTATCCTTTTTTATTGACTTTGTTCACTGTGGTGCATGTTGGAGGAGTAAGTACGCTTCTTAACTCATTTGATATCCAACAATCATTAAGTTAGGGTTGATCACCACCAGAATCATCGATCATAGTCAGTATTGACTGAATGTACACCTACTTTAGTAATATTACAAAATTCTGAACTGGATTATATGTATTGGATAGTTCTTTTAACATCAAGGCTGAAGGGCCTTAGATAGTTCATTTTGGTTTTGTACTTCTTCTTGTTTCCTTTATATGAAGTACTGTTAAACGATGATATGTATGTTTCATAACTACCTCAGTCTAGGACCTTAGTTTATTGTATTATGTTCTTACATCATAGCACTGCCATTTGGATGCTTGTAAACGTACAGTTCATATATACTTGGAATATGGAGGTATTGTTCTCAGTACTTCTATTTGTTGTTCTGAACTGTAGCGTGCGATTACTTAAATTGCGAAGATGGATTATTCTTTGTCTGTCTTGGCTTATTATACGTAATTCTATATTACGGGGTATTAACTTGTTTGATGAATTTTGCAATTTTGAATTTGGGAGAATCCACTGTGTAGCTGAAAATTGGTTTTTAGATTTGCTTCTACCTTGTTCTCCGCCAATCATTACCACCTCATTCCTGTGTGTTGGTGGTGTCTGTTCAGACCCTTTCTGGTTAAGACCATAGCTTCAAACTACTTTTTTGAGGAGTGGATTCTTCTTTCTTTGCTTGATAACACTCCCACCCAAAAAAAGAACTCTGCATTTTGGTCCAAGGAACAACAAGAATTCTTTTATTATGCGACTTGTCGACATGACATCAGCACAGAGCTCTGTCCCTTCCACCCCCCCCAAAAAAAAAAAAAAAAAAATCCATGAGACTATTCTTTGCTACAATAGATGGCTTGCCTTGATAAATATTTTTCTTTTGGTCTTCATGTTCCATTTGCTGTTTGAAGGTTAGAAATAATGCTATTTGAATTGTTTAGGACATTGAAGTTGGCAAACCTGTTCGCCCTCAACTAGCTATGAGAGTCAGCAATTCCGCTGTTGCATGGAAAAAGGTCTGTATGTTTTTTAGTTGATTTCAAATACATGGAACCAATGCACTTTTTGTTACTTGGATGGTTGGTTCAAATTTTGAGGCACATGTTTGTGCTTTTATTTTTTTGCATTTATATTGAAGTTGAAAATCCTCAGGTATCCTGTTAATTTTTATTTATGTTTTACAATGAAATAGCTTCATGGCAAGGAAGTTGTTGTTGAGTGCAAATTTGATGGTGATCGCATCCAAATCCATAAAAATGGAGCAGTGATAAATTTCTTCTCGAGGTGGTTGCTTTCCTGAAATCAACTTTTTTTTCCTTTTCAATATCTATTGGTAATTAATATATGTTTCTACTCGAATTTGAATGGAATATATTTTTCTATGGTGAATCAATCTTGATAGTTATAAATTGCCTGTGTTAACTTGTTTATGGTACTTTGCTCCTTGGTACTATTAAATTCAGAGAATTAATAGCTTGTGTATTTTATCTGCTTGACATCTAATGTTACTGGTTAATATGTGACTTAAAAACAGTGTCAGATGCCTGAATGAAATTTCCTTTTCTGTTTTGCACGGCAGGAACTTTCTTGATCACCCGGAATACATACATGGCATGTCAGATATTATAAATGAGAATATCCTTGTTGACAGGTGAAAGTTTCAGAAAACATATTTCAAATTCCTAATCTTTCCCCATGAGCAATCTCTCTCCCCCCTCCCTATGTACTATTTGTCTTTCAGTGTTTCTAATAGCAGACTATGAAACGCTGAGTTAGACTTACAGAATCTTTGTTGCTGCCAGCGTTGCCGGTCATTTTTTTCGTAGTTCCTTGAAAAAACATTTTGTTGTCATCTTGGTTTGGGGAAAAAATGCTAAATTCTGCTTGGAAAAACAATTTATATCTCCAAAATTTGTTAGTTTGTAACTGATATATATAGTCCATGAATCATGTCAAATCTGTTGAGATCATTTTAACTATAGGATCCATATGGAGCCTGGACAACAAAATCAAACATATCCTAATGAACTTTCTCTACCTAGTTGTACATATATCTTGTCTTCAGTATATGCCATCAAACTTTCTCTGTTTTCTGGCTGTACATATGAATATAACCTTCCGGCTACCTCATCGACCACCCCCACCCTCTAGGTTGAGAACCACTATGCTTGTTTAGGAAAAAGATTTACATGTATCCTGTGAATTTTTTTAAGCTATTGGCCTCAGCTGAAGTATGACCCTTGGATGCTTTTTAAAGTGCGCCATAGTTTGTCTGATGCTTCCTTTAGTATCGAGATACAGAGATTAAACTGGATGAATGAGTCACACGTCTTTATTGCAGGTGTATTCTTGATGGTGAAATGTTGGTTTGGGACAAATCAGCGAATCGATTTGCAGAGTTTGGTTCTAATCAGGAAATAGGTTTATTGTTGCATTGCTGCCTTCGCTTGCTGTTTTACTGTCTGATGTAGTATCCTTGGTCCATGTGTCTATATTAATACTCACTGTTCCATCTTTCTTATTCTTGTTATCGCAGCCAAGGCTGCAAAGGAGGGGCTTGATAGTGATCGGCAGGTGTCTTTTATATAATGTGAAGTATGAAGTGTAGATAATTTTTTTAAAACTAGAAGCTTCCATTTCTCGGTTTTCATGACCACTTCCTTCTGATGCAGTTGTGTTGTATCCTTCTGTTGCGCCTGAATTCCCCAAGCAATTCAGGCCTGAATGCGATTCTCCAGTTTGGTCTGTATTTATGACGTGCAAGATAAAATAAAACATTATATTTGCAGACATCTTACTCTTTATTTTTAACTTTCCTTAATATAAGTTGTAACTAGATGTTGCATTTGACATTCTTTACGTTGGAGATACCAGTGTTATCCACCAAAGCTTGAAGGAGAGACACCAGAATCTTAAGAAAATTGTCAAACCTATAGCAGGTCGGTTGGAGATTTTGGTTCCTAATGGCGGACTCAATACTCATTGCCCTGCTGGTATATAATACTTTGCTTTGCTTCTGTTTGACGTTTTCTTTCGTGTAACAATACTTCTTTCTGGTAGACATACTGACAAGTTTTGCCAAGAAGTTTATGTTTATTATACTACTACCTTAAGGTTGCACTTGGGTTCATGGATTTGATCTCCTAAGATGCAAATCCATCATTTTTGTTTGGCAACAAATAAAAAAAATGGAAAATTTGAAATACATATTCAAACCTAATATATTTTGGCGATTTTGGCTGCATGTGAAATTTCTAATAAAATAATTATCATTTCAAATTCTTCCATTCAAAATCCATAATGAAAATCTAAATCCATCAGTCTAACATAGACAAATAATGCAGCCAAACTGTACTTTAAAAACTGGTAAGGATTGGTTCACTTCTTTACTTTTTGAAATTACAAACGGGGGATTGCTGTTTGTAACTGTCTCGAACCTGAGACCTGCTCTTATGATGAGAGCTTTGGTGTGATTTGACCACTTGAGGTCCTGGCGGTTCACTTCTTAATTTCATGGTGTTTGGTTTGGAACTAGTTTTTTTTGTCCTTACATCTTTCTCATTAGTTCTGGACACTGTTTGCTGGATGTTTTTTGGTTGCTGCTGTATGTTTCTGTTTAACTGCACTATCTGTCAGGGGAACCTTGTTGGTCACGAATTGTTCATAATGTTGATGATGTTGAGAGATTTTTCAAAGAAACCATTGAGAACAGGTCAGAAAATTTTCCGATTATATGTCCAGTCTTATAATTACTACCCATTTTTAGAAGTTCATTGGTGTTTATGTTCATGAATTTTCAATATTCTCTTTAAATATGTTTATCTACATTTGTAAGTGTTATAATGTCCGTGGCAGCTCGCTGTGCATCTTTAACAGTGCGATTTTTTTATGGCCATTGGAATTCATCTTGACGTAGAAATACTTCTGTATTTGCAGTGGGTATAGTGTGCCCTCTTGTTGATGCTATCTAGTATGCAAAGTTTATGTGAAATTTACAAATCTTGTGTTACCTTCCTTCCCCCACCTCTTACTTTTTTGAAGAAATTTTTCTTCCACTGGCTAGATAAGTAATGGATACATGCTAAAGCACATCAAACACCTTCATATTGTGTAGACACTTGGTGTGGTGCTCACTTTCTGCCTGCAAGTGTTTGTTGAACTCCTGTTAGAGGATTTTCATGGGTTTTTCCGTGAGGGTAATTGACCTTATGAAATATTTGTTTGTTACAAATTAAGCTTGGTAGTGATTCTTTTCATGTTTTTGTTACTTTCAAAAATGCGTGTGTATGTGTGTTCCTGGATGCTCCTAGGTGGTTTTCTGAACTGCTTTGACAGTCTGAAACTGGTCGAAGATGGCGCTGTATTACTGTCTAGACTTTCTTTATCTAATTGGTTTGTGGCTGATATTCCGAGAGTTGCCTTTCTACATATCTGATAGAATTGCCCCAGCAAATGGATACACTGACAGTCTGCACTAGTGGTATTATAAATTCTCATAGGTTGCATTTGGATTGATGGACTTGGAGCTTAGAATTTCAAATCTATAATAGCAAATACTTTTAGTTGTTTGGTTAAATTCATTTGATAATGAATTTTAAATCTTCAACTACTTAATTTTGAATCATTATATTGAATTTTAAACCCGTCTAATATGGGTCTCAATATGAAGTTATTTCAAATCCTTGTTTCAAATATTTCATTAAATCCAAATCATTCCATCGAAATGCAACCTTAGATGCAGCTGGTCTTTGCTACATGTAACGATAAATTTTTTACACTTGTATCAACTCAAGAAAAACTTTTGTTGGTTATTTAAACGAATCTACACTTGGTGGACTCTGATAGATAAACAAATACAGCTTGCATGCCAAGAGTGATAGATGCTGCTGAAATAAAACATCTAAGAATGGGATAAATGAAAGGATGGGATCAGAAGTGAAATTGTGGGGTGTTGTAGGGACTTTGATTTTCTCATGATACTCATGTTTGTATCCATGAAACTATTGTCAATGATAGTTACCTAAACCATGATTTCCCCTCAAATCATCTAGTTTTTTTATACATACAATATTCGTTTTAACAATGTCAGAGACGAAGGAATTGTTCTGAAAGATCTTGGCTCCAAATGGGAACCTAGTGATCGAAGTGGGAAGTGGCTGAAGTTGAAGCCTGATTATATTCACGCTGGCTCGGATTTAGATGTTCTTATCATAGGTTTGAAACTAACCTTTAACTTCTTCAACAGAGGAGGATTTTTTACACTATTATGTTATAATACTTGAGCCATTTTATGCAGGGGGATACTATGGATCTGGGCGTCGTGGAGGAGATGTGAGGATAATACTTGATTTTGTGTTTGTTTTTTCTTCATATTCTGTAATTAAACTTTCTGCTTTTGTTACATGCTTGAAGATTGCTCAATTCCTTGTTGGTCTGGCAGAGCGTCCTGCCCCAAACACGTATCCTAGACGGTTCGTCTTTTTGTAACTTTTTAACTTAAAGTTCTTTAATGTATCATTCCCTCTAAATGTGTTTTAAGCTTTTAGTATGATACAGTTACAGTTACTTTCTCATAATTTTTATTGTTATATAATTCATCTATCGAGATTCGAGAGAACTGTGATTTTTACTTGTTTATATTTACTTGTGCTTTATATCACATTTCTGTGGGAAATTTGTTTTCATTCCATGCACTTAGGTACATGCATGTTAGAACTGGCAAAAGATGCCTTCAGTATTCACCTTCTATTTTTGTTCCTTCTTTTTTGCTTTGGCTTTCTATAGTCTTTTCCTCGTTTACTGTAATATGATTTTTAATTCAGTAATATGATTTTTAATTCAGTATTTATTCTTCGAGCTGATAGTCTCTGACCTATAATTGTTTTCAGCATCAGAATCTTTCAGTGGTAGCTTTTCTATCTTTTTTGGCATTTAGTAAATTTTTAACTCATTAATCAGCTGGAAAGCATCCAGCATAATCATTGTGTTACGAGGTTGTACTTGTAATATCTGACAGATTCTTAAATCAATGTGTAACTTAGTGGAAAAGGAAGTGCTTTACCTGTGGTATTAATGTTAATTTCTTATCCTTTTAGCCAGTCCTTGGGTTTTAGTGGTCATAATTTCCCTTTTGACCAACCCATGGCATTTTAATGACATCTGTTGTGGGAAACTGGATTAGCCCTTTGCAGAGACAGGTGTTGTTTTCAGTTATGAGTTAATTGTTGTGGTCCTGCAGATTTGTCTCCTTCTGCAGAGTGGGTACAGGGCTCTCTGACGAGGAGCTTGACGCTGTTGTGACTAAATTGAAGCCATATTTCAGGTAACTGTTAATCAACAGTGTCTGAATCTGAAAATTGTTGTACAAATTTTTGGCTGCCAATTGGTGAGATGACTGCCGGAAAGAAAATGTTTAGGTTGACTCATGGTCTTTGGTTTAGTTTGTTGGATTAGTAAATGCACATTTTAACATGGAACTTGCATGAAGTTTGATAGTATTCATGGGTGGGGCATTTGCAAGCAAACAGGTATTTACGTGGAATTAAGTTTGAATTACAAAAAAACTTTTTAGGCTTTTATTTCTGCTTGCAACATAGATCGTAATTGAATCATTTCTTTTCGTAAAATCTCGAGCAATGCCTTTTGCAGGAAATATGAAAGTTCAAAAATGGCACCACCAAGCTTTTACCAAGTTACGAATAACTCAAAGGAGAGACCAGATGTTTGGGTTGAAAGCCCGGAAAAGTGAGCATAAATTGTTCAGACCGCAGCTCTTTCTTTGTGTTTCTCAACCTTTGTGCTTTTGTTTGCAGATCGATTGTCCTTTCCATCACTAGTGACATTCGAACAATCAGATCCGAGGTACCCTTGTAACTACCAAATATTTTGCCGTTCTCGCAATGCACGTCATCTGAAGTCATTTAAAATGATATTGAACTTTGAGTGGGATCCGAGTTTGGATTTGTTCATCACTCGTACCTTTACGTTTCTGCATTTTGATTGTGTAACTATTCCCTAGGTTTCCAACCATTTTTAGTACATCTTTGTGGAATCTAGTTTCAAGTGTCATGATCCTATTTTAATTTTTTATGCGTTCAGGTTTTTGCTGCTCCGTATAGCTTGAGATTTCCACGAATTGATCGAGTGAGATATGACAAGGCTTGGCACGAATGCCTTGATGTGCAATGT
Organism: Primulina huaijiensis; assembly: GCF_012295235.1. NCBI lineage: Eukaryota > Viridiplantae > Streptophyta > Magnoliopsida > Lamiales > Gesneriaceae > Primulina > Primulina huaijiensis. Next base: position 30,146,973 of record NC_133307.1, read on the forward strand.
CAGTGCATCCCTGAATTTTAATATTTCATCATCTTCAATAGATAATATTGATCTTTTTTTATTTCTTGTTACATTATCCGATGTTTCATGTACAGTCAGATTACTATTTTACTCTCTCAACCAGCTGTCGAGATGGATTATTTTCTTTTTCACTATTGCAGCTTTTGTTGAATTAGTACATTCAAGCAATGGTACCACCCAAAAGTGGACAGATTATGCAGTTGAGGATAACAAGCCAAAACGTGCAAAGTTGTCTAGAGGAGCGAAAAAGAATGTTTCTGCCGTTCCTTCCCATTTTATAAAGACAGATGTTTCGCAAGTTAAGGGAGAGACTTCAATATTTTCAAACATGGTGTTCTGTATCCTATGACCATATGCTAAATATGGCCAGTGTGAAATATATTCGGATTTAGATATTTCGTACAGCTGTGTGGTTAATTCACTGATAATATAATACATCAGAAATCTTTTTACTTTGGAAGGGATAATCTTCCAAGTTAAGAATACCGTAGACTGGTCTGAAGAAATAGTAATCTTTGAAAGTCAATTGGCTGTTATCATATAATTAGTGGGACCAAAAGTGTGATTGCTCAATCATTTGGTGATTATTTATCTGTTTCAATTTCCTTAGGTTCGTCTACGCCAAAATTAACTTATTTAGTTTTTGTGAAAGAATTTATTCGTTAATTGAACCTCCTTGACATTTTTAGACTTTGTAAGTGTACCTTCGTCCCATTCGCTTGATTCTCTGCACAAAATGGTGGTTGAAAATGGCGGTACTTTCTCCATGAATCTGAACAGTTCGGTTACTCACTGTATTGCTTCTGAGAGTAAAGGTCAGTTTCTCATTCCTCTTCTCACAAGAACACGCAGAAAAAGTAAGTGCTTTTATATACCCAAAAAAATCTAACGTTTTTGTACAAATATCTTGCAGGAATCAAGTTTCAGGCTGCAAAGCACCAGGGAGATGTTATTCATTGCTCTTGGTTCATTGATTGTTGCTCAAAGAAGATGCTTCTACCTTTACTGTCAAAGTTAGCGTAACACTGTTTCACTTACCTCCATGTTGATTTATAACCCTGTGATTTTATTTATTTACTAGATTTTCGTCTTTTGTGAAGATACTATCTTTTCCTCTCCGACATTACGAAGAAAAGGTTGCAAGAAGAAATCGATGAATTCTTTGACTCTTACTATTTGGATATTAATACTGCAGATCTCAAACAGGTATATTAATCTGCCAAATTCCCCTATATGTTTATTATGTTGATAATCGTGCTATATCACCAGTGACTGGAAGTAAAATGTGCACGGATGATGCCTTAATTAAAATTATTTAGTTTTCTTTTTTTTTTTATTTGTTGCTTTTCAGATCCTAAAAGACATAGGTAAGATCGAATATCCCAACTCAATTGAGTATTACAAGAAAAAGCTATGTCCGAAGGAAGAATGGACTCGCTTTCATGGTTGCTGCATTCACTTTCATCTCCCAAACCAATTATTGTAAGACGATTATCTCTCTACACTAGAATATGAACCAAGTTAGATGTCGGTTGTATTTGCTGCTTTGAAGTTGAGATTTAATCCTCTTTTATCGTGTTGTAGAAAAAATATGAACTGGAGTTAGATGTCGGTTGTATTTGCTGCTTTGAAGTTGAGATTTGATCCTCTTTTATCGTGTTGTAGAAAAAATATGAACTGGAAAACTCCATTGGAGCTTGCAATGAGAAGGATGAAAGTTGAGGTTTCCATGGGTGGTGGAACTGTTACTGAGACTCTTCACCATGCTACTCATTTAGTAGTTGTGTCTTATCCACAGCTTGATGTGGACTTTGATACGTTATTGAGTAGGTGAGCAGTACTTTATGCCAGGATAAACACTAACTGTACTTTTCGGTCGATGGCTGCTTAAATTTATTTTAAATCTTATAGCTTATTTATCCAGTGTCTTATTTCTTTCAGTGCATTTCCCCAACTCCAAGTTTTCTTCACAGTTACTACTGCTATTTACTATCGCCATACAGCATCTTGGCATTACAGTTATAAGCCTCCTAAAATGAGTTGAGAGTTCAGGTTCATGTAACAGTTGTAGGAGATTCCATTTTAAAAGAGAGGTTCAAAAATCAAAATAATGATTAATGCCTTCAGTAGATGGGTCCTTTTTTATCATATTATTATTACTTAGTTATTTTTGTCAGTTTCATGGAGGCAGAGAGGGCTCTCTTGCGCAGTAAAAATTTGCAAATTGTCAAGTCAGAGTGGTTGGAGAACTGCTTCGAGAAGCGCCAGAAGTTGCCAGAGGAGAGTTACAGTTTGAAACCCTTGGGCTTTGGCCAGTCTTTATCAGAGTTAGAGTAAGTGTTGAAATAGTCTAATTAATGTTTTATGCACGACACTATCTTAAAATCATGGAAACTCGTGGTTACCAAAAATACTTTGATGTATTTCTTACCTCGTGTTTTTTATGCTCTCTGCATCTTTTGTTTGGCAAGGCTTAAAGGTGAGAGTTGATACCCTGAGTATCTGTTGCAGTCTTAAATTTTTCGTACACTTGAACAGGGGTCATTTTCTGTCATAATCCATGAGTTCAGGGATAGCTTTCAGTAATATCTCCAGAAGTATAGCCACATCTCGTGAAATTGCTAAATTTAGCCTCGCCTTTTGACATTGCATATAAACAATCCTAAAGCATATGGTTGTCCTAGCTGAAACTAATTTTTCACCCATTGCTCTCACCACGAGTGTAAAATGTGATAATCATCTATCAATGAAATATATACATGGAGATCATGTAAAGCATACAGATTCATACGTGATTTCACCATAAGTATATGTTCTGCCAGTAGATTTGCAGGTATTTTCAATTCAAAATTTATGTTTCGCAGCTAGAATTACATGTTAAACTGTATTTATTGTGGTATTTCAGCGATCAACACAACGTTGGTAGAGAAGATTACAGTAGCTATTTTAATATGGGAAATAGGGATGCATCTCCTTCTTCTGACAAACGTGAGAAATGGAGCAAAACCTATGCTACCGCAGATAAGCCAAGATTAGTCAACTTGCCTACCAGAAGTATAAAAAGGAAACGGGGAAGTTCAAGTGGAAATAATACGGGAAAGGAAAAACCAATTGTTAATCAGCCTCGAAGAACAAGAGCACGGATTGGAAACAAGCCTGCTAAGATATCTGAAAATGAATCAGATGAAGTTGCTTCTTTAGATGAGAAAAACACATCCGAAAACAGTGACATGAATTGTGGGATCCCTGAGACGGTTAAAGATAAAGGAAAATCGGGTTGCAGTCGTCCTCGAAGAACAACAAGGGCTCGGATTAGGAACAAGCCTGCAAAGATTGGCGAGAATGCGTTTGATCTAGATGGTTCATCAGATCGGCAAACTATCAGAAAAAACTTTGAAGTCAGTGAAGCAAAGCTCGTTCCTGATATTCAAATGGAAGCAACAGTGGAAGAGTCTGAAGCACCAGAAAGAGGCCAACCTGTTGAACCAGCCGTTGCTGAATGTAGTGGGAGCAGAACACAGTGCAACAATCAAGTTGCGAACACACTCGATCCGGTTCAAGCCATGCTGCTAAATATGTTACCAATTCTTTCAACCCAGAAAACCGATACTCCTACTGCCATTGTTGAAGAGGTTAAATTTCGAGATACTGATCAAACTCAAGATGAAGAAAAATTGCCTTCAAATGTTGATACAAAACCGGCTACGAAAAGGAAAGTCAGCTACAAGGATGTCGCTAACCAACTGCTTAAAGATTGGTAAACTACTTTAGCGGTTTGAAGTAACTGTATAAAATATTTCTGTATTGTCGTTTGAGACTGGTTGTATTGTGCTACTATATATGTTATGCACTGTATTATATTTTTAATTAATGTTTTTTGAGTTTCAGATAATTTGACTAGTATTCGATGGACATTTTGTTGCTGCTTCACTCTGAACAGGTTCTTCCATCAACTCTTTGGAAGGTGTTGCAAATGTTGTATAACTTTGGGTGTTAGAAAATCTGGATAACCTATCAGTTAAATTGAATAATCGATAACAGCTTTAAACCAGCTCTTAATTGGGTTAAACTGTGTGGGAGGGGTTGAATTCCGTTTAATCAGTCTAAATTCACTCTCTGCTCCTTCCATTTTTATATTTTACATATCCATACGATTAAGGTTACGGGTTTCGAAATGGTGAAAAAAAGAAAGTGTTTTGACTCACTGCTTTCTAACTAATGCAAGTTCTAAGATGGAGATATTTCAAATTGTTTGTTGACAGATGACAAAATCGAGTATTTTCTGAAATTATTTCAATAGTGAATCTTGTGCATAAAATTAAATATATATTGTTTAATTAGTTGCTCATAGGGCTGTCTGGATCATTCATTGTGGCAATGGCACTTTCTATCTTCGCTCTCAAAAGCTCCTTTTCTTCCTCGTCAGCCTGAAATTTATAAATATGAATCAAATCGAAAAATTTATTTATTTCCATAAATATATTAAATAAATAAATTTGATAACCAAAATACCATGTATTTAATGTATATGATACTTAATTGATTATTGATTTGGAAAAAATATAGATAGCAAAGTGAAATACTATCGATGGATTAAACTCAATCGAATATATCACTGTTAGATGTATACTAAAAAATCTTAGCAACAAATTTAATCGAGCAATTGCAAAAATTATAAAACATAAAAAATTAAATTATTTTCATATTTATTATCTAATTTAGCAAACTATCACTACATAAATGAAATTAAATCTTCCAGATTTATTTTTTTTCTTCCCTTTTTAGGGGGGAAAAACTCGATTATAATTAAAAGAAAACGGGAATCAAACGAGATCGTGGAATTTAGACTGAGTTTTGATTCATAAAAATATTATGCACTGAAATATATATTTTAAATAATAAATATATATTTTTTGGAACAAAATAATAATTTTAAAACACCTAAATATCTTTTTCACGAGAACAGAAACGAACAAAATATTTTATCACTTTTTCAAAGATTTCACACACACACAGTTAGTCACACACGCACGAATTTATATAATATAATGCAATATAAAAAGTGACCGATTAATACAAAGTTTAATAATTTTGATGGATGAAAGCTGCAACATTGTGGATTATTGTTAGGCACGTATATAAATAACAGGACTTTATTAAAAGTAAATTTAATTTCAATTTATGCATAGGTTCTTGGGATATAAAACACTTTGGTCCCCATATTCTTTAATAAATTCCATAGATCAATGATTGTCCATAAATAGTGGGTTTTTTCGTCTTCATTGGAATAGAAAAATACTTAAGTCATGGGTTTTCATTCAATATTTTTTATATATATATTTTAAAAAAATGAGTATGTTTGATGTGAGATGATTTCTGAGAGACAAGTTGATCCAATAAATATATGCAATGAAAAAGAATAATTTTGATATAAAAAATAATATTTTTTATGAGACATATCGGTTCGAAAACCCGTCTCACAAATTTGACATGCAAGACCCTCTTATAGTAGTTTTTTTATAAAAAAAAATTCCCTACTATTAATTTAAATCTTGGGCAATGTAAAGTTGACATACATGTATATGTAAGCAACTCTTTTGACACGCTAATTGTTTTTAATATTAAATGTTTTCTGCTCAAAATTTCATCATTATAAGGTTAATTTTAAGAAACGATATCATAAAATTCTAGATAATGAGATATGAACGTAATTTTATAATTTTGACTCATTCATGTCATGCGTAAGCTTGGAAAAAATAGGTTTTAAATTCCATCAAAATAAATCAATTATTATTTCTTTACTTTCAATTTAAAAAAACATTTACCCATTTTAATTAATGAAATATATAGAGATTATTGAATTAAAAGATATATACTTTTATAAAATGGAAAAATGGAAAAATAAAAAAGCCTACCTCAATGAACACAGTCTTCAATAGCCTTCCTGAAAAAGCTGTGATATTGGCTGTAATAACTTTGAGCTTCAGCAATTCAAACATCTCACAAAGCTTTACAACGGTATCTGTTCTTTTATTGCATGTCAAGCTTACTACCACTCTCTTTTCTCCCATGCTCGATACCCTCAACTGCCCCAAAAATTTTGGTAAAAATTAAATTAATGTTAAATAATAATAATAATAATAAAAGTTGCATAATTAGTTACATTTGTCCACATACGCATGTAAATATAAAAATACAGTACATCTTATTAAAAGTCAAGAAAATTTCACATATATATCAGTTCTTAACTCTATAATTTATAATCATATATATTTATTGAGAGTTCGCTTGGTAGCTAGAGATAGGCTAAAGCGAGATTAATATTTGGATTACATGTTGGTCATTCTACTAAAAATTAAGCCGATATAATATTGATACAGTTCAAATATTTTAAATTATATAGTAATACAAGCGTCCAATTGCAATCACCGTCCTAGTAAACTTAATTATTTCTTCAAAAAAATCTTCCTCTCAATGGTTGAATCATACTTTCAAGCTTATGAGAATCAGATACGTACATACCCTCTTATACTGATTTTAAAAATTGAAAATTTATCATTTTACCAAAATCTATTAACATTGAAGAAATATATCTTGTATGTTCATTTATTTCCATTTTTTGATGCTTGATTAAATCGTTTACTATCGTCAAATTTATTTATTTTTTGAACGGATTTACGTGTTTCGAGAATAAACTAAAAGATGCAATCATAAAACCCACCTCAAGAACTTCAAGAGGGGATGGATTGAATCTTGATCCATGGTCATATTGGTCCATTCTTGATCTCTTTGCCTCAGAACAAAATTCTTGATCAAAATCACGAATGGGGCGGCTATTTGATGATTTCCCATTTTCCAGCTCTGAAATCTCAGCTTGAAGTATTCTTTCTTCTTCATGTAGTGTTTGGATATACTCAATTGCATCTTTGATAATCGATGCTTTATCCATCTACAACAACAATTTCTCACATACCAGTCATAAAGATCATTGCAATTATTGAGGATTCATTAAATTAAGATATTTTCATTGAATTAAATATGTGATATGGTCATAAAACATGATAAGAAATAATCAACAACGGCATTATTTTTATGTTATGTATGTATTTTATTTATATATAAATGGATAATAATTGTGTCATGATCAAATTATATAATTTTTTTCTTCAAGGTGAACATAGAATAACATATAAAATACCATTGGAGATGAAAGATTTGAACAGCTATAAATGTTCACTCGACATTATATATAGTTAATTAATTGTTGACGTATTAATATAATTGCAAGTTGGATCAATAATTACGCATTAATAATATAATAATAATAAATTAACATTACCTTAGTGATATTAGGGACCACTGATCTTAGTGCATAGAGCCTTTCGTTGAGCTTCTTCCTCCTATTCCTTTCCGAAGCTATGTTTTTTGAAGCCGACAATGAGTGGACTCCGTCCGGCGAGCTCGAGTCGTAATACGTAGAAAGCACTTCATCGAAGTAACTATATTTGATAGCATCGTTTAAAACCCCCCATCGAATCAACGTTTCAGAAAAAAAAAAACATCGGATATAACTAAAACAAGATATATACAAAATAAGATAAGATACGAGTCTATCGTACCTTTCGAGTTCTTCGTTTTGTAGGTACATACTTTCCCAATAATGCTTATACTCATCATCAAGAAAGTTTTCCATATTGATTTATTAGAAAGAAAAATGGAGAGTTTGTGATGCCACTTTCTTGGGAGATTATGAAGGAGTGTTGGGAATATTTTTTTGTGTATTTATAGGACTATTAATATATATCGATATTTTGGTTCATATTTATTGATAGCAACATTACATGCCTAATTAGTGGTAACATGAATCGGCCAATTTGGGACTATTATTGTAAATAAATCTCCGTTAGAAATTCTTTATAAGTAATTAAAATTTTGGTATAAAAAATTAATTAAACATGTCACACACGCATAACGTAACATGCATGCTTGTACATATATTGGTACATATGCTATTAAAAAAAAACTTGAATATATCAAATATATATGGTAAAAAATAGTTCTAAAATTTTATACTCCCTACAATTAAATTCCATTTTATAACCTATGCATGTTAAAAAAAAATTTGAATGATATTATTCGAAAATGAAAAATAGTCCATTTAGTCTTTTCAATTGTCATGTTTTCTGTTTTGGTTTTCTAGTTTGTAGTTGTGTTTTATTCGTATAATTTTGTTTTTTTTTTTTTGGGTTTTTAGTCTTGTTTAATCGGAACGATGACGTGATATCGAAAACTATTGACGTGATATGAATCGGTATTCAAAAAAAAAATTGAAAAATTTAAGAGAAAAACCGTGAAATGACTAGTATACTAATGCACTTGCCATGTTCCTTCTGAACTATGCGGCTCCACGCAAAGTCAGCTCGTCCACACATTAAGGCTTGATTGCTCATAACATTATCTGACTTTTAAACAAACACGCCAAACATGGTGATGGTATCTGAATATGCGAGTGAGCGCAATTTCAAGACAAAATCTCTTAGATATGGTCTCATGTGTAAATTTTGTACGAATGATATATAATCTGATCTATGACAAAATATTATTTTTTATCCAAAGTATTATTTTTATTTGAAAGTATTGACACCCGTATCGCAAATAAAAATCCGTGACAAAATTTCATAGAAGACTTACTCAACTTTCTATTAACCAAAATAGCTGATTAAATTGATTAAAAAAATTGGTTATTTAACTCTAATATGTTTGCTTTCGATTATTAAATTTTTTTAGAATTGACGAAAAAAAATAAAATAAAATAATAATAATAATAAGACTGAAATGACGGAAATGAAGAACAAATTTTTTTTTAAAAAAAAATATATAGGAGGCCATTATGTTCATTTGGTGGTGTTAGTGGTTTTTCGAAATTCTTTTACCCTATATTTTCATCAACAGTTGGGAACAAAAAATACATTGTAATATTTCCATTTAATCGTTAATTGTCATAATTTTTTTCTCATCGGTCCTGCTTTTCGAAGTTAGTTCGGTCTTTCTAATAATTTTTATTTTGGAAAATCGATTTAATTTTTTATTCAATGCTAATGAAAAATTTGGTCGATTAGGTTAAAGAAATCGATTTATTGAGTTTCATGAAATTAGATGAAACCGATGATCAAATTAGCGGAATATGATGGGCAAATTTTGGGAGTCAAAACGCTTTCATGAAGCACACGGAAGGAACATTGTACAATGTGATAAACACAAGTGACTAGGACCAGGGGTATTTTTGTGATTCACTTTTGTTAGTATTTCTAAGAAGAAATCATTAATTCTTAATAAATGATAAATAAAATAAATAGAAAATTATTTTGAAAAAGACAAATGTCTCCAGCAATCCAGCAAGACTTATGTCGTGTTTAGATGTATGGATTTGAAATCCATAGACTTCGATTATATTTTTATTATTAACAATGAAATAATAGATATAATCTTAAATTCATACATTGTTTATTTACACATTAGTTTCACAAATTAGAATGAACTTAAAAATAATTATAATTAACATGAAATATTATATAAACATGTAATGTGTGAATTTGAAATTTATGATTTTGTTTATCTAAAACTACAAATTAAAAATAAATTTAAATATATTTGAAATCCATAAATCTAAATATAATATTAGATTTTTCTATTATATTCCAGACATGAAAAGAAACTTATAGGAGCAGAATTAGCGCGAGATCTCCCGAAAAATGCAACTTATTGGAATTTTGAAAAAAATTATTTGATTAAAGAAAATCTATAATAACTTAAAATGATATATCACTGTTTACTTGTAGATAACTATTCAACTTATTGAATTATTTAGTTTAATTTTTTTATAAATGTATTAATTAAAAATTAAAATAAAAAATATTATAAATATAATTGTTAGGTGCGTCTAATGAGTCCAAACCCGTCAAACTTTGTATATGAGTTTAATTTTTAACGGGTACTTATGGGTACGCGTCCTTCAAAATTTTAATGAGTCGGATCTCGGGTCCATTAATTAGGACTTGAATAACTTTGGATTTAGAAAAAATTAAGTGTGAATTGAATCCTAGTCGTTGAGATTGGGATATTTGGCCGGTGGTCATAGTATTTGTGCTGGAAGGCGACGAGCAAATGGCCTACGCACTGCATAACAAGAAAGATGCATCCATTAAGGTGGTTGTAATTATAGCGTACAAGACAAGAACTAGGTGAACTTGACTTGTCCGTTTGAGTGCAAGACTTGACATTTGTTAAGATAAAACATTTATTATTCGGTCCAAAGTAATTGTTGTTATTTAAGATGTAACTTTATTTCTTTATACTTATGATAGTATAGAGTGTACCTACCTTTATGTTAATGGGTCGGGTTGTTAAGCTCGTGAATCTGAAGAAGTGTGTGTCTATCTGATGGTGCTGATTCATATCTCATAAGACCAGTCTTACAATTTCTCTAATGTCGGCCATGTCCCTGATAGAAGTAGTATTATCCGTTAAGTTTTGGCTTCACTTTTTACGGTCCAAAATATCCAACCAGATAAACGTTAGTAGTTTGAAGAATGAAAAATTCCAAGAGGTCATACATCTCAAGAGGAAACAGTATTACCCGTGAAGATCCCGTGTCACTTTTTACGTCCCCACCTAGCCAACCAGATCAAGCGGAGAAATATCAGCAACTTGACGCACGAGAACTTCTCAGAAAGTCACTCATCCCTGTATTTTCACTCAATCACACTTAACCCAACATCCTCCCAAGAAGTATATAAATATGCTTCTTGAGAGATTTGAACATATGACCTTGTTTTTATACCAATTGTTAGGATCAAGCGTTTACCATAGGCCAAAAACTATAGCTATTAGACAATGTGCAATTTTATTTTCGTATACTTGTGACAGCGTACAGTACACCTACTTGTGTGCTAATTGTTCGGACTCTTAGGCTCATAAGTCTGGAGCATGTCTAGCTGTTGATACTGACTCATATCCATTAGAAATCGGTCTTATCATTTCTTTACCGTCGATCATGTCTCTATCAGAGACAGTATTAACTTGTATTAGCTGTTAAGATTCAATCACTCTTTTACATTCCATATAGCCAACCAGATCAAGCTGAGCAACTTCAACAGCTTAACGTACGATAACTTCCCAACATGTCACTTATTTTAATATTAATCTCATTCACGCATGCTTGATTCAACCACCTTCAATTTCTTTTACTAAGAAAAGACCTAACACACAAAAACAATAAAATACTTTATTTTTATATATAAAAAACTAATACAAAAGATTTTATTACAATAGTTATTTACTTGTTTATATTNAAAAAAATAATATTTTTAGTATAAAAAGTAATAATTTTTCATGGATGACCCAAATAAGA
>NC_133307.1:30181422-30250149 GCF_012295235.1 Primulina huaijiensis
TATATATATTGTAAACACTCGCATTGAATGTTTTCGGGCACTAGTTTTATATTACACTAGGGATGTATATATGTATATATATAACAAAATGATTTATTAAAGAATATATTTTTTGTCATATAATTGTTCAATAATTGTCATGAATAACTTTTTAAAATAATTTATTCCGTAAAATCAATTATTTACTTATTATATGTGTGATTACGTGTATCATAAAATATGGTCAATATCAGAAAGATTTCATGTTTACTTTTTTTAAAACGATAATTTGACATTTAACAATTTTTATTCCCTACCTAATTATATTTTATGTGCTAATGCGACAAATTAGGTATTCGAGTCATAATAAGATAATCAGAGTGGTTAGTATATTTTAACCATGTTTCGTAATTAGGAAGCTCAGTATTAATTAAATAAGGATCTTTCATGTGACTTAATTAATGATCATTAATATATATGTCAACTTCCATGTAAAAATATGAGGAACCCACTTGATGTAATGATATTAGAATAAGTAGAGAATCACTTTCGGTTTAACATAGATTAACTCACCAAGTTGTCGTCATAGAGAATTTTTAAAATGATATAATTTTACCCCTAAATATTTTAATTTTTAACAAAAAAAATAAGGATAACAAAAATATTATACTTGGACCAAAATTCGTATTATTTATGTTTTTGTCCACCAGATTTTGAAATATTAGTTACGAAACTGGATATGATTTTCAGTGTGATCCGTAACAAATTTGACATGTTCATTTCTTTGTAAAAAATAAAAAAAAAAATTATTGATGGACCATTTTTATTCATTTGGTCAGTTTTTTAATAAATATTTAACAAAAAAATATGAAATATTATGGGATCAAATTGTCAGATTATGAATCAAATATTGGAATGAAGATCTACCTAATTAGATATACGAAGGTGAACAAGAATATAAAATTTTAATATAGTCAAATCCACGTTTAAGTTACTTAAGATTAATTTTTCTTTTCTTGAGTAAAACTTTTGTCCAAAAGTGACCATGATTAACAGATATCTCCGCCAATTAACCACATTTTTATTGTTATAATACTGAATAAAGTATCCATGATCGTAGGAAATTGTGTGTGTGAAATAATTGTACTTTTACTTTAAATTGTTTAAGAATGGAACTTGTCCTTTGGGTGCATATTAAGTTATGAATATATTTCATCATAAAGTGCTTAAATAACATGAAAATTTGATCTTATAATAAAGTGGTTAATTGTAGTCAAATTTCAGTTTTAATCCATACGATATTTGTTTATTTTAAAATTTTAGTTATTTTTATGTAAGAGATTACTAATGTGATGCTGGCGTTGCACTACCAATTGTTGAAGTCGCTTTGAATTATTGTTGATTTGTCCAATGACATATTAGTATTCTAGTAGAATAGAATGATGACTAAAATCTCAGAATAAATTACTAAAATTGCAAAATAATTAAGTCAACATATTAAAATTTAAATTCGACTTCTTAAACAACCAAGACAAAAACTTGTGTGAGACGGTCTCACGAGTCGTATTTTGTGAGACGGGTCTCTTATTTGGGTAATCCATGAAAAGGTATTACTTTTTATGCTAATAGTATTATTTTTTATTGTGAATATCGGTAGGATTGACCCGTCTCACAGATAAAGATTCGTGAGACCGTCTCACAAGAGACATACTCAACAACCAAATGGCAACATAATTTTGAAGGCAAAAACTTGTGTGAGACGGTCTCACGGGTCGTATTTTGTGAGACGGATATCTTATTTGGGTCTTCCATGAAAAAATATTACTTTTTATGCTAAGAGTATTATTTTTTATTGTGAATATCGGTAGAGTTGACTCGTCTCACAAATAAAAATTCGTGAAATTGTCTCACAAGATACCTACTCTTGATTGAATCAAGTTGGAGTACCAATATCATATTCTTCTCGATAATAACCACGTAATACAATAATGTTTATATAATATTGCTTAATTTTGTGAGCAGTTTTCATTTTCATTGGATAAATTATTAAATAAATAAATAATTACTTAAAAATAAACTTCTTTATAATTCTATAATTCATGACCATGGGTAAGTGTTAATGCACTATTCCAAATAAAATAATATTATATTAATTAAAATATTGAAAACAAAACAACGAAAATGAATGAATATATGAAGTGTTGCTGATCACCCTCCCGAAGCTGGTAATGGAATCTTGTAAAAATACATCGATCCCAGCTTTATTTTACCTGATCCTCATAAATTCATCGATTTACCTCCTAGACACGCTGTTAATCTCCAAAAACTTTCCATTTTCTCCTCAACATGTCAAAGTTAAGAAAGCAGCATCTCTTCCCCTTCGTTTTCGGTCTGATGGGACCTTCAAAATACTCCAGGTACCTTAAATCTCTATGTAAAACTGCAAAAATCGTGGGTCTTTGTGGGTTTTTTGGATTATTTTGAGGAAGATGAATTTTGATGATGCAGGTGGCTGATATGCATTACGGGAATGGGATGTTGACTCGGTGCCGCGATGTGTTGGAGAATGAGTTTCAGTACTGTTCGGACCTTAACACCACTCGGTTTCTTGAAAAGATGATCCAACTCGAAAAGCCTGATCTCATTGCGTTTACTGGTACTAAACTGTTGTTTCTTTGAATATACAGTGATGTTCTATTCATAGGAGTTCCCCACATGGAAGAGAAGCCGAGGGTTAATTGAAATCGTTATAATTTCTAATATTTGGTTGTTCAGATGCTTTCGATACATACAAATAGATAAAACTCCACAAAATGAAGGTAAAAAATATTGGTTGAGAGCAATCGATGTAGCATGTAATTGAAAATGTATCTGCAACTTACCTCAATTGATCCCCTTTTAAGTTAGTTTTCTTTTAAACATTGAAAACTAGGTAGTCTTATTAGAATCAAATGAAGCTTTTGCAGGTACAAACGGAAACTAGATTGGATGATTGTGCCTGAATTGATAGAAAGAGTGCTTTACTGAGTCCTAGAGGAAGTAAAGAAAAAGAACGGTTCACTTTTACTTTGTTATAGTTTCGAAAACTCTTTCTAAGCCTACGTACTCATAGGCAAACCTTTTATTTTTTCACCTGTTCTATTGCACTGGGAAGCCGTATGCTTCATTCAAATAGATCCCGACTTTGAAGGGCACTTTTTATTTTTGTTCTGTAGTTCATTTTTATTGGTTTATTGCAAATGATGGAAAGTCTAGTATATTTTAGTGTGCTTTGGCCATAAAAGTACCTTCTGTTTGTCCTGTACACTTTTTACATTTATAACTGCATCTTCTTGTTTGTGCCTCTGTCAAGTGAAAATGGTTGTTGCCTCTCGTTTATCTGAGTTTTGCATTCTAGGTGATAGCATATTTGGATCAAGTGCCGCTGATGCTGCAGAATCTCTATTTCAAGCTTTTGGCCCAGTTTTAAAATCTGGTATTCCTTGGGCAGCTGTTTTAGGGAACCACGATCAGGAATCTACCATGACTCGTGAAGAGTTGATGTATTTCATCTCCCTCATGGATTTTTCTGTATCACAAACCTTTCCATCATCTGAAGAGAACACCTCTAATCCCAAGAAACAGAACACTGCGCCAAAAATTGATGGGTTCGGAAATTATAACCTGCTAGTATGGGGTGCTCCAGGTTCCAGTTTTGCCAACAACAGTGTCCTTAATCTCTATTTTCTTGACAGTGGAGACCGAGCCATTGTTGATGGTATCCGAACATATGGATGGATTAAAGAATCCCAACTTAGTTGGCTTCGTCGAGTTTCCAAGAAATTACAGGTAAAGCTTTAACCAAGTGGAAGTATATCCTCATTAGTTTTTTGAGAGGCACGTACGTCCTCATTTTATGCCATCCCTGAATACACCAGAATGCAGAACTATCTAAATATATGAACATACATGAGATTAAATTTGTCCATCCGTTGTACACAAGAATCTTGTTTATGCGCCTAAATTATGTGACAACAACCATTTTAACTCTCACTATCCCACATTGTGGATTTAGAATTATGAACATGTTGCAGGTCACACTAACAGGAAGAAACGAAAATAGCAACAAATCATTTCTCACTGCTTCCGATTCAACCACGAGCTTATCGTTAGCATTCTTCCACATACCGATTCCTGAAATTAAACAAGGTCCCATTAAAAATATGACTGGAACAAGTCGAGAACATGTAGCATGTTCCATTGTAAACTCGGGAGTGCTCAATACTCTTGTATCCATGGGAGATGTGAAGGCTGTTTTCATAGGTCATGATCATACCAATGACTTCTGTGGGAATCTTGAGGGCATATGGTTTTGTTACGGTGGAGGGTTTGGATACCACGGCTATGGTGTAGCTGGGTGGCCGAGGAGGGCAAGAATCATTTTGGCCGAACTTGGGAGAGGGGAGCGGGAATGGAATGGAGTAGAAAGGATCAGGACATGGAAGCGACTTGATGATGAGACGTTGAGCAAGATCGACGAGCAAATTCTTTGGGAGAGAGAGTCATAGCAGATTTCTCGTATCATTTAATCTTAGCTCTATTTCTTGTATCCTGTGCTTCCACGGAGAACAGAAGTTTGATTCATCAGGTACTGCAAGATGTTCGAAACTTTACATTATATTTTCTTGTTCTGAACAATGTGTAACCAGTTTGGATACTCAATAGTGGATGAACGATATTATTGACTTAAAAAACCTTTTTTAAGTCAATATATACATTATTTGTTGTTCTTGAAAAATAACCAGGCTGCGCTGAAGTTGAGTATTTTGGTATAGATCAGCGTCCTTACTATTGTATCAGACCTATTTAGACGTTTAGTCTTTTGGTTGGTACAAATTGGTAACTTAGTGTTACATATGTAATCTCATGTGATCAATAAGACGAAATTCGAAATATAACATACAAAAACACAAATTTATTTGTACTATCACCAAATTTTGACTAATTAGATAAATGAAAGTATATGTGAACCAACTTGCTGTATCAATTTTCATATACAAACATGCAATTCAAATATTCAATTTTTTTTTCCCATAAAGGGCGTTAGTTAACGAAATTACAATTAGTCATTCTAAATCCAATATTAATTGAATTTGAGAAAAAGGAATTTCAATTTCCCAACCAAAAATGCAAGGGGTACAACTTTGTCTTTTCTTGTGGCATTACACGACTTTGAAAATCTACATGAAATGTAATGCAACAAGGACAGGAATGTGATGTACCCATCAATTACTACTCTTACAAAAGGTTATATCTAAATCACTTAAAGTAATACACATGATTTGTCCTAATTTGCATTCCTCGACTCAAATCAGACAAGAAAATGGCCGGCTAAGACAGCCCCCCTTAACTTTTCCCTTACCCTTATTTCCTTAATCACTTATTAATATGTTTATCCACAAATAGTGTTCAAGAATAAATTTTAGTTCAGCCAAAGTAGCTGAATCAAGCTGCCTTCCAATATATCCAATCCAAAAGCTCTCAAGAGCGATTTGATTACATTTTATTCTATTTTGAAAATAAGTCGTGCCCCAAAAAATGAACAAAATCATGACGTCTTCCTCTTCGAAATTGTTGCACCAATATCATTAAATCTTATTATTCGGTTTTGAATCCAAGAAGGATTGTTTTAAGGGAGGATCAAGGAAATCTCGATATGATATTTTGAACACCGATAATAAGATTTAAGAAAAATTAAATGTAAAATTTTAATAATTTTCATTTGATGAAACTTACATGCTCCTTTTCCCACTAGGTGTCGCTTGACGATGGACCTCGGAATGACTCATTCATTGAACTATCGTGTATCTATTGAATGTGGAAATATCCTAACTTAATCTCAAATGGAAAACTAACAAAATACTCTATCAAAATTGTGGGATCTTGAAATTCTTGTCACCATTTCATTCCATTAGAAAGATTATTTTATTGGTGACTAAAAAAATGCCCTATATTTTAGCGTGGAGGAATGGAATTCATTTTCTTCATTTCTCCTCTTATTCTCTCTGGTATTTATTCAAATTCCCAAACATAACCAACCCCTATGTTTATATATAACCACCTTTTTCTATATCTTCCCCACATTATGTCAATTTCCTCCATACCAAACAAAATGACAAATCATCCCTTCTCCCAAAATTCTAGAGCTCCGATCCAAATAATTGTTCATGAATATATGAACAAGGTTGGTTAATTTAAACATAATCCCAATTCTTGAAGGCTTCCAAGAGATTATATGACTTGATAGAAGACATGAAAGCAGAGTTACAAGCCGGGAACACTTCATCCGTTTCTTTACAAAACCGTAATCTTTTTCCCACTTCACAAAGCTCCATTTCAGGTGCTTTACAAGGTTGCCTTAATAGCATCGATGGAGCGTGCATCGAGAGGCTTCTACTTCATTGCGCGAATGCCCTTGAGAGAAACGATGTCACCTTAGCTCAACAAGTGATGTGGGTACTCAACAACGTAGCCTCCTCCACCGGTGATCCGAACCAGAGGTTGGCTTCATACTTCTTGAAACCTCTCATTTTGAAGGCTTCTAGGGTTTATCCAGCTTCCATAAATGTCAATGATTTATCCGAAAGGGATGAATCGTTTCAAAGGAGGCCAATGTCTGTGACTGAGCTAGCCAGGTACGTAGACCTTATTCCTTGGTATCGATTCGGGTTCTGCGCATCGAATGGTGCTATTCTCAAAGCAATTCAAGGGTTTTCGAGAGTTCATGTGCTAGATTTTAGTATCACTCATTGTATGCAATGGCCAACTTTGATAGATGAACTATCTAAACTGAATGAAGGGGTTCCAACGTTGAGGATATCTGTTCTTTCGTGGAGGCCTAGAGTCCCTCCTTCGTTGAATGCACCAGTCCAGGAAGTCGGACAGCGTTTGTCGAATTTCGCAAAATTTAAGGACGTCCCTTTTGAATTTAACGTAATTGAACTAACGGGTCTATCTCACGATCAATCTTCATCAGATCATCTTCATTATGATTTACTCCTAAGACTACTGATGAATGATCTTTCCACTTTAAAAATTAGAGATGATGAAGCTCTAGTGGTAAATTGTCAAAATTGGTTAAGATACCTACCAGATGATCGGAAAATGGGGAATTCTTCTGAGATCCCTTCATGTAGGGATTGTTTTTTGGATATGATAAAAAGCATAAATCCTTGTATTGTAACTGTGGTCGATGAAGATTGCGATATAGGCGCATCGAGTGGGCTTTCATCAAGAATAACTACTTGTTTTAACTATCTTTGGATTCCTTTTGATGCATTAGAGACTTTCTTGCCAAAGCACAGCCTTCAAAGAATCGAATATGAATCTGATTTTGGTCAGAAGATCGAGAACTTTATCGGATTCGAGGGCGTTAAAAGGATCGAGATATTTGAATCAACCAGCAAATTGTCTCAAAGAATGGTAAACAATGGCTTTTCAAGTGTGGCTTTTTGTGAAGAGACAATTAAGGAAATCAAACTGCTGTTAGATGAGCATGCAAGTGGTTGGGGGATGAAGAAAGATGGAGACATGCTGCTCTTGACGTGGAAAGGCCATAACTCGGTCTATGCATCTGCATGGGTCCCACAAAGGTTGACCGAGCTTGAGCCATGGGAAAATTCTGCGCTACACTGAGTGTGTTAACTAGGAGCTGAACAACTAATAAAAATCCATTCAACTGCTCGGTGTAGCATGATGATCATTTCAAATCTTCTACTACGATTGATCTCTGATATGATGATGTAGTGATGAAGTACATGCATATTAGACATATGACGAATATCGATATAATTAGTCTATGGCAGGATGAAATGCTATCGTAGAATGTCATGTGAAATTAAAAATTCGTCTTGTAAGTTAACTTATATTAGTTTTTGATCCTATAAGTTTTCAAATTTTGATTTTAATCCAATAAATTGGTCTTTTTTCACTTTTAGCATTTTTACCGATGTGCTGACGTGGTGTTGTACGCGTTGATGATATGACATTATATATTATCGATATATATGATATCATATATTGCTGACATGAAGCCGAATATGGTTGATGTATTCGGCTCCATGTTAGCGCTCGTGAAAAATGATTAAAAGTGGGAAAAAAAATCCAACTTATGACTAAATTTTGACAGCATGCCAACTTATATGGCAACTTTAAACTTTTCCCTAGCATGATGATACGGTGACATGAGATAATTAGGTTTCATTTGATGGCTTACAGCATAGACAAATGTGTTCCTTTTTATGAGCTTGAAAAGTCTGCAAGTTTCACAGGACAAGGAGGAAAAGGTCTAACTTTTGGAGAACAAATTTCATCTGCGTACGTTGTGTATTCGAGCTTTCTTTCAACCAATTCGTCACATGAAAGCACAGCTCGAAGCAACATCTGGTAAATGTTTTCTCTTGGTTGAAAGAAACAAGGGTACGTACTAGCCCTTCCGTCCTATGCCAGCTGCATAACTTTGCATGGAGAATATATATTGACATTGTCCCCTTCCTTATATTTGACATTATATTTACTTTTTATTAAACGCGAATCCGAGGCTTCACCATTGGTTTTTTTAACAAAAAGACTAAAAAATGCATGGCTAGCTTATGTAACAACAAAAAACAAATTAAAAATAAAATAAACTTTATTTTAAAAAAATAAAGATTATATATAAAAACCATTCGATCAAATTAAATAGGAAAAAAAACTATTTGAAATATTTATTTTACGTATATATACTATATATATAGGAGAAATATACTCTAAATACACACAATGCGTGATCTAGACTTCTAGTGTATTAGTTTTCATCAATGAGATCGGCGCTCGTTGGTGTTCCCACTATGAAACGAAGAGCCAGAATGAAACAAAACCATGCAAAAGAAATCTGAATTTCATTCGCGAAAACGATATTTTTATTAACCATGGGACGAAATTACGAGGTAATTAGATGACATCTATTATGACTGAGTAATCTAGATAAGCCACTCTCATGTATGTGTGTGTGTGAGATATNCCAAAGGATTCCAAAAATACTCCTCAATTAATTAAAACAAATAAAATTTTGGAATCAATAAAAGTGGGAGTGAACATGTATGTTGGAGAATGGATCTAACCACTCAGTTTGGCCCATTTCTACAGGTTGGAAAATAGCTTACTAGTTAGGACTCGCAGTTGACCCAATAAAAAGAGATGCTTGCGGCTTCTCAAGGAATTGGGGAAAAAAAATACATATCTCCTAATTTTTATTAGTAATAAAAGAGAAATACGCCATGGTATGATTATTAAATATAATTTACAAATTGATACTAGTAAGCATGAAATGTATCATGCACACTATATGTTGATATGAAATAATTATAATTAAAATGATATAGCTCAAATTAATCGATAAATACTAGTATTTAATGGCATCATATGTATAAGATTTGTTATAATTATTTGAGAGTATGTCTCTTGTGAGATCATCTCACGAGTTTATATTTATGAGATCAGTTGACCCGATCCATATCTACTATAAAAAAAAGTAATGCTTTCGATATAAAAAAATATTTTTTAATGAATTGGGTAGCTAGGTTTGAAAATATGTATCACAAAAATGACACATGAGACGGAATCACAAGAGTTTTGTGATTATTTGAAGATATAAAATATGAAAAGTTTGAATGAAGAACTCATTGGAGAAAAAACGTGGAGATGATTTTAATTTGACCAGGTAAAAGTATATTTTTCAAGAGAAATGATTAAGATGTTGGAATTACGACTTACGAGGGCTTATCAGCTACTAAATAATAATGTAACAAAATTTGATCTGTTTGGTGAATGCATATTAATTAAGGATATATGTGTTTTTAGTAAGTATCTTCCTCGTCAAATATATATTATATGAATTAGCCTTTTTTAAAACATTAAATTGTGTTATTTTCTAAAATAAATATATAGAAATTGTCTTTTATTTTTCAAATGTAACATCATTATTTTCCTAAAATAATATATTTAAACTACAGCTTTTAAATACAGAGAATTATATACATATATATTATTTTAAAATTTCGATTAATTAAAATATCGTAATTTTCACTTTTATAGGTAAAATATATTATATGTAGGAAACTAAATTTTTTAGTTCACTAACTTATTTATTTTTTAGTTTATAACTAACTCGTCAACTTTGTTCTTGATGCAGTAACATTTCCTATATATTTAATTTTTCGATAATTTGTTATTTACTGAAGTTTGATTATATCAAATTAAACTATTGGCAGAATTATGAATTAGTGTTTTTAAGTTATTGACTTTTTTTTAAAAAAAAAACTATAATATTTAATGCATTCGCATCCTATTTGCCAAGAGGTGAGTATTCACTCGATTTAGATACCAACCCACTTTTTATATATACAATAGAACAGGTTTTTTTTAAAAATAATTTAATTTTAAAATTTTTTTTCAAAGATAATGTTAAAAAAAAAACATTTTCAAAAGCAATCGTGAGCAGCGTCCGCGCTTCATGAGCACGGACGTTGGTCCACGTAAGCGACGGAATATATATAAAAACCGTCGCTAATTAGCGACTGTTTATTCAACCGTCGCTAAAATTGAATCAGCGACGGTTTATAATTTTAACGACTGTTAATTTAAACCGTCGCTAATTTTAACTACGGTTGATTTAAACCGTCGCTTTATTGGAATCAGTGACGGTCCGAAATACCCCTACCTTTTCACACGCCACGCATAATTGTATCAACAACGTGCACATGTACGTCGCGGATAATCTTGAACTGTCAACGGCTTGCAACTCTGCAGCGTGCAATATACGTTACGAAAAGTCATTTTTGTTGTAGTGAAGACAGAGAAAAAAACAAACAAGAAATTCATCAAGACTGGGATATCTCAATTGAATGTTGTTCATTTACCTCAACATCATTCTGTGGTCGCTAATTAGCGACGGTTTTTATAAATATTCAGTCGCTAAAATATTCTGTCGCTTACGTGGACCAGAAGCGCGGACGCTGCTCACCGTAAGCGCGGATTGCAGTAGTTTTGAAAATGTTTTTTTTTATATTATTTTTGAAATTTTTTTTTAAAATTAAATTATTTTTAAAAAAAACCCATAATAGAACTTATTGATTTTTTTATATAAAAAATAAACAAGACCGAAACAAATTAAAATCGCTTAATTCTGTAGGTAATCGAATTTAAACGATATTTAAAAAAATAATAAAAAAAAAAAAGAAAGAAAGAGGGTCCATTTGGACTAAACCTACGCCTTTGCGCTCGTTAGCTCGGCATCTCTAGAAAATTCCATTCATGTGACGAATATTCTCGAGCTTCCACCATCTTCCTATAAACGAAAACCTCCCTTTCTCGACAAATTCGAGAAGCCCGACTAAGAAATTCGAAGTCGAAACGGAATATTAAAAAAAACTTGAACATAATTCAACATAAAACAATCGCACGCAGTGTGAGTGTGGAAGTATGTGTTTACTGGGGTGTAAAGAGGAGACGGAGCTGGGACGGTGGCCGGCGTCGGGATCGTGCCCGTACTGCGGCGGGAAGGTGCAGGCAGTGGAAATGGGGAAGCAGTGGAGATTGTGGTGCCTCCCGATTTGTTCGAGATTCAAGCTCAAGTACTTCTGCACACTCTGTTCCAGGCATTTAGTTTTGTACGATTCTTGGTTGTACAACACCAGCTCGATCTGATTATCTAAGTAATGGAGAGACGGATGTTTGTTGTAAAGATAATCGACCAATCTTGTAGCAAATGGCCAACTGGTCAAGTTTTTTTTAAAAATTTGTAATAATAATTATTTTTTTGAAGCAAATGGCCAACGGAATTACTTTAAATGCAGCGTTTCTCTTACATTCCTCAACAAAAACATCAATTAGATTTCAAAATTGACGCAGCAATTTCAAGATTATTAACTACAATTTACATTAAATGATAAGCAAAAGCTATGAAATGAAAAAATTATTTATGTACCTAGTTAGTTCCATTGGGCTGCAATTTTTTATTCAAGTATTGTTAATTTTAACCCCCTGTCCAAGGATTGTATTTCCATCAATGTGGATAATTTAGTTTGATTCAATGACACGAAATTAATAATAACCTAATTATATGGTCCACGTTCTTCGATATTAATTCGTCATTAAAAACTAACAAAGAATGATCAACATGGTTTTCTTTCGGAACAATGGGGACATCAATGCTTTTGGTCTCACATAAAAAATAAATAAATATATATCCTGTTTAGATATTAACATACCCCATTTTGGAGGTGCACGTACGTCTCACTTTCTGTTAGTTTTTAACTACGAATTAACGACGGGAAACAAAAACATTTAATATGATTTACTCACCAATAATTATAATCAACACGTAATTAATTATAATATAGTTAGCTCTCCACACGTCAATAATGGCAAAAACTTGTGTGAGACGGTCTCACGGGTCGTATTTTGTGAGACGGATCTTTATTTGGGTTATCCATGAAAAAGTATTACTTTTTATGCTAAGAGTATTAGGGTTGACCCGTCTCATATATTAGAATCCGTGAGACGGTCTCACACGAGACTTCAATAATAGAGAAGGAAATTAATATGACAATCATTGCAGAGACAAGTAATAAAGGAAAGCATGTGTGACTAAAAGAAACCCTTGATCAAACCAGGAAAAAAATCACATTGTGATAGTGAAATTTGCTTAAAATTCAGTTCTTGAGATCATCAAAATTGTAAAGTTGTTTGGAACTTTTACATATTTGTGGATTATTATAACCATAGAAAGTGATTGCAAAAACTTACATTTAAACAGTAAGTTTGTTGGCATCACTTTGTGCCGTGGGGGCGCACATGCTAGCTTGGATGTTTAAATCCAAATATACTTGGCTAGGTTACCTTCCGTGAGATATGATCCAATATTCTCTTGTTCGATATCGGTCTATGGGAACGGCCGCTCGGGATTTTTATTCGTGTGGAGATCGATTTATAAGGAAACAATCGTAAGTGTTTAAGACTCGTGTATGATGTTTGATTTGAGACATGACTGCTATCGAGGGAAGATATTAATTGATTTATATTGTTGCACTTGTTTCTTGCTTCAATTCGTTTCATTATAGGATTGATTTGGAAAAGGATTCGTGGTGTTCTGTTTATTGTAGTTTTTTTTTATCTTGAAGGCAAGTGTATTGTAGTTGAATACACCAAGTTGTAAGTTGTCAAGAGTCGATTTGATTTGCGAATCTTGGTCCGAGCAACATAAAATGTTTACCATAAATAAATTCAGTGTAAGAAAAATTATAAGAACTAGTGGTCTAACATCAATAGGGAAAATTAGCAAAGTAGTTGGTCTATTTTTGTTTTTAATCCAATAAATCGTCAAAGTTTAGTATTAAACTAATAAGGTGGTGTTTTTTTAAAAAACTTTTGGTCCTTTGCCCAAGTTCTTACTTTATATAAGACACGTCAATAATATTCGGAATCATATATATTTGTGATGCATGTCTGGTGCTATATCAACAATATTTGATGTCAAATTTTGTGAGAAAAAAATATATATCGAAAGAAAACAAAAAATTATCAAGACCAACCTTAACAATTGGTTGATTTATCATAGCTTGTGCTAAATTTGAGGAATTTCTAGTTTTGCTTATAGCCTTGAATATTTAAATCTGGCTAATAAAATAAATTTGTACATCCACACGTATCAAAAATCGTATCCAACCAAACACAATGAATTACATCTTTGAATATATATTATTTTATTTTTGGTCATGGAATTATATCTCAAATTAATTTCTGTAAACGGTTACTTTCTTTTTTCCTGGACAAGAAATTTTATCCCATGCACTCCTGGAGCATACAAAATCTCACAATAAATTTTAGTGCATCTCATGTATTATTATCAACTGCATGGATATTTTGACAAAAACACAGCATACATAAATTTATATAAATAAAAAATCTCACAATAAATTTTAGTGCACCTCATGTATTATTATCAACTGCATGGATATTTTGACAAAAACACAGCATACATAAATTTATATAAATAAAAAACCAGTGATTTTCATCGAAATATATATAAAGTCGCCAATATAATAAAATTATTGAATCCGATATATAAGAATTTTCCTAAGAACCTAAATCCACCACTATATAAATCTGTATCTATATGTACATGTATCGATCCTTACAATTAATGTCATCCATCCTGAAAACCATCTCTCACAAAAATATCGGCTTGATGAGGTTAGTTTATGTGTGCGAAGAAGAGGAGAGGGAAATAGGGAAACATCAAGCCCCTGGAAGATGTCCAAACTGTGGAGGCAAAGTGCAAGCAGTGGAGGTGGAAGGCACAGGGAAACTTTGCTACATTCCCGTTTGTTTTAGGATCAAGAGGAAGTATGTGTGCACTTTGTGTTCTAAACGTTTGGTTTTGTATTCACATGCAGTTATATGACTAATTATATCATCTGATATATTGTGTTGAATCAACTTAGTACATGCATGAATTAGCATGCAACTGGCTTGCTCGCTTGAGAATTATTTATAATTTATTTTGATTTATAAAAATATTTTAAATAATGTATCTTGAGATTTAAAATCACTAATTCCATAAACATATGATAAATTTTTATTTTTTAATCATCCATAAAATATAATAAAAATTTTAAACAGGCTATTGTTGATGCACATGTACGGGAAATTGGCCTTCAGTCCCCAGCCGTCGATTTTTTTTTTGTTCAGTCCCTGGGTACTTTTTTAGTACCACATTTCCACATAAAGTGTACCACATTTCCACATGAAGAGTACCACATTTTGTATGACATAGTACCACAATTTTGTGGGTAGGGAGTGAACCCAAAGAAATATTTTGATTGGGGATTTTTCACCAACTTCCCCTTTAAAAAAATTAAAAAAAAGCTTTATGTATATGTGCTTTCGGCTAACCCTTTTGCACCGGCAAAACACCCGATCCCGTAAAAGTCAAGCCAGGTGGTTAAAAAGTATTTCACTCAAATATGTTGAATGGGATATGATCGGCTGTGTGGAGTGTTAGATACTCGACTTAAGGGTAAATAACTAATAGTCCAATAATTTGTTTTATTTATTTTTTTATTTTTTTGGCTTTTAGTAATATTCCGATGGATTACCGAGTGTCGGGTGGTGCCGGAAATTTTTGATGTGACACCGAATATTGCTTACGTAACAGTTAACACCACATGATATTATCGATGTGTCCGACGTCACATCAACTTTTTTGGCTAATTATGGGATTAAATGCCAAAAATCAAAACAAAATAAACTTACTGTAGTAAGACAAAATTTTAATTTGTTAAACAACCAAATGAAAAATAGTGCATCTTACTGATCATTATTTTGGTAATTGTCAACTTGACTTGATCTAATTTGACGTTCAAAATTTATAGATAAAATTTCAAAATAAAATAAATAATGTATACGTAGAAAGATACATATATGTATATATTACGATCTTGATAAGAACACAGAGACCAAAAGTTCGGCTACTGTTCTTAAAAAAAATATGTGCCCAAAAAATAAACAAAGTCGCAGGAAAGAAAAAATCACATAGAAGAATCGTTGGTGGCAGCTATATTAGCAAGCCTACGCGGCTGATATATCGAATGTTGGTCACTCTACCAACACCTTGGATTAAAATGGAATAGGAATATAAATATTGAATTTGGATACACACCCTAGGATGAAATCCTTACTCAAAGGAATTGATGGGGGTGCACAAGCGGTGGAGCATGTGGTTTAACTCGAGGCAAAGCGAAGAACTTACCAGGGAGGGCCATTCTATAAACAAAAACCATTGATTTCTCCAATAGGGTAGCTCGATGCAGCTCCACAAGCTATCAATATATGTATTTGTATATGTATATATATATAATGCTAAAAATAAATTTAATTTCCTTATAATTACTAGTTAAATATAATAGCACTTGTATTGGCATCTCGTATTTATTTTTTTTAAATATTGTAGTCCTATAATTTAGATGATTCCTTTATCGAGTATCCAATTCGCGAGACTTGCATATATGAATTTGAACAATCCTCCCTTTGAACTAGCTTTTGGGATTGAGTTAGGTCCAAGTCTCAATCTTAACATAGTATCAGAGTCCGGGTTCTACCGTTACGTGTTGGATTGCCTATAATTGGTTCACCCGTTCTGCTCATAATTAGGTCATTTGTAAACTCCAAGCTCTAGATGTTCATTCCTGGACGTGAAGAGGTGAGTTAGTTGTCTCAAATCGGTTAGATAAAATACCTGGGAGTTCTAATATAGTCTTGGACAATCTTCTCTCTCGAGCTAGCTTTTGAAATTGAGTTAAGTCTATGTTTTAATCTTTAACATGTTTCCTAATAAAAGGTATATAGGATAAATCTTCGGGCTAACGCAATAGCTGCAAATTACACTAGCCACATAAACAGCATTAGGCAAACTATGTATGACATACTCGTCCAAGAAATTTTTGGTAGGAAAAATCGAATTTCTAACTATTAGTCAGATAGTCCACCAACTCGAACACCTCTCAGGATAAAAATATTATAAGAGTAAGTCTCATGTAAGATGGTTTCACCATTCTATATCCGTGAGACGAGTTTACCTGATCCATAACTACATTAAAACTAATATTTTTGACATAAAAAATAATATTTTTCATGAACTGGATTGGTTCGGATATCTATCTTACAAAATTGACTCGTAAGATGTGAGATGGTTTCATAAAATTTTTTGTGATATTTTAAATTTTTCATGTAATAAAGTAAGCCATATATTTTTGTCTAGTTGTTGCTCTATCTATTCTGTCAAGAAACCAACCTCCTATACGTATGAAACCTTTTTTTAAAAGCAGGCGGAAATTTCTCCTCAATTTACCATAACAAGAACAGTTGTCCTTTACTTCACGAAAAATATATTTTCCTTTAATTTAATTAATCAAAATAATTTATGGCAAAGCAAGATACCATTCTCATCCCATGATAGACATAAATGTACTGTCGGAAAGCAAAGACTTGGAAGCAATGAGTGATCCATGACTTCATGCTCCGCAGCAAACAATTATGTATACTTGTAGAGGGAAATAATAATTAGACCTTTTTTTCTAAAAGAAATTATAGAGAATATTTAAACAGATGCGAAAATGCTCGGTAGGATAGTCTAGTCATGCGAGCTGTC
Source organism: Primulina huaijiensis (assembly GCF_012295235.1). Taxonomy (NCBI): domain Eukaryota; kingdom Viridiplantae; phylum Streptophyta; class Magnoliopsida; order Lamiales; family Gesneriaceae; genus Primulina; species Primulina huaijiensis. The sequence goes on from NC_133307.1 coordinate 30,198,629, forward strand.
TTGATGTTGAATCTAGCAACGATGTCGACCTTGGTCCATACCAGCTTAGCTAGAAATCTTTAGAGAAAATACCACCCTAAAAATTTGTTAAAATTAGAACTTAGACTTAACTCAACCCCAAAAATTTGTTCAAATAAGAAGATTATCCAAGTCCATATAGACAACGCCCAGGTATTTTATCCAACCGATGTGGGACAACTAACACACCCTCTCACGCCCAGGAATGAACATCTGGAACGTGAAGTTAACAAATGACCCAACTATGAGCAGAACGGGTGATCCAACTATAGACAGTCCAATATATAACCGTGGAACTTGTATTCTGATATCATGTTAAAGTTGAATTTTATACTTAATTCAACCCCAAAAGTTAGCTAAATGGAGAGAATTGTCCAAGCCCATATATGTAACTCTCGGGTATTTTATCCAACCGATATTAGACAACTAACAAAATTATCAAGACAACACAATAAATTTCTCTGATATATAATCTAAATCGATTATTTTCAAAAAAATCAATAAAAATAGTTACGTTCGAAACAAATTGTACGAAGCCCCAGTTACAAAACAGACGTGATCTCTACTTCGAGGAAACAATGCATGTGTTGTTCACGCCTATAGAAAGTTTGGGAGGCCGTATTATTATTATTATTATTATTATTGTTATTATTATATAAGCATGGTCTGTTTTTTCGAGGAAATTTCCGAAAAGACAGTCATATAATATACTGAAGTCTTACATAATTAATTATATATATATCCAGCAATAATTCCTAGTCCATTTCCACTCACTTCACTTGCTTGCGTTTGCATAAGTTCCGAGACCGTTCCAGTCGACTTGATACATTCATATACAAGGTAAAAACATCATCTTTACGTTTATATGATTTGCCGATAATCTTAATTCGATGCATTTTGTTTTTGCATGATTGAATCGAACGTGGCTAATTAATTTAGTACTGTAAATAATTAGTCGAGCGCTTGAATTCAAGCTAGTTCTTCGGCTAAACGGTTCATTCTTTGAGTTTGAAAGAGTTGGGGAGGGAGATTATATCTGTTCTGATGTAGCAGAGAGGTTTGTTTAACTATAGGATGAAAATATAATTGAATTATTTTACCCAAACTGGAAAATTTATAACTAAAAAAATATCAAAATATTCACAAGTTAACTTATTACCAAATAAAAAATTACTAAAAATTATTTAAAAAGTTTATTTCGGAAGCCTAAACATTGGTTTTGCCTTAAAATTTGACATATCATTGGAAAAAAGACGAGCCTTGTTCATTGGCTAAATCTTGCATTAATTGCGATAGATCTCCTTGAAAACTGAAGAGTTGCTGTATTCGGTCCCATTAGTCAACGTTTAATGCACCGGACTATGTACCCTTATTACTATAGTGTAGTTTCTTTAATTTCCAAATAAAATTATTGACTTTTCTTTTTTCCTTTTTAATTTAAGAGGAGATATGTGGGTTTCGAACTCGAGGATTCGTCTCAAACAAATTAAGATTTTGATGTCAAATGATTTATATGTCATCTACATAAAATTATTGACCATGTGTTCAGGTTATTGTGAAAAAAGGGATAAAAATGACTGATATAATGTTGATATAATATTTGACAAGTTAGCAAACTTTCATCATCTTATAAAGCAATCCTACGAAAATCGGGCAAAAAGTCAAAAAAGAAAAATAAAAATCCCAAGTTAGCATATTAAAACTGAGCTTTTACCCTTTAAATAAATAAAAAACATAGATACTGAAGACTAACGGGTACACCGTACATGTGAATGTACATGCAATTGTTTTCTTTGTTAGATACGTACTCTTGTTATATAAATTAGAAATTCAATTGAAAATTTTATGACTTTTATTAATTTTTTTTAATAAAAATATTCAAATTAAAAAAATGTAAAAATACACTAAATGTGTAAAAATATTAAACTTTGGTTTTTAAAAAATAAAATTTATATAAAAAGGTGTATTCTGAGAGTGAACAAGGGTGTATTTGAGGTATTTAAAAACATAAATAAAATGATACATGCATCTAAGAAATTGTCAGCCCAAATAAAAAGTGTAGACCAGGCTTGAAAAAAAGAAGAAGCGTAGACCCCACATTTATTATTATTAGTGAATTGACCACATTTAAATTTAAGTGTCAAAAAAAGTGGCAGACTCGAAATTCTACGTGATTTATGCCTTAATTTTTTCAAATATCAAGGCTTTTTTTGTCTTCACATGATTTATTTTCTCCTAACACAATTTATTTTTGAGTTTCTACTTTAATATGTGTTATTCTCTCATTAAAAAAAAAAAAATAGGTATTGGGGAGAATGACCAATTTTTGTTTAATTATTTCCCAGTTGAACCGATCGACCAACAAAACAACAAAAAATAAACAAACAATTAGAATCAACCAGCCCACTCGGCGGGATATTATAGAAACAAAAACCAGGGCCATTTCGACAAAACTAGCCCGGTTTTCTAATATATAGAAAAGAAAAGAAAAACCCCTCACCGGCCAATATATTATTTGCTTGAAAATCCAATCCAAGAATAGATTCGAGAAAATATATAATTAATCTCCCTTTTAAATGAAACTGCATGATGAATAATTATATTCAAAAGATAATCGCACTTGCAACCGCAGAACGAGTAACGCGACAATTCCCAAACAATCTCGAGAGTAACGAGAAGTCGCCTTTTTATAAAACAGAAGTTTTAATTTATTTATTTATATAAATGTCGTAAGTTTCAGAACTACATGATATATATATGCTTTTGGTAATCTGATTGGTTAGTTTAATAAATTTTCTTCTTTTACATATCTTTTTCGAAGCAATATCTAGCTCATGTCAGCGTGCAAATAAATATTAAGATCATATTTTGACTAATTAGAGGATCGAAACACTGCGTAGAGGTTAGGTTACGCCACGAAATATGCATACATTTCCAAAATATACAATTTCAAAGAGTAACAACTTACATTAATAATTTTCCATTAATCAAATATGAACTTTGAACAAACACAATATGATATATAATGTATTCACAATATGGATTGCATTCGTCTAAGGGAATTTTTGCAATAGATTAAAACATTTGTTAAAAGTGAGAAAAATAAGAAGTGAGTAGTGTTTGAAAATAAAAATGAAAATTTGAATTTTTTATAAGGTCCGGTTTTTTTTTTATAAATAAGTGATTCTCATATTATTTTTTTTTAATAAAGTAGCAAAAATACTATTATTAGAGACATATCTCTCTTTAGTTATTTGAATAGATGTGAATGATAATTTCGAATTAGGAAAAAAAATTAGGGATGTTTTTTTTTTTATTTGATAGTGAAAAATCATTTTTTTAATGATTGCAAATACTCTCTAATTTATTTTGATTATCCATTCATAGAATTAGATCAACTTATTTTCTAGATATGGGTATTAAGCTTGTGTCCAACTCATATATCCCTGCATTTAGGACAACGATTTTTTTTCCTTCTAAATGTTTCATGTAACTAGTGAAAGTAACTTGAAATAAAAAATATTATTTCTTATATGGTAACTTTTTTAAAAACTTTAACATTTCATTGTCAAAATTTTCTATTTAATGAAAGGTGTCAAATGTTATTTTATTAATACATCTTGTATGTTAGGGAGGTAAATATTGCAATATTGCTCTTTCAAAATTGTACTGTAATGTATGCCTCAGTAAAAAAAATTAAATTATCCATCGTAATTTCACAAAAACAAAAAAAAAAAACTAATGTGAGACAGTTTTACAGGCCAATTTTGTGATACAAATGTTTTATTTGGGTCACTCATGAAAAAATACTATTTTTTATGCTAAAAATAATATTTTTATTGTAAATATGAGCACAATTGACTCGTCTCAAGAATAAAAATTTGTAAAATCGTCTCACAAAAGATCTACTCTTTACTTCTATTGTCTAAATATTTTGTTGGCCAATAATTTAGTCCCCTAATTTAATATATATCCATAGTGTCTAAATTAAAAGGACAAAACTTGTAACCCTTGAGTCAAATTATACGAGTAGAGTAGAAAATTGCTGATCTAATCCAATTTCTGCTTTTGGTACATATGATGGAGTCATACTATTTATTTATTTATTTCTCATTAAACCGTTGTGGCTAGCTGGATACGATTATATGGACATTCATCAGCATCCATTTTTTAAACCTAAAAGGAAATACATAAGAAATTGATTATTAATCCAAATCGAAAAGGTTGTGTTTGGATTGTTATATTTAATTTAAAAGAAAAGATTGGATTACTTGTATGTTTTTTCTTTCTATGTATATTACTAGCGGCTAGCTTTCTCATCTTCTTTCTCAAACTTTTCATGCACACGCAAATATGGTCAAATCACAAGAAAACACATAAGAAAACTAAGAGTAACGACATCCTAATTCTCCTCTTATAGTAAGTTGCTTGCGTGAAATTTTTTTTTTTTGTTTGTTTGAAGATATTAAGAAAAATTATGAAAAAATAAATTTTAAAATTAAATTTATCATTTTACTCTTATTTAATGAATGTTTCAGTTTGATAAAAGGATTGTTGAAATCATTTAATGTATGTAATGATAATGGTAGATTCACAAAAAAAAATATTAAATATAGAAACCAAACTATATATTTGAAACGAATGATAAAAAAATGTAATAATTTTTATATTTGAAAACATTTAAACCTATTTATAAATTTGAAATGTGCTTTAAATTCCCTACCTAATAACTAAAGGGACAGGGAGGAAGCTTGCCACGAAAATCATGGGATCCGCCCGTTTCATTAATAAGCTACTTATTCCCATGCATCATTATTTTTTCACATTTTTTGTCCCATGATTCCGGTGATGTCTATCTGTACTAATGTTTAAAATACCCTTTATTAATGACCACAAAATTAAAATATCGAATCCATGTCCACCATATTTGCACCAATCATAATCTCTAATGACATTCATTTTTCTCTTTATATAATTCTTGACTTGTCTCCAATTATGTACGGCTGATAACCAAAACTTATTGTTTATATAATATTTGAACGCCAGCCTTTTTGTTTCTACCCTTGGCATCGTTAATTAAATTAGTTACCACATATTTTGTCTTAAAAACGTGTTTAAATAATACCAACTTTTCTTTGTGACGATAACTGCCCATTAATAGAAACTAGAGCTGCCATTCATGCACTTGATTCAATTCTAGCTATCATGTGCATCACACGTTCAAAAGCGTGTTTACTTACTTTTCTTGCGGCCAACCAATTCCCGATTTAATATGATGTTGGGATGTGCCTACACATTTATTGTACCATCCAAGATTTAGGCCCTATCATTAATTGTTTGTATTTTTGTTATTTTTTGAGTCGTGGACGAGTTGTTCTTTATAATTGAGTTTTATTATCTTAAATTTAGAACCAAGTGCTAGAAAATATATAGACCATTAGTGTCTTTTCAGCAATAATAATTTATAAAAATGACAGAATAAATAAAATTAATAAAAATAATTGGATCTGTCAAAATCTTGTTTGGTGAGGTCGAATGTTTTTCTTTAAGATTCTCTTTACCACCAAACATGGTGGAAATCGAGGGTAAAGGAAAATCTAGATTTTTTTAGTGTAATTTTAATAAATATATCTTTAATAAGTATATATTAATATTAAATACATAAATGTAATATGAATATTGTTGTTATTAAAAGTCAACATGCATTGTATCTCAATTCGCAGTGTAATTTTAAATATATAAAATTTCTAAAAATTTTATAATTAATTTGCACCGACGCTTCATTTCATTTTTAAATCCATTTTTCTGATGTAGGCATGATGCAAATATTTCAAAGCTAATAGTCTCAATTTTTTGAGTTATGTTCATTATATAATTTTAAATTAATTAATGAAATTAAAAAATTATTATTTTGGGATGTATTGAATAAATAATTTTTATTTAATAATAATTAAATAGTAGTTATGAATATACGCTGTATGCTTGTATAGTCGTTTTTATTTAGTACAATAATTTATTTTATAGTCAATTAAATTACCGTATACATTACTAACTCATTGTTATAATAATAGTATGTTGGGTATTTTACGATTTAGATATTTTCGTTATTTAATACGTATTTATTTTCATAGTAAAATAAATATTCTGATGATGAGTATTTTACACATTAAAAATATATCGATGGACTAGGACATAGTTTGTTTTTTCCTAATTTTGTCCATAATCGATTTTATAATAACTGAAATTTAAAATAATTATACTATCAGTATCTTTTAATTTATTATTTTCATATCATAAATTTTTTATCATTCGATTCTCATGATACGAGCCCAATGATGTACATAGGTACGTATAATTAGTAATTAGTTGAAATTGACATCATTTTACATATCACATAAAGAAGGGAAGATTTGCTTTTAAATCCCCAGCAGTAAACTTAAATGTATGTTCAATCTCTATCGGTTCGAAATTTTAGTATTGATGAATTTCGGTACAAAATATTGAAAATATGGAACATATATATGCTATAGCATAACAAATTATTCTAGATATGATGCAAAATATTAAATTTTAAGTATAAAATTGAAACAATTATATTAATATCAATACTTTCTATATTTGTTTGTGTGCCCAAATATCATATATTAGTACCTGATTTGAAGAGTATAATGAGAGATATCATATATTAATACCATATTTTTAATGATTTGCACTAATTTTCATTCGAAAAACATGTTTTATCAATACCAAAATTTGCTATACATGTTTGAATACTAAAAAAAATCATATATTAATGTCAGATCTTAAACTTCTCAAATATAAAATATATCATTATCAAAAATTTCAATATTTTATACCTAATTTTCATCTGAAAAAAGATGTTTGATCAATACTAAAATTTGTTATACATGTTTGGGTACTCAGAAATCATATATTAATGTCAAATTTGAAACAAATTTTCAAAATTTTGTACAGAATTTTCATCCGAAAAAGATATGTTATTAATATCAAAATTTGTGATACATGTTTGAGCACAGAAATATCATATGTTAGAATCGAATCTAAAATATTTAATTATCAAATATCATATATTTGTTTTATATTTTAAAATTTTTATATTAAATTTCATCAGAAAAAACATATGTAGACTATGATAGTGTAAAAATATTTTGTGTTAGTTATACGGCAAGTTCAATTATTTAATTATTAGGACGGAGATAAAAAAAAATATATATATATATTAATCAATAAAATCGAATAAATCGGTTATGAAGTTTCGTGGTAGTTTCCCTCCTCTAGTTTCCACTCCCTGAGAACTGACCAACTGCAGCTCCCCATTGCAGAATTCCAGGTTTTTCTTGTTTTAATCTCATTATTTATCATTGTTTCGCATCATGGGATGTCATTTTGAAACATTTAATTGCGCGAATTGAAAAAATCGAAAATAATGAGACAAAGGAAGTTTACTGGTAGAGCCGGAATTTTGCTGTATTTGTTTGAATCTTGAGATTTTCGTCCATTTCTTTGCGTTGTTTATGCAATTGTACAGTTTAAAGCGGTTACAAAAATCGAGGAATGGCTGATGAATTGAAAGGTCACTTGGAGGATGATCTGGAAGCAGGGAGTGGTCGTGGACGTGGAGAGTATTCCCGTGATGATGAACAAGGTTCAGGGCCCTTCGATATTTTCCGGACAAAAAGTGCTCCGGTCGACCGGTTGCGTCGGTGGAGAGTAAGTTTATCACATTCTTTCTCACACTTTTGGTGTTCTTTTGTGTAATTTCGCTTATCTTATTTTGAAGGCTGTCAATCATTGGTAGTGGTTTAATCAATTTAGTTTTGTATTTTTCCTTTCGGTTATAATGCGCGGTTAATTTGAAATGTTGGTGTGACGCAAGACAATCTAGTACTTCCTGTCACACCCCGAGACTGGAACGTGAGCAGCAGCAATGCTCTTGAAAGAATACTAAGCTTCAAATTACGGAAATATCATGAATCAGTTTTTTCATTCCGTTAAATAAAACTGTTCGTTGATACGACAGAAATCGGGATTTCAAAACATCAAACTAACAGAAAAACCTAAATAAGAAGCAGCGAATAGAAATGTCTTGTTTAGAATTCACCAGGCCCAAAACTCCATGTTTTCTGGTTCTTCGACCTGATTTTCACCCTTGCCGGCAAGGGATATGCAAGAAGATGAGTGACGTGGAAACTTATGAGCTAGTAGGGATAATTTTCATCACAATTTGAAAATAAGCTGTAAACAGAAATAATTTTGACACCGCATGAAACAGTTCAGGCAAAATAGTAAAAAATAACAAGCAGAACCCATAACCTATTTATGTAACAGAATCTTATATTGAAGTCCCCTAAATTGCCTATGTGACGTAGGGGAAGTGTAATATGAGGGAATTTTGTAATCCGTTTATTCTGGAAGAATAGCTGGAAAATAGGAAGATAAGTTGTGTTCATTATTCAAAGAATACTGTAGACACACAAAAGATAAATAAATTTACTCTCAAAAGTTTTATTATGAAAAGAACTTGCTTAACACGACTTAAGACTAGCTATACATAGGGTGTATTATAGAACCTAATTCGGTCATGCAACAAAATATGAAGAAAAAACTAGTTTGAGCAGGAAACTAACTAATAAATAAAAATTAATCTTAATAGGAAATTAATTAATTAAGGAATCCTAAATCTATGCTGCATCACTCTGTCACTCGTGGCTTAACTAATATTAGCCCCCTATATTAACTTTTGTAGAGGTGAGGTTACTAACCGATAATGAGTTGTTGGGAGCCATAATACGTCATACCCTTTCCATTTGGTTCCATTATTCATTCAGTGCCAAATTAGTAATTATTTCACAGATTGCAAAAGTCTCGTGTTTTAAAAACATATAGCATGAATAAATGGTTTTCACAGAGAATATAAATTTTAAAGTAATAACCCGCTTACAATATGATCCTAAAATGTCCTCGAAGTGTTTGAACGAGCTGTGATATAACCTAAAATGAAATTTATGCAACTCTTTTCTGATAAATGATAGCTTCGGAGGACTTTTCAATTAAGATTAGTGTGCAATTATAATGCTGAATCATGATGATAGTTATACATTTTCCCAAAGATAAATCTACTGTAATCTAAGTCTCTGACTGCATTCTGTAGTGGTACACGACTCAGAATAATTTGTTTCAGTCTATGCAGGAGATTGCCTATAATTTCAATTTTTTTTTCTCTTTTTCTGATAACCTTTTTATGTCGAGATTTTTGATTGAAATGTTCCAGAGTGTTTTGGGACATTCATTTATGCATTTAATATAATTTCTTAAACGATCTGCCATTCTTTTTGCATTGGATTATTTCATTAGGTAAATAAGGTAATGGACACGCCTAACAATGATGTACGAAAAGAATAATGCCAAATAACATGAAGTTTTCTGAGATGCAGTTCCTATGTATGGGGGAGATCTTGTGACTTGGAGAAATAAAAATCAGTCCAAGTCTCAAGGAGTAGTGAAGAAACAGAGGTTAGATCTTTAGCTTTTGGTACCTGTGAAAATTTGGATACAAAGATCGCTGAATGAATTGGGAGTAGCTATTGAGAGACTTATTAGGATGTTTTTGTGACAATCAAGCTGCCATAAGTACTGCAAAGAGCCTTGTACATCATGAAAGGACAAAATGCATCGAGACAGAACGGAATTTCATTTAAGAAAGACTTGAGAAGGCAATTGTACAATTGGTCCATACGCCTAAAAGATCTCAATCCTAGACTTGGTAACGTTCTTCCAAGAACTAACTTTGAGGAACTAGGTCACAAGTTGTGATGTAAAATATCCGTGTCTCGCTCGAGGGGGGGGGGGGGGGGGNTGATAAGGCTGTCTCTAATACTTTATTATAGATATATAGAGAGGAAGTATAGGGAGTAGATCAGGCTAATTTTGGAATCCTAGTTCTAGGAGATCTGTTAGCTAAGGTTGATCCTTTTTTTCCTTGTGACTGATTTGCACCATTTACTTGTATAAATATTATGATATACCCTGTAAAATACGAGTAAAACTTCGACTTTCAAACTTTAAATTACTAACTAAAATTTATTTAATATGTATTTTCATGTCTAGAATTCTTTGAATTTGCATTAGGTGTATGCTTATTTATATCTGGGAAATTAGTCATCAATCCAACTTTTGAAAGTTGAGACGATGGTAGTTTTATTCCTTTTTCTAAACCAATTGTTTCTGTTACAGCAAGCTGCACTTGTACTGAATGCTTCTCGACGATTTCGGTATACACTAGACTTGAAGAAAGAAGAAGAGAGGAAGCAATTGATTGCTAAGATTAGAATGCATGCTCAAGTCATTCGAGTAAATTATGTTTCTTACTCTTAATTCAGACATATATGCTCATCTGAGTAAGTGTTAATCAATAAATGCTTGACCAGGCAGCAGTTCTTTTCCAAGCGGCAGGGCTAGGGAAAAAGGGTAATTTTTTGTGTTATTCATCACGTTAATAGTGAATATCTGCTTTGGATACTATAATGCCATTGGACATTCTTTCAACATTGTGTCTATGAAATTGGTGCTGTTTTAAAAGGCATGGTTCATTTTTATGACCCATAATTACCATTTTACTGGCAAATTTTGTTTAATTACGGGAGCTATGTTAACACCAGATAATGGAATGGCTCAAGACGTGTTTAATGTCCTATCATTGTCATTTTCTTTGATTTGGGTTTGCTTATGAATTTAGTATGTGAAATATTTAATTTCCGTGTTTCTTTTGGGCTGTTTTCACACGAACATTATCTTGATATGTGATCCCCGCAGATTGTTGTTTCTTGGACGAGCAGATTGTTGTTTCTTGGACGATCATAGTATTGTCTCGTAATTATTAATGCGGTTGTATTTCTGCCTTTTGTAGTTCAAGTTACTTCTAAAGTACCTTCAAGCCCGACTCGAATTGGGGATTTTGGTATAAGTGCTGAGGAAATGGTTGCAATTTCCAGGAACCATGATCTTTCTCTTCTTCAGCGTATTGGAGGGGCAAGTTCCCTGCAATGGCATCTACCCTTTCTTGTTTATTTAGTGTTATCTTTTTGTTGATGCTTTATGTTACACCCTGATTTAATATCTTGTTTCCCATTCACACCAGGTTAAAGGAACAGCTGAGAAGTTAAAATCCAATCCAGAGAAAGGCTTATCAAATGATGAGACTGACCTCGTGAGCCGGAAGAAAGCTTTTGGATCAAACACGTATCCAAGGAAGAAAGGAAGAAGTTTCTGGGTAGGAATGCTTATTCTAATGTTAACAGAGTAAAACATTATTTTGTACATTCGATGATGGCTTTCTTTTCTGGTTTGCTTTCCCCTACAGAGGTTTGTGTGGGAAGCATGTCGTGATACTACGCTTATCATCTTGATGGTGGCTGCAGCTGCTTCCTTGGCTCTAGGTATAAAAACAGAGGTAAAGTTTATAAATCTCTTTGCTCTTCAAATAACCTAAGATTGTTGGATTAAGTGAATACTGGTTCTGTTTCTATTGGAATCTAAAGATTTGTACATAGTTGTTGCAACATTCGTTACAACCTTTTTTCTTTTTGGAAACTAGTACCGAATTGGTACCAAGAGAAATTCTGTGGAGAATTATTGGAAAAATGGTGTTAGAATAGCATATATTGAAGCAATTAATGATATGTACGAGGACGCAATGACAAAAGTGAAGACTACAAGTGGAATAACCGAAGAGTTTCCTATAAAGATTGTATTACATCTATAACCAACTAAGTCCCTATTTTTTTATGCTAGTCATGAATGAACTCATTGGACACATTACCTAGGTACATGTTTGCAGATGACATTGTCTTGGTAGGTGAGACATGTGAAGCAGTAAATTCTATGCTCGAATCTTGGTGGGAAACATTGGAAGTAAAAAGTTCTAAGCATAGTAGGGTAAAGACAAAATATATGGAATTTAATTTTAGCAATATTAGACGTAGTAAGACATGGTTAGGATGGGGCATGACAAGTTTCTCAATGAGAGCTTTAAGTATCTAGGACCGTTTTTGCCAAAGGATGAGGGTTTGATAAAGATGTACTACATAGAACACAAGCAGGATGGTTAAAATGGAAGAATGTCTTAGTTTTTCTTCGTGATTGTAAAATGCCTCCAAAGCTTATGGAGAAGTTTTACAAAAAGGTAGTAAGACTTGCTATGTTATATGGAGTGAAATCTTGGGCTATGAACCGAGTAAATGAACAAAAGATGAGTCGCCGAGATGATGACGTTAAGGTGGATGCGCAAATATAGGAGAATGGAAAAGATAAGAAAAAGAATGGCTCAATTAGGATGTGAGACCATAACAGTAATTCACATTAACAGAGGAAGATGGAGAACGAAGAAAACTCGGTTAACAACGATAAAACGGGATAAAATTCGTTTAAATATAATGAGGATGTAGTAGGGAAAAGAGCGCAATGGCGTAGGAGTATTCATATAGCCGATCCCACTTAGTGCAATAAAGGCTAGATTGTTGTTGTAATAGATTTTTCTGTCGGTCGTTTGTTAAAGTAGCATTCTTTATTGAGAAGTATATTTTTTATAACAAATCTTTAATATTGTAGCACTTCATCCATAGACTTGATTGTTTTAGGTTAGCAGATAGAAATAAATTGCCTAATGATGTAACATGTCACCAATCATTTTCTTGCGGTGCCATAAACCAAATACTAGAACTATCATTTTCTTTATCCATTTTAATTGGTTTACAATATTTTACCTTTGTAGTTTCTAGACAACTATGGGGAATACTGTAAGGATCCTTCTAAAATTCTATCTTTGATTCATTTTTATTGACTCATCAGAACCTTGTTCATTTTTAGGGTATAAAAGAAGGTTGGTATGATGGAGGAAGCATTGCCTTGGCAGTTCTTATAGTCATTGTATTCACAGGTATATCAGTACATAAAAATGATTTTAGCATGCCCCATATTCAGCTATTTCTAATTGCTAGTATGCATTTTTACTTCACTTTTCATCTTGCAACTTGCATGATTTTTATGAGCAATAAATTTTAACTCTTGTGGTGTTTGCTGTAGCAGCTTGATATTATGTGGCATGGCCATTTTTTACTTTAGGAAAATTTGTGTTAACCAGCTACATAGTAGGAACATTTCGTTTCTTACAAGAGTAGTAATGAAATTGAATTTATGCAGCTTAAATTCTTATCGACTTTAGACTAATGGATGCCTATAAGTTGCTTTATTCGTAACTTCTACAAATAGGTTTGGAATATTTTACTTGAAAACTGAAAATATCCGTGGAGATAATGTTTACCCAAATCGTGATTCTAAGGAAGTGGTTGGTTTGGTTTGATTTGTTTCCTAGAATAATGGATTTGTGTATTGTTAAGATTGATACTTGGATCTAACTCAACCTCAAAAGCTAGCTCAAAAGGGAAGATTGTCCAAATCTATATATACAACTTTCCAAAAACATAATACAGCCGATGCGGGACAGCTAACAGACTCTCCTCACGCATATGAATGAACAGCTGTAGCATGAAGTTTACAAAACATTAGCGGATGGCCTATAAGGGTAGTCTCACGCATCACACAGGTTCTGAGCTCGAATACCATGTTAATAATGAGACTTAGACGTAACTCAAACCCAAAAGCCAGCTTAAGGGGGGAGGATTTTCCTAGTCCGTGTATACAATTCTCAATAACATATTCCAATCGACGACATTTAACAAGTATTATATTGTCAATTTCATTTTTATTTTTTTATTTTTTTAGCTCCAAACTTTTAGGAAGAGATTCTTTCTTTATTAATTATATTTCTACATTTTAGTCAAAAAAACAATGAGAGTAAACAAATTTTATTCGCAGTTAATTACATGGTATAAGAGCATCTTCTAGGCCTCTGTACTCTTTCTGATGACTGAGTATGTCAATGCAACGGTAAAACAAACTCATCAGAAGTACTTTGGGCTTCAAACAAAAGCCATGGCGTGTCATATAGTGTTCAACTTCCCATTACTGGGCATAAGTTTAATATGAACAACTATGTTTAATTGCCGCATTCCATCATGACTTACATGTTTGGGAAAGGAAAAGATAACTCAACGATATAGTCGTCCCTGCAAAGGCTGAAGACCATTCAAAAACTGGAAAATAGAAAATAGAAAATAGCAGGGCCATGACTTGGTTGGTCAGTTCCATGACAAGTGAAAGTTGCTAGAGTTTCTTGCTCTTTAGCACGATGCATGAAATTTGGGATGGAGCAAAAGAATCACTTTAGCAAATAATATACTTTTGAAATTTCTAGGTAGAAACCATTTTTTTTAGATAGAAACAAATCTCCATGAGCTTCGAGCTGTAAATCTTTCTATCAATCATTATGACAACAACTGAGTTGTTCTTGGCAACATTTGGATATGATCTAAGAAAATCAATGGAGCTGTCCAGATGATGCAAATAATATTAGAGAAATTGTTGAAAAAAAAGATATTAAAATTTCTGACGGTTCTTGACAAGTAGTCAAGAAAGAACCTTGATGAGGTTCGAGGGTAAATATTGGGAGTTAAGGCCTTGCTGAGTGTCCAAGTTGTTTTTTCCGAGGTGTGCCGTGAAGAGAGCAGGAAGAAGGTAATGCTCGGAGAATCTACGTTTGTGTCATAGAAATTCTGCCTTAGTTGCTCAAGGAATCCAGCACATCAACAAGGATAATTGACGAGAAAGAGAGACCATGATTCACTACAAAAATCAAGTTTCTACTTGAGATTGTTGCTGGAAAATACATGGCGAACATGTATGTTTGAAGCCTCTGACAAGGAAGTGGAGGAAACCATGTCTATGTCGATGAATCATGAAAATCTTCTCCCATCCACGTAGAAAAGAGTAACTTGAAGTGCTACAAAATTCATACTACTACTGGAGTGGGATCTTTAGCACAAAAAGTTCATTACTAGAGTCCTTCGTAAATTCAGAAAAAAACAAGTTCATGGATTGTATGGTATGATTGGAGATACCACACTATTCTAAATAGCTGATGGATCCCTCTCAAAAGTGGTTGGAACGAGTTATATACTAATATCTATGGCCCAACTCAACCATCAGTACATCATTCCAACACTCTACACAAATATAGCTTATGGAGTTGATACTCTGGCAACCACCAACAAACTGTGCAAACTTAGAGCCTGCATACGGGCTCAAGTAGTCTCCAAGAGCCTTTTGCTATAGGTTCACTAGAACTTTCAAGAAGTTTGGGTATGATCATTGTTAAGCGGAGCATACTATGCTTGTCAAACACACATCATTTTGGAAAAAGGCAGCACTCATTGTTAATGTTGACAGTATCATCTTAACAAAAGACCATGATGAAGAGTTACTTGAGCTCAAAAGTTTTCTAGCCAAATAATTCAAGATCGAAGATTTGGGAGATATTAAGAACTTTCTTGGCATGGAGGCAACTAAGGGTGGGCAATCGGGTTGGGTAGTTCCCCGATTCGACTGAAACCCGATCGGGTAGGATTAATTGGGTAGTTTGGGTGATCGACTAATTTAAATTGGGCCGGGTTTTAGGTAGAAAAATTATACCAGAAACTGTCGGGTACCTGATTATTTTTTTCTTTTTTTTATTCGATTTAAGGCTTTAGGTTTAGAAGTGAAAATTTTAAAATTGGTGACCAAATTTTTTAGTGTTGCCCAATTTATTTCATCCAAAGAACAAAGCTCTGCACTGTTCACGTGAAGTTCACTTCAACGCGTGCCGCATCTCCGGCCGCCGAAGCCTTTCTTATTACACCTAGTGTTACTTTCTCTGGTATATGCACTTGTGCAGTATCGGTCTAGTTCTTCCCTTAAGATTTTAAAACTTTTAACTTTAAGGGGTAGGTCTATTTGTTTCTGTTGTCTTTACCATACAACATATTTGATATTTAATGAATTTCCGTGCCCACCTAAAATCAAGATGAAATTTCTTTATCGTGTTCAATATTTTTCATTTCTTTGTATTTTGATACAAAGAAAACAGAAAATCAGAACCCGATGTACTCAACAAGTTGGGTATTCTGAACAAATGGAGGTATCAACAATAAGTACTCGATAAATCGGGTACCCGACCTATGCCCATCCCTAGTCACGTATCTCAATCTAAATTAGGAATATCGGTTTCAAATTGAAAGTACATGTTGGATCTCTTGAAAAAAATAGGACATTTAAGTGTACATTGGGTAACATTTGACACGGCCAGGGCCCAAGGTCGGACAAATGCGACTGCACAATGAGCTCGTATAGCAACTACTCCGTATCCGTTCTCACTTTACGAAATGGTTAACCTAAGTTGCTAAATGAGTCCATTGTAACCTATCATAAAACATTTTAGACTTTGATTTTTAACATTCCTACGTACTCCAATTCAAAAAATGAGAATTAAGGATATGATAAAGCGCTAATTAAGGTAGGAGGTGCCAAAGATTGGTTGTGAAACTCATTTACCTCTCTCGTACTAGACTCGGCTTCAAGTTTTCTGTAAGTGTGTTAAGTCAATTCATGAACAATGCAATGGATGAGCATGTGGAGATTATATACAAGACTGAGATATTTTGAGATAACGACATGCCAATGATAGTTCTTGAAAAAGACAGCAAAAAATAGAGTCAAAGCTCATATTGATGCAGATCGTTCTGAGACTATCTATGAAAGAGATTGAACTGGTAAAGCAGAAAGCGATCAACGGTATCTCGAAGTGGCATATGTGAGGGAATATGTCTAAAAAGGGTACTCACTGAGCTAAAAGTCTCTATTGCAGACCAAGTAAAATGTTCTGACATTATTGGTTTGCTATTAGCATAGGAAAGATTCCTGTGACATATCACATCCCAACCAGCCAATATATTGCAAAATTTTTTGTGATTAATCGTACAATAACTAAGTCTCTTCTTTGATAATCATGCAATCCATTTCTAATTAGATTTGATGGGCAAATCAGCTATAAAGTCATTGATGCATCGGTTCCTTTCTCCTACCTCATCATGTCACTTTTCTGCACTTTTATTTCCCACCAATTGAATAAAATAAGATTTACTACAAGCTGTTTTGATCTATCAATTTGTTATAGCTCCCGCTAGAACAGAAAAAGCATGACTCGGCAGAAATCACGATCAGAAACTTCAACTTGATTAAAGTATTGGGGCCTTTGTCGTAGATATGTTAAGTCACTAGTTTGTCATTATTCTTAGAAAAGATTAAGTGAAAAATAATATATCGATGACTTCAGCAAGAATATGAAAGAACTTACCTGTTGATCTTATTGACCATGTCAAAATTCTGTATTAGAAAACGATTGCTCCCACGGACTTCTTTATAGCAAGTAACATCTTATATTCTTTATGCTATAACCATGAAAATTCAATCTCAAAATATGACTATATGCAGACCTCAAATATAAAAAGTTAAAAATAGCCTTGATTTATTTTAGGATTCCTCTTATAATTAAATTTCTTATACTAGCTCAATATCAGTAATAATCAACCAAGAACTATGATAGGAAGTTGCACTGGCATGCATATTTCTCTAATATTGTTGACTTCAACAGATGAAAGGTATTACATATTTGTAATTTTTTCAGCTATAAGTGATTACAAACAATCTCTTCAATTTCAAAATTTGAATGAGGAGAAGCAAAACATACAGATGGAGGTAGGTGTTAAGTTGTGAAATATACTTTGTTCTTGCACCTTATCCTCCTCTTTTTTCTCTTCCATTTTAGTTCTATATTTCATTACAGGTAATTAGGGGTGGGCAAAGAATTAAAGTTTCAATATTTGAGATGGTTGTTGGTGATGTTGTGCCTCTCAAAATTGGAGATCAGGTTGATGGGAACCCCTCTCTCTCACTCCTTAGAACAATGGCTTTAAATGTTATTGTACATGTATTTTATAGAGAAATTGTAGGAGATTTTGAATTATGATATATTTTGTCATTGCTTTCACGTGTACAGGTTCCTGCGGATGGCCTTGTAATTACTGGCCACTCACTTGCAATTGATGAATCCAGTATGACAGGGGAGAGTAAAATTGTAAGCTTAAGGAAACAATCTATTGTACTTTATACAATATCTCTATCCCTAATCGGTTTAAAATGTTTATTTAAATGGTTCGTATGAAGTTACAAAGACTCTTATTGCAACTTAGACTAATCATTTTTATAGAGCAATGACGATATTAAATAGTTGTTATAGGGGCTTATTGTGCAATCGCGCTCATGTGAGCTTAACCCGGGGGACGAGTCATGACATAGTTGTCTTAAAGACAATCATCGGTGGGAAAATCGGAAGATCAGTGCTATGACGGGCACATGGCTATGTGTGTGAAAGTCACTCTAACCTCTTTAATATGAGTGACAAAGTGTGACATGCACAAGAACCACTCTTGAACTTAGAGGTGACTTGAACTTGTAGGAGTCACCTCTATACTTCCGGTCTGATCAACGTGTCAGACCGCGAAGAGGACGTTTTGCTTTAAAGGAGCAGTGATTATAGTACCCTTGTCCCATATCAATTTATATCCGAAATGGTTATAAAGAGTTAATTTGAAATGGTTATAAGGAGTTATACTGGACTCTTGTAGCAACTTAGTTAATCATTTTCGTAAACCATGTGATGGATACGAAATAGTTGCTTAAGGAGCTTTTTGTGCAACTGTGGTTGCACGGCCCTGTTTTTGGAGGTGTTTTATGTTAATCATGGTGAGTAATGTTTACCATTTGTCAATTGTTGCTTGTGTCAGGCTCATAAGGACCCGACAAGGGTGCCATTTCTTATGTCTGGTTGCAAGGTCGCTGATGGTTATGGCACCATGCTGGTAATATTGTGTACTTTTCTCCATTTTATTTCTATGCATTTTTTATTTTCTGCATTTTGCATTTTTCCGCAAGTAACATAAGAATTTAAATGGTATGCTGAATTAGATGTGCTTATTTAATGTGTCAAAGGAGCAATGATTATATGACATTTACTGCTAGTTAGTCTAACATTTTTTCCGCAAGCACTTTTTGTTTACATCCTTTGAGTGGTGAAGTTGGTAATCCTAATGGTGAGTTTGCATCTTCCAGTTGGTACTGAATGTAATTAGTCTTATTGAATAGTTAACACAAGTAGTTTTACGTATGATCTGTTGGTAGCGAAAACAGACAGTGAATGATAGTTCTTTTGTCGATAATCACATGTTAGATCCTGGAGTATGAGATGCTAAACTGCTTCACTGACCTGCTACTGTTTCATGTAACTTACCGTTTATAACACACATCTTTGGCTGGGGATGAATAACTTTACCTATGTTGAATGCTGCTTATTGTTTACGAAGATTTGTAGGAATCCATTGGATTATTATAATGAAGGAAATTTTTATATTTTAAGGTAGCATTCCTTTATTGCTTGCAGTTTTGTGCATGTATTTTGTGGGCTATATCCTCTGTAGATGATTATAATTGCATCATCATCTCAAAATTTTTCGATAGACACTTATGCTGGAAATCGTATAGCGTACTGGAATTTTGTTCCTTTCTTAGGTAACAAGCGTGGGTATAAATACAGAGTGGGGATTACTTATGGCAAGCATATCAGAGGATAACGGTGAAGAAACACCATTACAGGTAATTTTGTTGAATGTGTTGAACATTTTTATGGATATTTTGTGCTTAGATTCCAATTTTGACAAATTAACTTACCATGTCTAGGTACGTTTAAATGGTGTTGCTACTTTCATTGGAATTGTTGGTCTTTCAGTAGCCATAGTCGTTCTACTTGTCCTTTTGATTAGGTATTCTTATTATGTCTATGGTGCATCAATCTGTTTTGCTCTTGTTAGCTCTCCAGAAGATAGTATTTAGAAATTTTATTTTTCTTGGTTGTGCAGATACTTTAAAGGGCAAACCAAAGATCCAGATGGCCGTGCTGAGTTCACAGCTGGGAAAACTAGTGTTGGTGATGCGATAAATGGATTCGTAAAAATGTTCACAGTTGCAGTGCGTGTTCATTCTCATAATTATGTGATATTTGTTATAATGTATGTTCATTTCCAGATTGTTGACTATTGACAAAACTTTAGGTGACCATTGTAGTTGTTGCAGTACCAGAAGGCCTTCCCTTGGCTGTTACCCTAACGTAAGTGTTTTCGTTACCGACCTCAGATGATTCCCACATTGGTGATTTTGTGAAATAATAAAGATGAACAGTGCCACATTCACTTCTTTTCTTAGATGAAAGTTGACTGCTTGTGCAGGAAAGAAAACTTGTTTCTTTTACGAACAAACTGAGCAGGCATATTGAGATTGTCCTGTATCATTTTTCTTTCTTTTATGATAGAACATTGTGATCTATTTCGTTTTATAATGTAATATTGTCTGTTTTAAATAATCTTTTCAATTGATGGCATATGACATTTATTTCTTCGTGTTCCCTCACTTAATAAATGTTACCTTGTAGTCTTGCATATTCAATGAGAAAAATGATGGCTGACAAGGCATTGGTAAGTACATTTAAATAGTTTATGGAAATGACTAACCACGCTTCTTTCTTAGCTGTTATCCTAATATTTTTTTGTATCGTATTAAAACTATTGTACTGCAGGTTCGAAGGTTGTCAGCCTGTGAAACAATGGGTTCTGCAACTACTATTTGCAGTGATAAAACTGGGACTTTGACTTTGAATCAGGTTTTTCTAATCAGCTTTGTTTGTTTCTGCTTCTATTTTGGTTGGCAAACACCAGATGTGGTTGAGGCACATGGTTCGAATTCATATATATTCTTAATCTTTGTACAGATGACCGTGGTTGAGGCACATGCCTGTGGAAAGAAAATTGATGCTCCGGACAATAAGTCACTGTTTCCTCCTAGGGTTATTTCTCTTCTTATTGAAGGCATTGCACAGAACACAACTGGAAGTGTATTTGTTCCTGAGGTAGGTTATATCAGACTATTGGGAATAGCTGACCATTGGTTTTGTTTTTTGTATTACATGTTAATCAAATTCCAGTAATATCTTATGGCTTCTGAGATTATAGTGGCATTGGATAACATAATCCATTATTTTCTTTCCAAGTTTGTGATGCTTTCTATGATCTTCTGCAGTTCCTGTTTCAAAAAAAAATTGTATCATCTCGTGAGCTGTTAGACTGTTTTATTCAATCAGTATTGTAACACATCTCATAAGTTCCATCAATGCTTAAAGTATTTTTCAAAGATGTTAGGTTCTGTTATATTTCATGCAGCATTAAACACATGTTTTTGGATGGTTTTGGGTTCTGTTCTATTTCATACAGTGTTAAAAGCACATGATTATGCATGGTTTTATGCCTCGTCGTCACCTGATATATCGTGTCAATACAATGATATTTGGGGAGAAGTGTAAAATGAACCTTAATTTTGCAAAAGAGTTGAGTAAAACACTCAACGCTGTATACAGAAAAAGTTCGAAGCATAAAAGCATATAGTGGATCCATGTTGGCCTAATGTCTTGTCATCTATTTAGTTACAGACTGTTTTGACAATACTAGCTGTACTTTTGTAGTTCTACAACTCAGTTTATGTTTAAATATTTTATCTGGCTGGCATCTAACAGGGTGGTGGTGCTCTGGAGGTGTCTGGATCACCAACGGAAAAGGCCATTCTGCAATGGGGAGTAAATGTGATGACCAGCCCTCTCTACACTTTACATGGAGTCTTTTCTTCTTCTTGTTACTTGATTTTCTTTGTTGTTTTGCCATTTAGCTTGGAATGGATTTCAGTGCTGCCCGGTCGGATTCAGTGATAATTCGTACTTTTCCATTTAACTCTGAGAAAAAGCGAGGTGGTCTTGCGCTGAAATTGGTAATATGAGATATTTATTGGTGGTGCATATACTAATTTGTGTTTGTTCTGCCTCCTAAATTGAAATGCATGTGTTCTCTTATGTACTCATTTTGTTTTTTTTGGCAGTCGGATTCTGAAGTCCATGTGCACTGGAAAGGGGCTGCAGAAATATTACTTGAATCTTGTTCAAGTTACATTGATGCAAATGATTGCGAGATACAGATGGATGAAGATAAGGTTTCTCAGATTATAGCTTTACTTGGTTACTGATATTTCTATAGCTGATTCCCATCTTTTAAACCCACGTTAGATTGACTTTTATTTTCTAGAGCTGGCAAGATAATATTTATTGAGCAGTAGATGTTATGATGAGACCAGTAAATTTGACAAAGCTATGGTGGCTAACCTCTATCAGATGTTTATTGTTGAACTCCGCATCTTTATATATCGCGAAGCATTCTTTAAAAAAATTTAGTTGCTATCATCTGTCTATTAAGGTCATTGTTTCCTGCAGTTGTCACATTTCAAGAAAGCTATCGATCATATGGCTGCAAGAAGTTTGCGTTGTGTTGCTATTACCTATAGGTTGTTTGAGGTGGAGAAGGTTCCGACTAGTGATGAAGAACTAGAAAATTGGCAGTTACCTGAAGGAGATCTAATTTTGCTAGCTATTGTTGGGATCAAGGTGCGCTTGACTTGTTTTGTGTTGGATAGGTATTGTTTTGTAAAGATTAATGGTTTTCACATGAACTCCTTAACATGACTTGATTTCCCCTTCACGAATCAGTAACGTGGAGATTCGTTGTTTTTTACTTTGAAATGCATATGGTGGTGGGGAAAATTTATTGATTCGTCATATCAGGATAAAAAGCTCTGATGAATCTCTTACAACTAATTAAAACATCAGAAAGATGACATTGTTGCCATTAACTAAACATAAATTGAATAAATTGGACTATTGAGTCACCATCTTTCGTCCATGATTTGCTTCTCACCATCATCGTCTCGCACTTAATATGAATCTACTTTATCTATGGAAGTGTAGCCTTGATACTTCTTTTTTCCATTTCATTTACTTATTTTCCTGAATCATGCCAATCTTTTTTTCTTTATTGTATTCCTCTGCAATCTCACTATTAAACTTTACATCAATAAATCCTATATAAAAAGCACTTGTGTAATGCATTCAATTATACAACTCCCTCATATTCTTCTCCTTTTCTACTTGAGAGATCAATTATCTCATCACCTGTTTTCATTGTAAAAGCTCGTGTTAATGACAGTTTTCTCATGTTTGATTTAGGATCCTTGTCGACCAGAGGTGAGAGATGCGGTTCAGTTATGCACTAACGCCGGTGTTAAGGTATGTAAATTTCTCCAGGAAATAAACACAACCCTTTTCCTCCATTTAGGATCAACTATCCTATTTTTATCATGGAAAGAGTGGTGGGATGTTTTTTGTTCTCTCTCTTTCGTTACTCCAGGAACTCAATTCTTTATCGGTGTCATAGCTTTTTATACTCTTTTGGCTCTATTGGACATCAATGTAGCTAGCCAGACATCCTTAGCTGAATATAAAAGAACATGAACCATCTGATATACGAAATTTTCATGGCTCGAATAAGGGTTATGATTCTTGAGTATGAAATGATTTAGAAAAACTTGTCATAAGATCAGAAGTTCTTGAATCAACAATCCCAGAAGTTGAATAAAGCGGAAAATGATAAGTTAAGACATTTGATTAACTACTTGTTTGAGCAAGAAAAGTTTTAGAAGCACCCGACAATCCAGATTTCAGTAGTTTCAGAAGATTATCTATCTGTCCTTTGTTAAAGGGAATAGTGTCGGCTTCATGTGCAGCAGGAGAAAGATTGAATCAGTCTTTACTTGAGCCCTTCCAATTCGCTGGTTTATCAAATGCGGGGCTTTACGTTAGGTCTTTTAGGAGTGTTTCAACCACCATCAATGCTGACAGAGAGGGCGGAGTTTTCAGCCGTACTGCCAGAGTTTTTGCCAAGCATGGTAAGGTGGTGGCTCTCCTTGCGACGAACCCCCAGAAAAACTTCTCCAATAGAAGGGAGTGGTTGTCTGCTTATTATCTTGTCTTTAACCTCATCAAATTCAGCGTCAAGGCCAATAAGGAATTTTAAATTATGGCCGCCTTCCACTGTTCTCTTATAATGGTCACAATCCTCCAGAGATTTCCACTAGTAGTCACCTAAAAAATCTAAATCTTGTCAACGAAATTTCGATGAATTAAATTGCTCGGTGACAATATTCTCACCTTGGCAGATTTCTTTCTCCAAATTTAAACATTAATTCATATACTTGAGAATGATTTCTCAAGGCGGAGTACATTTGATTAACATTGTCCAAAGCTTCTTAGCAGTGTGGCAGCACATGTAGTTGGTTATATGGTTGAGTTCTGCGACCTTGAGGGTATATGGTCGAGTTTTTGCTACTCTGAGGACATTACCCTTGGGGTAGATTCAGTGGCCACCATTGGTTCTTTTTTTTTTCCAAGTAGGGTCAAGCATGTACCTCAAGTCTTTGTGCTAATGGTGGCCATTGGATCTATCCCCTCTATAGAATCTCATTACCCTCTATAGAATCTCATTAACTTTCAGTCTATAACTACATTTGTTTTCCTGAGCTGCATAGCTATAGGTTAACAGCTTTCTGCAATAGTTGACTCATGGCTTTGTCATTCGTGTACAGATATGCTCCTTGTGCAACTATTTGTTTTGCTCCTGTATATTTAATATTGAAAAGTTGGTTTTACATTATATTTGCTTGTTTCTAATCTGAAGCATACCTAATGTGATAATGTTGATGATCTGTTTAAAGGTACGCATGGTCACTGGAGACAATCTTCAAACTGCTATAGCCATAGCTTTGGAGTGTGGGATATTAGGGTCAAATAAAGATGTTTCTGAACCTAATATTATTGAAGGGAAGGACTTTCGTAACTTGACTGAGACACAAAGATTAGAAATGGCTGATAAAATTTCGGTACTGGCTGCAAATTCATTTGAATCTTAAATTTTTTGGTGATTTAATACTTCTGATTGTTGTGGAGGTGGTGTGCTGATAAATTTTTGCACATCATATAGGTGATGGGCAGGTCATCTCCGAATGATAAACTACTGCTTGTGCAAGCATTGAGGAAAAGGGGGCATGTTGTTGCTGTGACTGGAGATGGCACTAATGATGCCCCTGCACTGCATGAGGCATGATTCTTCAGTTATTAGTGCATGAGTAAATTTTTTCTTGTGAGTTGGGTAGGGGGAATCTCAGTATTTTTATACAGAACTCATTAGGTCGGGCTTAAGTTAACCGTCCCTTACATAAATAATAAAATCAAAATGTAACAGAGGGGGGAGGCTTACCTCTGACAATCTCAAAGTTTTGGCTGGAAGAACCATATGAAGAAAATTTGTAAAAGATGAAACAACTAGACTGGAAATCTAATATCTAATAAGAAAGTGACTAGGCTGGCTTGGCTGGGGTTTAGGCACATTATCTTCTAATGGATGCAGCGGCTTCATAAATTTCGTAGTCCTAGATGGTACTTGATAGGGATATTATGGAGATGTGAGGGTTGCTCTTCTGGAAGGACTTCTATTATCTTTGTTTTTCACCTTTCAGTTTATATGATCTAGTTTGCAAATGTATCATGGTGTAGGCTGATATTGGTCTTGCAATGGGTATTCAAGGCACAGAAGTCGCCAAAGAGAGTTCATATATCATTATTTTGGATGATAATTTTGCTTCTGTTGTAAAGGTTAGTTTGTGCTTATTATTGGACAAAGATGTACTTGAATTTTTGTTCTTGTGCAGATTTTCCACATTATATTGAATTTGTAGCTAGCCTGTTGATGTATGTTTTTGAAGCTAAAAGCAATGCAGATAATTTCACTCAGTATATTTGTATAAGATGAAATAAAACGCAGATCTTTATCAGAATTGCCCTGATGTGGTGACTTGGTGTGCATTTTTCCATTTACCACCAGGCTGTTTTCTCTTCTATCTATCTATCTCCATTGACTTCATTGTTTTGACGATTAAATAACATCTTTTGGTCATGTTGAAAAATCTTTTCGAGGGTTATCATGATTTTCCTGGTCACCGTTAAAAAGTTTTTCAGTTTGATGAACTGTTTTTCAGCTAGTATTTTTCTGCAGTTGGAATGAGCATCGATCATCATTTTTTTACCATATTCCAAACTGAATGACTGGGGCTTTAATAGACATCTGAAGGACTAAGGTCTTATGAATGGATAGCAGAAATGGTTATTTCAGTAGGTCATCTATCTGCAGGCCTGCTCTTTCGTGACTTTAACCAAGGATATGTTGATATGAAAAGTTCATGTTGGGGAACAATATTCTTTCTTATAAGATGCCTGGTTATGCGGTTAAGAATTAAAACAAGTACCATGAATTGGGGTTTAAATTAATTTTTATGTCAATTGCAGGTTGTGAGGTGGGGTAGATCTGTTTATGCCAATATTCAGAAATTTATACAATTTCAACTGACGGTCAATGTTGCAGCTCTGACAATCAATGTCGTGGCTGCAATTTCGTCTGGTAATGTCCCACTCAATGCTGTTCAGGTGTGTAATCTCACTCCTTTTCAGTAACTTGTTGCACGGGTGCTCTCTGTCCATTTTCTATACTGTAAAAGGTTCTTGTACTGTTTTCAAGTTAATATTATATACCCTAATCTCTTAACTTTTATGCAGCTTCTTTGGGTAAATCTTATCATGGACACGCTAGGAGCTCTCGCACTAGCAACTGAAGCTCCAACAGATCATCTCATGCATATGAAACCAGTTGGTAGAAGGTTAGACTTTGCATGCCAGGAATTTTATGCTACCATTTCCGTGATTGCAAAGTTGGTCTTTTATACAATTTAGCTTTAGATCTATGCTTCCATTTTTGTGATTGCAAACTTGGTTTCTTGTGCAATTTAGATTTGGATCTTAAAAAATTTGATTTTAATTGATGCTGCGAAAGCACAGAACCAATGCGAAGATAATCATAGATTTGCTGACACGAAAGGATTTCAGCAATTTACTCATAGACAGTTAACGTAGAAGAATGGAACTTATATTAATGATATTTGCAGTTTACTTGTTTAATTAATTTTGTAATAAAAGATAACATTAATCATTACCAATATTTCATGTCCCTATAAACATGGGATAAGTCCTAGTATTTTGGGGAGCTATTTTTCTTTTAAGATTTGATATTTACTTTAGTTTTAGGTTGCGTTTCCAATCAAATTTTTAGTTGCAATTTTTGTGTATTTATTACGTATTTCACATCAATAAAATCATCAATAATTTATCATTCATTAATCAAATCATTCAATTAAAATTACAATATTACCTTTTATATCTTTATTTTATTTCTATTCATTAATTATTGAAAAAGATAAAAATGTAATTTAACATCTTATCCGAAATATAATCAATCAACCCAAAAATATTATTAATTATTCAATAATATTCCACATCCTGTTCAAATATTTTAATAATCACAATATTTATTATTTTTAAAATCTCATCAATCCAACTATATGCACCCACCCTAAAAGCCACTTTATTATAGGGATGACTGAAATAAAATGGATTTTCAAAATTTATCTCAAGTAAATTTTCCTGCACAGTGAAGGGCTTTCTCTTAACGAGCATCAACTTCCATTAAACAACGTAGGAAGAAAAGGCCGGAGCTTATAAAAGGAAACTATACTTGCTGATCTTGAGGATACCCGGTTAATCGTCCCTTAACACGATTCATAGCTCAGGGCTGGAACATAATATCAACCTAAGGGATTAGGATACTTTTATCTATCTATGAGCAAACGTTGATGAGAGATTAATGTGGGATACTACTTGGTTTTTTTTTTTTCCTCTGGCGGTAATAGCATCTTTACTCTTGACAAGTTAAACTGGGTATATATCTGTCATGGTTTCTTCTTCGATACTATGCTTGTCAACATCTTTCAAAAGGAATTTTTTTTGCTATTTGGGAGTTGGAATTTGTTTTTTTATTTCCCTCACACCCTCAAGAGTTCATCAATTCATGTATTCGTCTGAAACGCTCCTGACAATTGATGTCGTGCGATTTAATGTAGTTTCGCCAACTATAACGCCATTACTTTGAATGAGCGGTACCTTATTTTACAACCATATTGCGCCTATATCTGGTTGGGGAATATAATTAACTAGTCTCCAAAATGATACGAAACATAAACTCAACCTCCGATTTTGCATAGCAATCTGAGGACATGCCAAATAATTAAGTATTTTAATCATTTCCATAATTGTTCCATGCAGTACCGCTTTGTTTGTGATGGCTTCTCTTTTTAATCACTGTACATATCACTTGTGTTTTTTACTTGCTGTACATATCACTTATGTTTCATAACCTTTACTCTTTTGTAGTAGTGTTTGATAGAAAATGGTATGATAATTGCATGTTCTCTTATTTGGTCATTGATTATTTTATTTTGATTAAGAAATTCTCTGTTTCAGGGAACCTTTAATAACGAATATCATGTGGAGGAATCTGTTAATACAGGTACCATTATCTTTTGTGTGGACCATGAAAAATTGAAATTTAGATGCTGGATGAATTAGACTTCTTCTTGTTAAGTTTTGTTTGAGCATTATATTTTGTTTGTTTATTTTGTAGGCTCTATACCAAGTTACTGTTCTTCTAGTCCTCAACTTCCGGGGAAGAAGTATCCTGAATCTGGATCATGAGACGAATGACCGTGCTTTCAAACTTAAGAATACGCTGATATTCAATGCATTTGTTCTCTGTCAGGTTAGTTTATTGATTTCTTGTAAAGAAGGCAATATGAGAGGCGCTGGTGTGTTGTGCCTTGTGGTATTTGGCGAACTAAAATTCCATGGAAAAGCACCTGCCTGATAAAATATTTATTTTGTTTTACAAAATATATCGATCTCTTGAACCTAATGGTGTCTGGTATTTATGCAAACATTGGTTTGCAAATCTCATTGGGATGAGTAAATGTTAAGTTGGTAACTCTATGAGATACAAAAATGGTCCTGATTTGATTTTTAACGTCAGTTCCATAGTCATATCATCAGTCCTGTTTTATAGCGTTGAAAGAATATTAGTTCGGTGACAAGTGTTAGCGAAAAGACATTGTTCTTCATGGCTCTGTATGACTCATCTTCTACTAGTGAGAACCCTGTATCCGTTCTAACAATTCTTTTCTATGCTTATAATTGTAGATATTCAATGAATTTAATGCTCGAAAGCCAGATGAGATGAATGTATGGAAAGGACTTACTAAGAACCATCTCTTCATGGGAATAATTGCCCTTGAAGTGGTTCTGCAGGTATTTTTTTCTCTCGCAGCTGTGGTAACAACCGTATTTCACCAAGTTGTGTTATCATCCCTTTTCTCATGTATTCTCTCTTACTGTTCAGGTTATCATAATCTTTTTTCTGCAAAAGTTTGCTTCGACAGTTCGACTCAGCTTGGAATTGTGGCTTGTTTCCATTGGCATTGGTTTTGTCAGGTTGGTGTTCTGTCGCCTAAACTGGTCATGGATCGTAAAATCTGTAGAATGAACGAATATTTCCTCTTTAGTCAGGCCTTCTATATGATTTCTTAGCTTCTTCACGGCGTTTGTGTTAGCTGATCGTGTTTTTGACATATTTTTATACCAGCTGGCCTCTTGCTATCCTTGGAAAATTGATTCCTGTTCCGGATAAACATTTCCTTGAATACTTTAAAAAAAAAAGTGATCAACAAAGAACTCCCAGTGGTGGTACGCAGCTTCTCTTTACTCTGAAAGCACCCTCTTGAAAATCCCATTTTAAGGTTGATTCTTTTGTTTTTATCTCCACAGGTTAGTTTCTTGCAGTATAGCTAGCATGCGCGATAATATTATATAAAGTTCGACTAACATTACGACAAGGTTCCAGACTCCTATCCAGCACCTGCCTTCTTGTTCTTTGTAAATTTCAGTATTCTCTTAACTGGACAACAGTTTCTAAATGGTTTTTTATGTTCTCTTTTTTCTTGAAATCGTTTCTATTTGGGTAATTATATATAATCTAACTGTGAAATTTGAAAATACATCAGTAGATGTCTAGGTACTTTATGATTTGAGTTTAGTGCTGGTTTTTGTGTCTGGAGATTGACTTATTTCATGTGTTGAAGTGAACGGATCGCTTATTGTTATTACTTGTACGCCATTTTCGGGACGTTGTGCGTACATTCATTGTTGATAAGATTTCATCCAGTGCCTCACGATTTTATATGAATGTTTTGGGCGTATGGCGACTGGCGAGGATGGATTCGTTGGTTTTAAAATACAATTATATATATGAAAATTAGAGTTACAACTGATATGGACTATCTATTGGTTTACTTTGGTTGCATTTGGATTTAAAAAATTTTGATTTAAATAAATATTTGAAAGAATGATTTAAAATAACTTTATATTGATTAGTATTTGAAAAGTGACTAAATGATTTAGAAAATAGCATAAAATTTATTAAAATTGATTTACTCAAACAAACCAATGAATTAGGTATTATGAATTTGAAATCTTTAATTTCAAATATATCGATCTAAATCTAAACGTTAGTTTATGTTTTATCAATCTAAATTATGTTTTGAGATTTTTTTTTTCATATTTTTGAAATTGGGGCTATTGTAAAATTTCGAGTGATATCGAAATCAATTAATAGACATTAAAATATTAATAACTTGGCCTCGAAAATTTTGATTTAACCGCAAAAAAATTTACGTAAAAATTATATTTACGAAATAAGTCCTATGTTAAATGAAAAACAAAATAGGTAAATCGATTCATAGCTTGTGATTATTTGTCATCGCATTATTAATATTTTTATATTTTATTGACATAAAAGAATTTTACTAAAAGTTGAGGGAGTGAGGCTCCGTCACTGATTTTACTGTCTATACTTTATGGTCTTCAATGTATGTGGAATGATTCATTTATAAAATAATCCTTCGATCGAACCAAAACCAACCGTTGTCAAGAAACATACATGCTCAATGCAACCAACAATCCAAACATAGCTTTCCCCAATTGTAATTTTCTGTCATAAATTTGTGCATGCTTTCTGTAAGGCTGTAATCCAAGTCGTCGTTATGGTCCCGAGTCATGGATCGCGTTATGGTACTGTTTGCTGTGAATTGGAGGCTCGTTAGGATAGTATATTTTCTCATTAATAATCTTTTATTTCAAAACTTAATGCAGGAAATAAAATGTAAATCTTATGAAATAAGGTGGCTAGGATCCTTCCTTCTTTGCCGTGACCAGAACCCATGACATTCACAGAACTAGAAAAACTAACAGTTCTTGTAAGTTTAACCATTGGATCGATTTATTTGTTGGTAGAAATGCAAACAGGTGGTGGACACATAAAAAAAAAAAGCACATTGAGTTTGCAGACAAATATGATTTTCATTTGATCCATGTTTATTCCTAAAAAACATGGAAAATAGTAACATTATTTCCGGAGATTTTCGTGCGATAAACAATGGAAATGATGCATAGCCATCTCCACGCTTGGACTATATCGGCCGACATTATATGCCGGAGACTCGAGCCCTCTCTGGACAGCTTCGCTCAGAGTATTGTCCTCTAACTGCAACGTTTGTACAATTTACATGCACGCACCATAAAGAACGAAGAAGATTATTTTCAGTCATAAATCTTATAATGTATAATTTTTGAAAATGCTAAGAACTAGTTATCACACCTGTACTCTTTCCCTGTCTTCCAAACTCTTTTCAATGAAAGCACTATCGCCCTGAGCGTTAGAAAACAACGTGGCAAAATCATGCTACGTAGAATTATCAGTTTGAATCAATCGTACCTAGAATCGTTTTAACCGTATCATCAAGAAATTATACCTTGAGATAACCTTTTAGAAAATAATCGAAAACCACTTTGCATCTCCGAGGTCCCAGTGGTAGCACGAAATTTGTGTCCATCCACGGACCGTACCTAAAAAAGACACAGCAAACAGGTCAAACTTTAAAGGAATCCAAACCGAAACCTGATACTTAAAGAACAATATCACTAACCTATTGATCATGAAATTTGGATAAACAAACGCATATAAAGCTTCCGACCCAAGTCGAACAAATTCTTCATTGTCGGTCTCAGCTCCTTCACAACTTTGTATGCTAACTTTTTCAAACATGTTGCCAATAAGAGGGAGAGAATCACATAAGATTCCAAGAATCACAAATTACGCAAAGGAATATCAAGATCTTCACTGTATAACAAGCAAATATTGAGAGGAAAAATGGAAACACTGCAAGAGGTTAATAAGAGAGGATACTTCAGTCGAATAAGAATCGAGCTGGAGACCAGATGCAAGTCATTTATGTGCATACGGCACATGATAACCGTCATCCAAATAGTTGTCGCAGAACACCTGCCGAATAAATTAAACATGCATTCGTTTGGATTTGGACTCATCCTCCATTGCACTAGTAACTCAAATACTCTACATTTCTTTTTTCAACTAGACTATGATTTGCATGATTAACTAATTGAAATTACGAGGAATGAATATTTGTTTCAAAAGAATTATTTATATAAGAAAATGAAATGCTCCTTTCAGTAAACATAATTTTACTAGAGCAGACAATAAATTTGTTTTGGAATCAACAGTTTATTGGCGTTTATATACACTATACTTTATGCATTTGACATTTAACTCTATTCTTTATGGATCTAAAACGAATGATACATATTAGAGACATACACCGAGTGTGCACTTAGCTGTGACATATTTTAAACTCTCAAGAACTTAATTTAAGACATATGCAATAAATAAACTCTTTATGGTTGGTCCATGAAGATAGGATGAATATGGGCTGATGATGTGGTGGAATTGAAGGAGGAACATGCATCAATTGAATGGAGTGCTTCATCTTCCTCGTGATCTTCATGCCGAAAAGCTTTCGAAATCTTAATTCCTTCCAACTCAACTGCTACTTCCATCATCGTTGGCCTTTTCTTTCCATTCAAGTGCAGGCACCTTCTCGCAAGTTTTGCGATGGCCACGATTTCTACTTTTGGGCCTTCTTTGAGCACCAGAGGATCAAGAATGTCGAACAAGTTGTCTTCCTCCATTGACTGCAAGAAATGTATGGCTAAACTCTTTCCTTCTTCTGCTCTAACCGTTGAGACTGCCTTCTCCCCAGTCAAAAGCTCAACCATGACGACACCAAAACTGTAAACATCACTTTTCTCGGTGAAATGGCTCGATCTGATGTACTCTGGATCCAGGTAACCAAAAGTGCCCAGAACTCTGGTGGTTAAATGAGTTTGGTCAATGGAAACTGATCTTGATGTTCCAAAGTCGGAAACTTTTGCCCGATATTTTTCATCCAAGAGAATGTTCTGAGACTTGATATCCCGGTGATATATAGAAACTGATGTGGCCGAGTGTAAGTAAGATAGAGAGTTAGCTACATCTGTGGCGATGCGTATACGCATCTCCCATGTCAACGGGAATTCATCAGTAGGATCATGGATATGCTGAAATAGTGTGCCATTGGGGATGAACTCGTACACCAGAAGTGGAACTTTAGTCTCTAGGCAACATCCCAACAGCTTGACAATGTTTCTATGGTTTATTTGTGATAAAATGACAACCTCGTTAATAAATGTTTCGAAATCACCTTCATTTATACTCTTTTCTAGTTTATGATGATCATGTATTGTTATTATTATTATCGAATTGTGTGTACTTATAGATTCTAATCATATCTTTAATTTGCTTGGAGTGTCTACTGGGCATGGCTCATGACTTCCACGGTTGACTCAGAGTCTTGAATGACAATTGCCTAAAAGAAGACAATACCACAAATATCACAGAAGATATTTAATTTCGACATTATTAGAGTTGATTTTTTATCTCTTGAAAAAGAAAAGATGAGACTATATATATTTTCTCACGCGGGGCATACTTTTCAACCCAAAAACTTGGAAAATCAGTCCTTTTTATTGAAAACTCAGCCTTTGATTAAATTATTGAAATTGTAAAACAATTTAAAAAACTAATTAAAAAAACAATATATATGTCCACACTATAGAAATTTAAATCAAAGACTTGACTTGCATTATTGAAAATTGGGGTTATGGGAGTATTCATAACTATTTTTTTTCCAGTTCTGATTATTTACATGTAATTGAATTTAACAATTGGAACATCATCAAGTGACATATCATCGAATAAGTTGGCCTCTCTTTGATTTGTAAAAATTTAAATTTATTTAAAATTACAGATAATTAATTTCTTGGTACAATGTATTATCTACAACGTACCGGCATCATAGTTATGCCGTGGCCGCGCAACAAGATAATTTTTTTAAAAAAATATTCAAAGAACTAAAACACAAACTTAAAGAATCAAAAGATCACAATTATATTCGGAGACTTGCTAAATTTTATAAATAATTGAAACTACAAAAGGACACTATTTTTTCAAATATTATAGTATATTAATATTAAAAAAAGCATATATTCGAATCTTGATTTACAACTAAAAGAAGATTTACATTTTTGGATGACCAAAAATTATAATTGTCGACTGGACCATATGTTTAAAAAAAAAAAAAAAATCATTTTCCGCACTCGTACTCTGATTATTTTTGTATCTAAAATATGTAAAACATAAAATTAAAGAACAACACAAAAAACATCTTATTTTTTTTGTACCAAGAAAAAACACTTGTTTTTAATAAATCGTTATTATTTCTTAATTCCGCATCTTGCTTGATTGATTTTCAAGTCCTAAACAAATTAAGAATTTAAAATATTATTCTCATGTTATATGGCATAAATTAAAGAACAACGACACAAAAAACATCTGTAGATATTCGAAGACAATTACGTACAACGCATAGTCGCTACACTTTATGAGCTGCGAGCGAGTTTACAAAGCAAAGTTACAACAACTCTTTATAAAGCTGCCAGGATCTCTTATTCATAGGTAGACACACCACAACAAACAGCGATGCATAATCCTTAATTTTAACAAAAACATGAGTGCGCATCATGGTTTTTCTTTTGTATATAGAGGGATATGTGATCAACAACAGAGTCATTAGAGGCACCACCTCTCTTGGTCGGAACGAATACTTGTGTCCTGCCGAAAGCAATCCTTTGCCCCAAGACGCTGGAATAGAACCTGCCGATGACTGATGGAACGAACACGTCTCCTTGCACGCATATGAAGTAGTCAATTAATCTTTCGTAATCAGGAATTTCTGAGTTTAAGAACTTCGCCTTTCCATAAGCCGGCATTATTACATCCTGATATGGCAAAGTATTAATAGTCAAGATTAGAGGTTTATTTTGTGGTTTTGAAAATGAGATCAAAATGTCTTCAAATTTTTTTTAAAGATATTATGAAGTTTAATTATCTAATGTTACCAGACCTTAGTGAAAGTGTTGGGAAAAGCATTCCTGAATTTTTTGAGACCACCACCCTGCCATCCTGTCTGAGTTAAATACACAGTTGCCTGTTCTTTAAACCCAATCCTCGTCAAGAACTCCGCCATCTCCTCCTCGTCGTAGCACCGTTTACTCCATGCATCAGACTCCTGACAGCTCTTTTTCTGCAACATTTCAGACCTTAAGTCGACAGCGACAAAACGTCCTTTAGATTTCTGGCTCAGGCTTCGCATTGCTCCCACCATCGAATCGACAAGTCCTTGCAACTCAGGCTGAAGTTTAAGGCTTTCAAACATAGCCGGGCATTGGTGTGTACTTGCTAACTTGTTTTCTTTTGCCTCTATCATCGTTGAAGAATTGAAGCGAGTGACAATCCTCAAGTTTTTTTTGGCACGAAAAACGGGCTCGATTTCTGAGCTGATGAAACCCTCGGAAACTCTTTCAGGGATCCTCATGATGGGGAGCCTCGAGTTGGATAGTTCAATCGGTGGATCCTCGTCAACTCGGACTACTCCCTTCAAGGTTGTAACGAAGTTGTTGACATCGTAGATGTCTCCGAAAGACCTGGAAAAAAGTTGTATAAATTGTGTATATTACAAAAACAAAACTTGAAATGCGCCTCAAGTGGCGGTAGAATTTTGTAAATTAGCACGAAAGAGCTATTTATGGAAAATAGCTAAATTGGATTTATAAGATGGCCTAGTTATAATTTGGTCAAATTTTGGTCATAATATATTATAGGGAGATATATATTTTTGGCGAATTAGATTATAAAAACCTCATCTAGACCAATTTAATCGATGATTTTTGGAATTTTTCCTAGTATTTCGTACTTTGATCAAAGTTATGACTAGAAGATTTTTTATGATGAGACTTACTTTTTTCCTGCAGATTTGGTTCCTTTTATATCAGGAAGTGCAAGTGTTGCACCAAGACGCCTTGCTACTTCCACGGCATTTGCTACCTGAGATACAACAAATACAATGTTTTAGAAGTTATTGGATTTAATTGTTATTTTTCACAAACCTTAAGAGAGGTATATAAGCAATACTTAAATATAATTGGGTGATTTTGTTAATATGACAAACTTTAGAAGAGATAGATATAATTAACCCTAAAATTTAATAAAACCTGAGAAGCATGAAATTCAGGGCCATGAGTCAATGAGAAAAGGATGTAACCATTTGACTGATCTTTTCCTTCTGCATAACAAACAAGTTAGTAAAAAATATTAATAATAAATCTTATTAAAAATTGAGATTCTACACACAATTGGATTTCTAATAAAATATATTTATATCTGGAAACCAAATTACTTACTGAATGTTGGTTTCCAACAACGTTTGGTGGGTTTGTAACGTTCCTGCCAAGGGCCGTAACTCTCTTCAACCAGAATAACCTCACCGGTTTTCGAAACTTTGAACTCATTTTCAGCGACTGTGGGCGATTCTTGCGCGGTTTCCTTCATTAAACAATTTAAACTTTTTAAATCCATAATTATATTGCAGTTACAATTGTTGAAATTTTATCTATCTCTTCTGCTCTAATAATTATTTGGAAATTTATGGAAAAAAAAATGGCATAAATTTTTTCTATGAAATGTGGGTTAAAAAATTCTGAAAATAGTAAAAGATTTACATTTCATACATAGATCACTTCAAAGTAGGAGACACCAAATAAAATTTTCATGTCTCAACTAAAAGAAAAAAGAAAAAAAAATCAAGCATGATAACCTTGATGATTAAGAAAAAAGTGCCCCCAAAAATTAACTCTAAACTATATACTAATTTTTTTCCTTTTATGTGAAGCATGCAAAGTGATACAAACTTAAAACTATTTTTCAATAAATCAACTGATTTACCACTACATACGCTCATCAGTTGATCTTCAACTGCTTTGAAAATAAAATCCACGCCCAAATTATCGTTTTAAATTCTTTTATACTTCAATAATAAGCTGTATTGTATTAGTTAATCGATACAACAGATTAGGAAAGGTTTTTTGAACTTACAAAAAATGGATCAATATGGTCCCTCTTGATCATGTTTCCCAGCATTATGAACATGGAAAATGTAAGGATTGCAGCCATCACTTGCCTCAAATCAATTATCACCATTTTCTCTGCAATTCCTTGCCTAAAACACACACCCCTTTATATATAAATGCTAAATACACACAAGAACCTCAGGGTTAGAGTAGGGATCTGTATGAATTTGTCTGCATGTATTGAGCAATTAAAGAAGTTGGTAGGACGGATGGATGAAATTAGTCGAGGGACGTCTACACGTGACAGTCGCACGAGTTGCACCGATATAGAGTAGTTTCGAAAGGCAGAAAACACCAGAAAATCGCTTAAATTTAGAGTAGAGAAGACAGCCAAGAGAGACAGCTCGCACAATGCATGCAATGATGCGAGCAAAGGAAATAAAATCCAAATCATATAAATTTTTTTTTTTTTTTTTTGCCCTCGGACTCAAAAAGAACCCTATGAGTAAAGGAAGTTTTGACTTTCATCCTCTAAGAAATTAGGGGAAAAATTTAATTGGCAGTGTCTTATAAAAGAAAATAATTTACTTTATAATTTTTACAATAATTAAATTATGGTTTTTACAATAATTAGCAGTGTCTTAGTAAAAGAAATTAGTGATTTTCATCCTATTATTCGATTTTGATTAAATGAAGCTATTTTTGTGAGGTTGAACTGGTTAATATCATGATTAATTTACTTTAATAATTTTACAATAATCATAATATAATATTATTGTAGGGTAAGCTTTTAAATTTAATTTATTACTTGTTATAGATAATATTTAATATCAATTAATTTTGTTTATAAAATTTATCTACAATTTATTGTACTACCTTTTTTAAAATATGTCATTGTATTAAAAAAACAAGATTTAATAAAGAAAATGAATGTTTTTTTCCGAATATCAATTAAAGCACTATTGTTTCGTATTGCGATCTATTATTGTGTATCTTTATCATGTCATGGATGACTCACAACTGATTACATTAATCAAAAGCAGCATTACTTTTTGGTCTTGTAATTTTTTTCATTTTTGATCGTGTTAACAATGAATTTATATTTTTAGTTATTTAACTTGCATTTTTTTTTCCATTTTTGGTCTGTTCATTTTTACTCCTATAACTTGTATATATTTTTTTTTTTCATTTTTGATCATTTTTTATCAGAATTCATCGTGTGTGCTAGTAAAAAATGAGCAAAAATGAAAATAACATACAAGTTAAAGTGCGTACCATAAATGAAAAAATATATACAAGTTACATTATTATAATTTAAAATTAACCGTAACATGACCAAAAGTGGAAGAATTGCAAATTACATGACAAAAAATGTAGCATATCGTTTAGAGAGATAATTGCAAATTCTTCAATGTGAAGGTTGACAAAAGGCAGGAAAACATCCCCATGAAGAGAATTTAACGGAGTATAACACATTAAATTAAATTTAACCACATATATGCACATTGATGATAAATTACACTCGTAGACTGAAATTGTAAAGAGACTATCTGAGTTTTCGTCCTTCTGTTGAACTCATTTATTATCGTTTTTGTTTGATGTTGTTTCCAACCATTAAAGAATATTTGGTTGTATGAAAAATGCATGAAATCGTGTCGTTTTTATATTATCTTGAATTTACACTTATGTTATCCCAATTTTAGTAAAAAGTTTAAGGATTTCTTGTGGTCTAACTATGAGTCTTTAAAGAAAGGACTAGACACGGATATGTATATTCAGTCAACTGACGCATTGATGTCGCTCCTCCTCGATGTTTAAAGAAAGAATTGCCCCTTGCAAAAATTGGGTTAATTACTAACCAAACTGATTTATTAAACCTATTATAAAAAGCTGAATAGAACGATGTTTTTTTAAAACCATAACAAACCCAATCGATTACAAAATCAGATATATATTTTTAAAAAAAATCAAAAAAATTAAATGATGAGCAAATTTTTTATTTTAAAAAAGGATATGTACAAATTTTCTAATAAAATCATTATAATAATTGTATGATGGTAAAATATACCAATACAAGTCGATTTGTCGAGTATAGTGTTCATAATAAAAGAAACTAATCATATGCATGAAAGAAGATTGCGTTGGTACTTCTCTTGTATAAAATGACTGCGTCATTTCTATATTTTTGCCATTTTCACACAAAAAAATATCAGGGATTTATGAAAATTAAATTATATCATGGAATACATGCACGATTATTACACGGATCTGAATCAGTTACTATGATGGTTTCTTTCTATGTGGTGCTGAGAATGCCAGCGAATAGAAAATTAATATTGATTGCCAAAGAGAATATAATCTGGAAAAGAAACTGTGTAAGAACCTGATATTAAGAAGTTAATGCAGAAACTACTTGCTACAAATTTGGAATTTAAACAGAATAGATTATTCAAAGATTTGACAATAATATAGATAATCCAGTGATTCCACTGCAACGGGTTCTACGCGTGTAACGCACGTGCTTAGCGCGTGCTCTTTTCTAGTAGTAATAATAAATAATAATTGTCATTGTTATTGATAGACAATAGGCAGCATTTACAAAATTCACAACTCCTAATGGGCCACGTTCATCTCTTATTTAGACGCGACAAACAGACATGCTTAATCCTAAATTTCAGCAAAAACAGTTCACATCAAATGGTTCTTCTTTTGTGTATAAAGAGATAGGTAATCACTAATCATTGGCAGCATCATTAGAAGCAGCGCCACTTTTCTTGGCCGGAACGAACACTTGTGTCCTGCCTGAGGCGGTCATCTGTCCCATGACTGG
Organism: Primulina huaijiensis; assembly: GCF_012295235.1. Lineage (NCBI taxonomy): Eukaryota > Viridiplantae > Streptophyta > Magnoliopsida > Lamiales > Gesneriaceae > Primulina > Primulina huaijiensis. Next base: position 30,238,816 of record NC_133307.1, read on the forward strand.
CTCAAACACGTCGCCTTGCACGCACATGTAGAAGTCGATTAATCTTTCATATTTTGGTATGGAAAATACACGGTATGTAATTTTTTATAAAAATTAAATTATATCATTGAATAACAGCACGAATTATGTTGGTTTTGTTTCAGTATAGTGCTTAGAATGCCAATGGATAATTAACGAGAAACACACAAAAACAACAAGATATTCTATCTCTAACCATATTAATTCTTATATAGATCACGTATATGTTAACCATAATAAAAAAAATATTGACTGCCTAAACGAATATAATCTAGAAAAAAAAACTATGTGGAAGTACTCAATATTAAAAAGTCATTGCGAAAACTACACAGTTAAATCTGGAACGATAACAAAGTATATTATTCAAAGATTTAATAATAAAATGTATTATTCAATGGTTCGACTGCAACGGTTTCCTCCGTGCTATGTGCACCTCACGTGCTCTTTCAAATAATTAAAAAAAAAATGTCATGTTGCACGTGTAGTGCACATGCTTTTTTCTAGTCATAATAACAAATTATAATTGTCGTGGTTACTATCATAAATATTTGAAGAATACTAAGTTTAGTCCCACGCCTTACAAAGATGACACAAATTTCTAATGAGCTGCCGGCATCTCTTATTTAGACACAACAACGCGACCAACAGTATGATTAATCCTTAATTTCATGTAATGCATGCAACCACATGCACTAAAAAAATAGGGTTTTGGAAACTGTTCTATAACCCGCTTCTAAAACTGTACTAAATAGGAAAACCAGTTCTATTGATCATTAGCTTTAAGAGCGGTATTAGTAATCTCTCCAAATACTAATACCGCCTCTATAGGACTTCAGGAGCGCCGGCAACAGGACCGGTCCCAAAACGATTGGTAAAAGCGTCGAAGCTGCTACAAACTGCTTCTAATGGTCAAATAAACCACTCTTAAAGCCTTTTTTTTGTAGTGAATTAACATTGAGCCTTTCCTTGTAAAACTCGAATTTCATGTACTTTAGCATTCTTCCACAATAAATAAAGGAAGACATACATCATCGAGATACGATCTTCTTCCTATCTAAAATACTTTTCAGCTATTTGTAATTGTGATATCTGACTTAATTGCATATAGAAAGGTCATGGCAGAAAAATCTCCAGCAGCCCTAGTGTGTTTATCAGTATGTCATCGTCGTCATCATCATCATCATCATCATCATCATCATCATCATTATTTGATCATGCTAAGTTATAACATATATAAAATAAAAACACAACTTCAGCATACATTATACGACATTTAATTATATTTAGTCACAACTCATTATGAGTTGCGAGCGACTTTACAATGCAACGTTACAACTGATCTTTATGAAGTTCCGAACACACCAAATATTTATAGTTATGCACGATGACACGACATATATGCGTAATACATAACTTCAGCAGAAACATGAGTGCGCGTCATGGTTCTTTTTCTGAATGTAAAGGGATAGGTAATCATCGGCAGAATCATTGGAGGCACCAACTTTCTTGGCCGGAACAAACACTTGTGTCCTGCCAGAGGCGACCCTTTGCCCCACGACGCTGGCATAGAATCTTCCCATGACCGCTGGCACAAACACATCGCCTTGTGAGCAAATATGAAAGTCGATGAATCTTTCGTATTCAGGTATTTCGGAATTCAAGAGCTTGGCCTTTGCATAAGCCGGCATTATTACATCCTAGCATGGCAAAGTACTAATAGTCGTCAACATTTTAGGTTTAATTAATTTGTACATTTGAAAATGACTTCTAATTATCTTCTAAAAAATTATTTTTAAAAAAGATATTATGAAGTTCTTATGTTACCAGACCTTAGTAAAAGTGTTGGGAAAAGCATTCCTGAATTCTTTGAGAAAGTCACCCTGCCATCCTGTCTGAGTTAAATAGACGATCACCTGTTCTTTAAATCCAATCCTCGTCAAAAACTCCGCCATTTCATTCCCATCATAGCACCGTTTACTCGGTGCATCAGCCTCCTGGCAAGCCTTTTTCTGCATCATTTCAGCCCTTAAGTCGACCGCAACAAAACGTCCCTTAGACTTCTGGCTCAGGCTCCGCAATGATCCCACAGTAGAATCAACAAGTTCTTGCAACTCCACTTGAAGTTTAAGGCTTTCAAACATAGCAGTGCACCGGTATGAACTTGCTAAATTGTTTTCTTTCGCCTTTGTCCTTGGTGAAGAATCGAAGCTAGTGACAATCCTCAAGTTTCTTTTGACACGAAAGATGGGGACAATTTCTGAGTCGATTAAATCTTCAGAAACACTTTCAGGGATCCTCACAATGGGCAGGCTCGAGTTTGATAGTTCAATGGGTGGATTCTTGTCAACTCGAACTACTCCCTTCAAGTTTGTAACGAAGTTGTTGACATCGTAGACATCTCCAAAAGACCTGAAAATACCTTACATGCAGTAGGTTTATTATGACAACAAAAAATTAATGCAATACGCCAGAGGTGGCTGTAGAATTTTGTAAATTAGCATAATAGAGATATATATGTATCTTATTCGTTGGAGTCTGATTGTGATTTTAGTCCTCTAACAAGTATACTTTCAATTTTAGTTCTGCAACTTTGTTATCAGTGTTGACATGGCACAAGATGGATACTGTTGAATAGTTGCAAATCATCGTACTCAAGGTAAAAAATTATTAGAATTGCAAATACTGACATCATTGCTGATACATCAGTATTATTATGAAATCGAACCAAAAATTGAAAAAACTCCAATATATTGCCCTAAGATTAAATTTTGACTGATTATCAAACCTTATCTAGATCAACTTATTGGATGGTTTTTGAAAGTTTTCCTTGTATTTAGAAATCTTATCGAAGTTATGATTAGAATAATTTTCATGATTAGACTCACTTTTTTTCTCCGAATCTGATTCCTTTTATATCAGGAAGTGCAAGTGTTGCACCGAGTCGCCTTGCTACTTCCACAACGTTAGCAACCTGAGATACATGCAACGTAATGTTATTTAAATATATTTGTATATGTATTTATGTATGTATTTCTTAAAGACGAGCAAAAGAATTTTAGGAAAAACCTGAGAAGCATGAAATTCAGGGCCATGAGTCAACGAGAAAAAGATATAGCCATTTGACTGATCTTTTCCTTCTGCACATGACAAACAAAAAATTATTTTAAAAATTTAATAGTAATCTTATTAAAGAAAATAGAACTAATTAAGATTCTACATATAATTGGTTTTCTGAATAAATATATTTACATTCGGAGATCAAACTTACTGATTGCAGGTTTTTTCCAGCAATGTTTGGCGGGTTTGTAGTGTTCCTGCCAGGGGCCGTAACTCTCTTCAACAAGTCTAACATCAGTGGCTTTCGAAACTATGAACTTGTTATCGGAGGCTCTGGGTTGCACGGTTTCCTTCAACAAATACTAGAAAATTGATTAATTCATCATATACATGCAATTTTTACGGTGACAACTTTTAAATTTTTATCTCATCTTATCAATCTTTAAAAATCTATGAAAAAATGGCCTTAATTTTAATTTCTTTGAATTGTAAAGTCATTAATTTCAGAAATTAGTAAATATATTTCCGTTTCATGCATAGATCACTTTCAAAGAGGGCAACACCAACAAAATCTTTGATGTATGAATTAAAAGAAAAGAAAATTCAATTAAGCATGATAATCTTGTTGATTATGAAAAAACCGCCCTTAAAAATTAACTCAAAACTATTTTTTTCAAAAAGTCAAAACTGATCTTTTACCACTTATATATATGTGTTCAAGCGGTTTTAGTCAAAAGTGGAGATGCAAAAAAGGGAAATTATCCATGTATTGTTTAAAATTCTTTTATACTTACCAATATAGCTCAAACTATATATCAATGATAAACTCTAAATTTAATTGATAAAACAGATTAGGAAAGGTTTTCTTTAACTTACAAAAAGTGGATCGATATGGTCCCTCTTGATCATGTTTCCCAGCATTATGAACATTGAAAACGTAAGGATTGCAGCCATCACTTGCCTCAAATCAATTATCACCATTTTCTATCTTTTTCTCTGCAATCCCTTGCTTAAAACACACAACTCTTTATATATAAATGCTAAATACACACAAGAACCTCAGAGTTAGAGTAGGGATCTGTATGAATTTGCCTGCGTGTGTTTGATCAATTAAAGAAGTTGGTAAGACGGATGGAGGAATATAGTCGAGGGACGTCTACACGTGACAGTCGCACGAGTTGCACCGATTGAGAGTAGTTTCGAAAGGCAGAAACCACCAGAAAATGCTTAAATTTAGAGTGGAGAAGACAGCCAAGAGACAGCTCGCAGAATGCATGCAATGATGCAAGCAAAGGAAATAAAATCCAAATCATATAAATAAACTTTTCTTTTTTTCCCTTCTTTCTTACTTTGCCTGCTCATAAAGAACCTTGTTAGCTGCTATTTTCTTCAGGTTTCTGAAATTTTGATTTCGATCAATCAAAGAAATTACTAAAAGAATTGAATTTAAAGTGTTCTTAATAAAAAGAAAGTGATATATGAAAAAGGATTGCCTATTCAACGTTGTAGAATTAAATACTTTTATAGTCACGTGGAGTTTAAACGTTCATATGTATTCAATTTAGATTTTTATAATTTCTATAGAAGTCTATTGATATCTAAAATAAAATTTTACAGTGTTTTTAAAAATTAAATCAAGTACTTCAACCTTAACTTTTGAAAACTTTATAAAAGATATTCAATATTTCAATTGACTTTTAATTGGTCCATGAAATTCGTTAAAATAAAAACATTAAAACATAAACTACAATTATAAAATGTCAAAAATTATCAATAGTAATTAACCTAAAAAATGGGTGGACTTTTAAAACCTTTATCATGTGTCTCCCCCTCTTCTCTCTATCAATTACCTTCAACTTACGTACATTTCTATGTGTCTCTCTTCTCCCTTCAAATCGAATTCTATATGCATATTAGTTCATGTTTCTTTTCTTCTTCATTTTTATCGTTTTTTATTCGATTCAGATAGAAATATTTTCTAAATTGGTGATTAATTAGCTTTCACAATTTGAAATCAAAAACGAAATTTTAAAAAGTCATAGATTTTGAATTTTTATAATTTTGGCAATGGGAATTTTGAAATTGATTTCATGATTTTTAATATATGATTTATATATAGAACTAATTGTACTATTCGATTATAATAAAAAATCAAAATAGTTGGACATCATTTTATTTTTAAATAGTTGAACAGATATGCAAGAAAATTAATGGCATCACATTTCGATTACTTTATTGAGCAGTGATAATTATTGTACCCAAAAATGCTATAATTGACAAAAGAACTTGTTTTTTTAAAAAAAACATGTTTAAAATTATTTTCTTATTTTATAATTTCCAATCTTGAAATTATGTAATTTAAAAATATAGTTATAAGTTTTTTTTAACAAAATTATCACGCTGCATATATGAAGAAAAAAAATCATTATATTTTAATTAAAATTTTATTTGCCATATGTATAATTGAAAGCAATAATAATAATTTATTTTTAATAAATAAAATTAATTTTTTTTATTAACTTTTGAATAGAAATTGATTTTTTACTCTTTATATATAACGAGAATTTACACCACCAACACAGACATTCATAACGAAACAATAAACCTTCAAAATTAGATTAAATTTGAGGTACGTACAAATTTTCGATATAACAAAATGCTTCCGGAGTACTATTCATCAACTCATTCATTTAATAGCCTGATTTTTAAAACCGAAATTATCAAAAACCAAAATCGAAATCGACCGATAAACTATTTAAACCCAACCATATAAACCAAAATTTACGATCCAGTCGGTTTTCCTGTTTAAATCGTTTAATTAACAATCCTAGTTGCTGGTATTTGGCTTAAACTTGAAAATCTACACATGACAAAATCCTTGGCCAATAGGCACCGTATGAAACAACAATACTCATTCAAGATCGGAGAGAGATTAAAATCTTGTGTGTGTGTTTAATATTTGGGAAAATTGTGAAATTGGTCCTGTAAGTTGGCCAAATTGTTGTTTTCGCCCTTTAGCTAATTAGTTAAGTTTTATTTTTAGTGCAATAACGTTCCTTCTTTTGTAAATTTAACTTTTTTTATCGTAAGACACCTTAGTAGCATCAAACACCATGTCAAAAATTATTCATGTCACATCAACAATATCCAATGTCATATCGAGACTGCTAAAGAAGAAAAGTTATTATGCCAAGACTTAAATGTTACTAACTAGATAACCAATGTCACTATTTTAGGCAAGTTAACATAACCAATTTGTATTTTTCTCTTTAAACTTTGTCGTAAAAACTAGTACGTAGTTCACAAAATAAAGGTAAAAAATTATAATGGAATGAAAGAAAATTTAAAAATAATGAGGGCAGGATTAGAGCCTTGCGTTTGAGTAAATATTTGACCAATATCAAGTCTATATCAATAATACAGAACTAACTCCATAGATAATGCATGAACTACTCAAAATTGAATTACTTCTTGCTTCAAAATGAAACTGAGGTGAATATGATGAAGTACGATTGGAATTTCATCTTGATTATTAATTCGAATCACATGGCTTGGATTTTTTCGACTAGGCTACATCATATTTTTCGAACAAGAAATACAGTTGCTGATGTTTTATTACTTAATGTTGTTTTTCAAAGGAGACGGTACCACTTTTTTTTCGAAAAAAGATTGTTTGATGAACTGATTGTTTTCATGGTCTTTGTAGATTAGATAAAATGTGGTGATCTATTTACGTAATGAATCTAAAGTTTTTTACTCTGTGTGTGTGTGTGTGTGTTTTTTTTTTTTTTTGTGTAATTAAATGCATATTCACTCATTCAAAATGATCATTAAGAATTCTTAGCTAGATTAAATATAAATAATGCATTAAATAGATCATAATTGGCAAAATTAATACTCTAATATTGGCTATATATATTCCAAGGAATTTTATTTTCGTTTTTGTTTGGAAAACTTTCGCTCTCGTATTTGCAAGTTAGAACGTTGGGTCTCAAATTTAATATCTCGTCTTATTTTTGGGATGTTTGTGTTACGTAGTAGTTAAAGTGATTACACGGCTCCAAATTAATCAGTAGTTGGATGATAATTTAAGCAATGCAAATTAAAACTAAATAAAATATGTTAAATGGGATATTCCCAATAATATTATAATATTCGAATGTATATTTTATTTAAAAAAATCTTTAAGTCGAATAAGAAAATAGTAGACCACTGAGTGATAAAATAAACGTACGGACATGATATGGTGGCTTTATTCCAAGGGTAAAATTCAAATGGATTGAACCAAAAGGAAATATGTACCTAGTCGTACAAGTGCTAAACGAGAAGTCATTAATTTTTTTTTTTAGGAATAAAATATATTTATTCTATAAAATGATCCGTTAAAATTTCCACATCTTTCGTTTAAAAATTTGGTTCTTCGTATTTTAGTTACAAGTTGAAATTAAAAATATATAAATGTATCGTTGAATTGTTATCATGCGGGTACACCAAAAGTACACCAATATTTTAATAGCACATAGTTACATAATTTTTGTCCTATTAGATAGAATATTATATAGATTACGATGTGTCTTAAAATGAAATCAGAATGACTTACAATTACGTGTGAAGCTCAAGTCAGACACATCAACTGTAATTAGGATTGGAAACTCCGAACTGATCTGCTGTAGTTCCGAATTAACCGCTGAATAATTGCTTCACTTTGTTTAATTATTGATGTCGTAATCATTTTTGAAAGATAGTTTATTCATATTCAGAACCTGAATAGTTCAGCGGTTGTGGATTATATTGTAATAAAAATATATATATATATATATATAAGTACATAGGTTTATAAAAAAAGTATATCTTGAACCAAACGAATCACTTCAAATCATTTGCTTCATCTAATTCAATATGTTTGATGTAATTTTGTCAATCAAATAAGTCAGATAGACTCCATATTTAACTCGATATGTTATTATCAGATGTAACTCAATTCGATTAAAGTTACAATATCACGTATATTGGAGATTTCAGCAAATCAAAAGGAAATTTAATTTAATAAATCACTCGAATTCGAAGCTCTCTAATTACTAATTATATTAAAACTTGATATCAAACCCATTCCCCGATTCAAAACGAACATTAAGAATAATCTCGAGACTGGATATATCAACAATGCATTAAGTAGATAATTGACAAAGATACTGTACGGGCATACGATGGTGGCTATATTATTATTATATTGAAAGGGGAGGGAAATTCAAATACATCGACGGAAAGGGAAATTATACGTGGTCGTACAAGTGACCACGTGCTGCCAAATTATTCAGAGGGGGTGGAAAACTAATTAAAAAGCCATTAAAGAATTTGATGACTCACAATCACATGCATGCAAGAAACACTTCCCATTTTAATTCAAAAATAATCAATTGCATGTCCCACACCATATCTCTCTTGTTTGAATTTTTGGTTCTTCATATTTTAATTGCATGTTGAAAATATATTATGGATTATCTCAAATTAATTAAATGTATGTATCATTCAATTGTTATCATTTGTTACATCGAAGTACACCTATTTCTCTGTGGAATATATTTAAATAGTGGATACTTTTGGATAAGTGAATACACATCCTTGAACCAACTTATTTGAAATAGTTACGTACAATAAAAAATAATATTATTTTTGACATAAAAAGTAATAATTTTTTTTATGAGTAATCCAAATAGAATATATGCATACACTAATTTATCTCTATTGTGGCTTTTACGTAATGCAGATATAATAGATGTGAATTTAAGACATATCTAAAAAAAACTTAATGAACCAAATAATAAAATGACCAAAATTAGATATTTATTTAACCTCCAGAAATGACCGGTTGGAAGGCGTCCCCGCGATGTTTAGACGTCGAGTTCATAAAAAGAACACGTATCTCATAAAATGTTGACATGTAATAATAATAATTAAAAAATCACAGAAGTCCAAATGGTGATCATGTTAATATATTATACTAGTCTTTATCCAATGCCTTAAAATTCCACACACAAAAAAGCGAACAAAATTAATTTTTTGTCGCAATGAAGAAATTATTTGCAACTGCCTTTGACTTCTTAAGTTTCGCTCTTTTGTCCTTTTCATCCACCTCGTTGGTAATTTATTACAGTTATAAATACATTTCTTTTCGACTGTTGTTACCCTGTTCTAACAGTAAATTAAACAACCATCAAAAATTCCAAATTTTCTTTTCATGAGATCAAATATGGATCTTACATAATTGACCTAATATAATGGTGTTCATTTGATATAAACAATACAATTGGGTCATCTCATTCAAGCTAGTAACTTCAAATTCAAGAATTTCAAATCTCACAAATTTCAGTTCGATGTGTATCATACTCTAAACTAATGAGAAATTGTTTGTTTGGTTATTTGTGATTGTCTCTTCGTCATTTTGGTTCTCAATGTTTGAGCTTTAGTCCTTTATCCTTGTTTTTTTTGGTAATTTTTGTCTTTTTTCGATGTGGCGTCATTTTAATACTGATGTGGGTTGACGTGTTAAGTGTCACATTAATATTCCTGATGAAAAATGACTAAATTCGTCAAAATTCGGAAGATACATAACTAAGATTGAAATTTAAATGCATATAATATCAAAATCGCAAAATAACAAATATATAGGAATAAAAAAAATTCACCTAAATAATTTTACTTTTTCGAAAATTAAATATGACATAATATCACACTCATGAGTTTTCGGGATGGTGACATTATTGCTAGCTGCTGATGTTGTTATTTACATTTTTAGGCTTAAGCTGATGTATTTTATTAGAACAAATCTGCACCATTTATTTTTCAATTTCTGGTTGTTAGAACAAACTTCCTTTTTATGGAATAATATAGTGTTTAATTCATTTATTTATATATTGCGAGATTTGTTGTTTTTGAATTTTTTTATTTAGAAGCGAAACACAACTAGCTTTCGATAATTAGGATCAAATTTTTTACTCATTAGATAAACAAAATCTTATTTAAACCGATTTATGCCTTTGAATTCTTATGCGTTAAGTTAATTTACTATATTAGTTGGATCAAGCCAGACTCTTCAACATTTAAAACATTAATGAAAAAAATAAAATAAATGGGAAGACCAGCGGTTTTCTCGGGCAAGCTGGTGGCCACCACAGAAAACCGAAAAGGTTGACTTTTTCGGATCTGGTAACGTCAATACGCAGTACACGGAAACTTGGACTTGCCATTCGTCATCCCCACGCGCCTCCCATTTCTTCCACACTCACGTCCTCTCCACTTTCTTCCTCATGCACGTATCTTATCCCTATCCCTCTCTATATATATATATAGCTCTGCGTACACTTGTTCTCTGTGTACCATTCTTACACTACTCGGAATTATATATATATATACACATATATGCATACAGATTGGAGCGTGTGTGTGTGTGTGCGTGAAATTATACAAAGATGATGATTGAAGAGCTGCAGCAGGTGAGGTGTGATATGAGGAATAGCAGAAAGATGAACATGAGAAGGAATCAGAGAATGGTGAAGGAGGAAGAAGATGAAGCCATGGACAAGCTTGAAATAGTGGATTTGAGAGGGATGAATTTGGACTCTTTCCCGGCTAATCCAACCATTAATCTAGCTGCCATCTGCAAATTAGACATCTCCAATAACAATCTCCAGGTTTTTTTTCCTTTCTGTTTTTTCTTGGCCCTGAGTTTGACAAGTTTGATGAAATAGTTTTATTTTACTAACTATTTTTTCGGGAAAAAACATAATGAAAGAAAACTGGACTCGATTGAAAGGTGACGAATTTTTTGTTTGAAAAAATATTGGTGAAGCTTATATAAATAAATATATATTAAATAAGGTCAATCCTTCAAACTTGGACCTATGATAGTTTAATTTCAATTTTTGGTTTTGAAATGATTGAGCTTTTAACAAATAGTTGAGAAAAAACGGATGTGGCCTCCCAAGTTTAAGGTTGTCCGAGCATCATAATCTCTAAATTGAAGAAATTTAGATTTAACATAGGAATTTAATTTTATAATTTTTCCTTTTTGGACAGATTATTCCAGAATCTCTGACAGCAAGACTGCTGAATGTTGTGGTATTAGACGTGCATTCAAATCAGATCAAATTCCTTCCAAATTCAATTGGATGTTTGTCAAAGCTCAAGATTTTGAATGTATCCGGCAATCTTCTTCAATCACTTCCCAAAACTATAGAGAATTGCAGGTTTGTCATATAT
>NC_133307.1:30250266-30304591 GCF_012295235.1 Primulina huaijiensis
TATAATAACTACCCTTTTTTTAGTTTGCGTACCAAATTAAAATATATATGATGATATAGAAGGCAGAAATTATTTATTCGTAAAACAAAAAAAATCCGGAATCGTCACCCTTTCTAGCAATCTCTATCCACTGCTCCTTAATTTGTTGGGCCAATTTGCGTGAGGCCTACGAAGTCTTGATCCTTACTCAATTATGTATTTGTCAAAATGTTCACACATCATTCTAACTAAAAAAAATTTAAAATATATATTATGAACATTATCGCTATATTTAGAAAACTCTTTATATCAAATTTTGAAATCGAGATATATTTTTTATTCTGAAATACAATAGAAATCGTAGTGCAAATGGTGTAGAAAAAATAAATTATCCATCGTACTGATTATTTTCTAGGACATATAAATATTCGAGATATATAAATTGTACAAAAGTATTAGCCCGAAAAATATAGTGTGTGTGTGTGTTTTATTGTATCGGTCATTTAAGTTTTCGTTCTTCATATTTTTCTTCTACGTACGTATTCACATGTTTGATGTATAAAACTTTCAGATCTCTGGAAGAGTTAAATGCAAACTTCAACAAGTTGAGCCAACTGCCAGACACCATTGGATTCGAGCTACTTAACCTTAAAAAACTTTCTGTCAACTCCAACAAGCTTATATTCCTCCCTCACTCCACATCCCATTTAACCAACCTTCGAGTCCTCGATGCACGTCTCAACTGTCTCCGTTCGCTCCCACAAGACCTCGAAAACCTAATCAATCTACAAGTCCTCAATGTTAGCCAAAACTTTCAATACTTGTCAGATATTCCATACTCCATAGGCCTTCTACTGTCTTTAATCGAATTAGACGTTAGCTACAACAAGATAACGACCTTACCCGAGTCCATTGGCTGTCTAAAGAAGCTTCAAAAACTAAGCGTTGAAGGCAATCCATTGGTGTCGCCCCCTATAGAGGTTTTCGAGCAAGGGTTACATGTTGTGAAGCAGTATTTATGCGATAAAATTAACGGGTCGGACAAAACTTCTCCAAAGAAAAAAGGGTGGTTCAGAAAGTTGGGCAAGTGTACTACTTTTAATGGTGTGAATGTAAGGGATGTGGATAGACAAGGATACATCATGCCTAATTATAGGTCCATTGATGGACTCGCTTCACCTAGATACATGGGGATGTTTTCTCCTAGACGTCTCTTCTCGCCTAAGTCATATTTTTCGAGATGAATTTCGTAAGTTTGCATGTTTATGTTGTTATTTTTCAACCTTCGAAGGTTTCAGAGATCTTTTTTTTTTTCATGTTATTTATGTAAAATAGTTGTTCATGTACAGTGTGAGACTATGTGAACGAATTTCCAAATGCATGTAAGAACCAAATATTTGTGCTGTATCACAAATTTTAATAATTTTATTTATTTAAGGTTGAATTTGGATCGATAGATTTGAAGATAAGGATTTCAAATCCATAATTCACGCTATATATTTCACAAAAAGAATCAACATATCATTCATAACGAGTTTACAATCGACAATTTGCAACCTAATTAGGAGGAAAACACATAATATTTCTCAGTAATATCGTCAATATAACATTTCACATGGCAATATAAATATTTCAAAAAATAGCAGAAACAAAAATATTATAAGCCCTAGACACACACACACACACACACACACAAAAAACAGAGTGGTTACATGTCCTGATTTGCGTAGTTGGAGAAAAGTCTTCCATAATTTTCATTATTTTTAAGGTACGAATATGATAGGTCTTTTAAATTATTCGATTAACTACTTTGTAACGACCATGGGTGTTGACTCAACATGAGCTTCAGCCCATATCCATGTACAACTATTGGTCAACTATAAGTCGTAGTCCATGACGATACCAATTGCTCGTAGCGATAGTTTAGGAATTGTAAGGATAATGGTTACGCCACACAATACATAGTATCACGTCATTTTAGTAATCCACGCCAAATATAATACATAGCATCACATCCTGTTACTGCATCTATACTTTATCCATATCTTATAAATTACAGCAAACATAATATATATTATCGTCCTTTCTTATTTTTATCTAACATTTATCAAATCATATCTATGAAATGATACCCTTATTTATGTATGCTGATGGCAACATTATAATCGGTGAGGGTAGTTTGGTTGGTAATGTTGTGGCTCTAGCTACTTGCTCAAAGGCTTTCAGTCACAAGATTTTGGTTTTCACTCAAAAGATTTTGGGCTCTTAATTATTTTGTAGCTAGGCAAGGAAGTTGTATGGCATTCTACTCTCTCAATCATGGAATATCTTCTTCATGACCATACAAAAATGATCAACCATAAAATCTAAACCACATCGCATTCCAGCTTTTCCTACAGATCACAGAACCATGTTGAGATCCTCCAATACTTAAATTTTAATTCACCAAAGTGTGACATTTCTTGGATAATTATAATGATGGATCATCGGATCATGACATTCTTCTCCATCAGTGCAGGACTCAAAATTACTTCTTATATTATACTAATAGTTGGGTGTATCAAAGTTTGATTTTAGTCTAATAAGTTTTTTTTCGTTTTTAAATTTTTATTTGAGCTCTTACATCGCTCAAACCACCTCAAAAATGTCCGCCACCTAACCAACATTTTATTGAAATGACTGCAAATAAAAAAAAATTATCAATTTCTTAGAATAAGACCGAATCTTGACATTTTAGATGAGCGAAATTTAAAAAATTAGTGGGGTATATTCAATTCAGATTTTTAATGATTTTTTCAAATGATAGATTTTTATGAATTTGATAGACTTTTACGGAATCTCATAGATTTATAAACAGATTTATGTTGATTCATGTTGAATTTTTTGCAAGATTTGTATAAATTTTGTGAATTTTTTTTTATAAAATTTTATAAATTTTGTACTTAGTTACAACATATTATGAACTAATAATTAATTGACATATAAAACATAGTCATTTTGAAATATTTTTTCAATATTTATATTAATAAATAAACTTATTTATTTAAAATTTAAATCATTTAATCCTTAAATGTGAATATATATGGGTTTTTATGCATGTTTGGGAATTTTTAAAAATACATCAATTGATTGAGTTGGTCTTTTATAAGATAGTCTCACGGATCTTTATTCGAGAGATTAATCAATCATATCCATATTTACATAAAAAGTTATATATTTGACATAAAAAGTAATATTTTTTCGTGGATGACCCATATAGAATATCTGTTTCACAAAATTGACCTGTGAGACCGTCTCACAGGAGTTTTTGTGCAATTGATTAATTTGTAACCTTTGTTTTTGAATTGATAATATACATGTGAAAAGAATATTATTTATTATTGTGTGGATATAATTTTATATAAAAATATCATGACTTACATATTAATTGAAAATGCTAAAAAGAATTTAAAAAATCATGGTTGTTGCGAGACTATTCAATTATTAAAAATTAAGCCGTATTTTTTTAGATCATCTTTTATTATTATTGAATATTACATTAATTTGTATAAATCATAAATTAAAAACCACAAAATCAAATCTAAAATTCAAAATTTCTTATGATATTAAAATAAAAAATTATTAAATGAAAAATCAGCCAAAAAATGAAAAATTTGAAAAGGAAATATGAAAATATATATAGAGATACATTTCGAAAATTTGAGACAGTGATAGAGATAGATGAGATGAGAGAAGATAAGAAGAGAGGTGATGTGACATAGAGATAAATAAATAGCTTGTGTATGAGTTAGAAATTTTAAAAATCCATCCAAATCTTTGGGCTGAACCAAATACAATTTTTGGCAATTTATAATTGTACATTAGACTTTAATATTTGTATATTAATGAATTCCATGAAATTATTAAAAGTCTATTGAAAATTTGAATATATCTAGACTTTTTTAGAGTTTTTAAAAGTTAATGTTGAATATCATTTGACTTTTTAAAACTCTATGAAAGTCTGTTTTGAATACCATCAGACTTCTATAAAATATGCAAAAGTCTTGATTGAACATTTCTAGATTTTTAAAATCTATTAATGTCATTAAAAGTTAATAAATCTCTTAATATAATATTATTTATTCTTTTATATTTTTCAGATATTACAAGATGTCGACAAGCTACCGACGCTTTATTTAAAGATATATTACTATTACACCAACTGCATTCATAAAAGGGGATTCGTTCGACTTTTATCACAGGCAAAAGATTGTTAAAGTAAAATATGTGCTAGCAATTTTACAATAATGGATAATGAAGTATAGCCATGTTGAAGTAAATATGTGGTAGATATTGACACTTTACAATCGATAAAAGATATTAATGCTAATATTTGTAAGTTGTCCAATTAAATTAAATTGAGTTTGTATTCGATTATATGAAAAATTAAATGAATGATATAATATATGTAATTATAATCCGACAAATAATGAATACATTATATTTTAATTTATTATATTTGTGTATTATTATTGAATTTATTTGTTTGAGATAATTATAATTATAGTTTAAATTAAATATATTTTTCTTACACTTAAGCTTAAATTAATCTCGTTAAAACCTTCCAACAAAAGGAGAGTTTTTAGGGAAAAAAATTAAAATTCGCTGATTTATTAAAGGAACAGAAAAGTTGATTCCGATTTCCGTGAATGGCTCAAGACCATTCAACGATGTTGAATATTAAATTATATTTTCATCGAATCATATTATGACACGTTTAGTATTCACGTGGAAGCTCCATCTTGGTTTCATAAATCTTTCGTGGCCTCAATTAAATTATTGCATTGTCGGCATCATCGGTTCAACCGCCCCCTTGTCGCTATCTCTTTACTATAATGAAATATTTTTTTATAAAAAAAAATGAGACAAAAATATTTTATATTTTTATTACATATAAAAAAATCTACTGATTAGACTTTTGTATTTTTAGATGTCACAAAATCCATACTAAGATTGGTGTGATTCAAATTTTATCAAAAAGTATTAACGAAAACTAGGCTTTCGTCTCCCGATTGCAACCCACTTTGAAATTTCTAGAATTTAGTCTTCATTTCACGTGTGTTGGTTTAAGCATGAGTGGGCTAATACTGAGATATGTAACATATTAGGTAGTTTTCATGCGTCAAATTGTTGATGTTACGCCGCTTTCGCTTGATATTGTTGGTTAGATGAACCACAAAAGAATGATATCAGATCTTAACAAATAATATTATATTTGTTGTACATAACATCGATCATAAGAAAATTATAAAACTAATAACATATATATCAAACAAATCATTCTAAAATCCATAAAAGACAATAGATTATTGAGTTAGCGTGGTTACTAAGAAATTTCCTATTCTATTATTTGATGGAAGTCTTTAATCCTAGTGTAGGTGGCATGAGTACAATAACGCCGCGTGCATTCCGGCGGGGGTCCATGCGCATAAACGAATCAAATCATAGCTTGATATTATATATATTAAAGTTCCAATAAAAATAAAATTAAAATACTTTTGA
This sequence comes from Primulina huaijiensis, assembly GCF_012295235.1. NCBI lineage: Eukaryota > Viridiplantae > Streptophyta > Magnoliopsida > Lamiales > Gesneriaceae > Primulina > Primulina huaijiensis. The sequence continues at coordinate 30,255,787 of NC_133307.1, forward strand.
GTCCCTTATTTAATACCCATCCTTCATCGATCCAAATACAATCCATACAATATCTTGTTAAGCAAACCAAAGGAAAAAAAATGGCAGGAATCATTCACAAGATCGAAGAGAAACTTGGCATGGGAGGCCACAAGGAAGGAGAGAAACACGATGATCACAAGGCTGGTTTATGTGAAGTGGAGCACAAGCCCGACCACGGATACGGCGAGCACAAGCCCGAGCATGGTTACGGCGAGCACATACCGGAACATGGGTACGGCGAGCACAAGCCCGAGCATGGGTACGGCGAGCACAGGCCCGAACATGGGTACGGCGAGCTCAATCCGGAACATGGGTACGGCGAGCACAAGCCCCAACATGGGTACGGCGAACACAAGGAGGGTTTGGTTGATAAGATCAAGGACAAGTTCCATGGCGAGGGCGGCCATGATGAGAAGGGAGAGGAGAAGAAGAAGAAGAAAGAGAGGAAGAAACACGAGCACGGATACGAACACGGTGACAGCAGCAGCAGCGACAGCGATTAGATGAAATCTTCTGCTAGACAATATATTAAGGTATCTCTTCCTTAAAAAATTTAAATTAATTTTATTTACTGTTAAACTTGAAATTTGAAGAATATTATCACTTATTCGCTCATTGTATTCCTCCATTAAATTATAATTTTCTTATATTTAATATTTTTTGGTTTATTTTCTTTGTAGGTTGTGGAGTCGTCGGTGTGGTGCAGAGGCTTTTTCTACTATATGGTTGCAAATAAGTGAAGAATGAAGAACCAACATATGAATGAATCCAAAAAAGTTAAAAATTGTATCGCTTTACTTTATGTAAATGTATGTATTGGTGGTTTGGAACTTTTAATATGGTATTTGTGGTGTTGTATTTGCTTTGGATTTTGTTATGTTAAATTTGGGATTCTGTCTTAATTAGTCATAAATATTATTATTTTATATTATAGTGGGTTAATCTGAAAATAAATTTATATGAAAAATATAAATAATATGGATACACGTAAAAATAATAATATTTATCCAGTGAATCGTTCTTTTGGTTTTTCCTTCTTCCCTTATTACAAGCTGATTGTTTGTGCAAATATAGCCATATATTGTGTAAAAATATATATATATATAGACATGATTTAGTTGTTTCATCAAATATATACAAGATAATGGGCCCAGTTAATTTTGGTTTGGATATTAAAATTTTTAATTTTTAACTATTTTGATACAAATTAATAAATCAAAATACTTATAAATAAAGGACGGCCAACACGTAAATTTATAGGCTCCAACTAGTTGTGTTTACATTTTGTAAAAGCTGGGTCAGCCCTTATTATTCCTATGGGTCCAGTCACATATTTATTTGGATTTTCTTTATTAAAAAAAAGTTTTAGGAATTAAACAAAATTTTGTTTTCTTCCGTATTCAGTAGATTCTCAAGGGTACTTTTCAATAATCTTATTATCGTAATTGGGGACCGGTTCATTTTCTACTTGTCGTCTGAAGGTAATTATTTCGTTTCTTCATTTATGTTTATTTGGAATTTGGTACGGAATGATTTACATGCACAGATTTGGTCTATTTTATGTCTAAACTTGTAATTTAAAATACTACTCATATGATGCACACATGATATATTCGTTATCTATATAAATATACGTATAAATATTGATAATTTTAACGCAAAAATTTTTATGAGACGGTCTTACGGATCAATTTCGTGGGTCGAATTTCTTAATTGGATCATTCATGAAAATTTATTACTTTTTAGACAAAAACTTGTATGAGACGGTCTCAAGGGTCATATTTTGTGAGACAAATCTCTTATTTGAATCATCCATGAAAAGATATTAATTTTTATGCTAAAAGTATTATTTTTTATTTTGAATATCAGTAGGGTTGACCCGTGTCACAGATAAAGATTCGTGAGACCGTCTTACAAGAGACCTACTCTATTTTTTATGCTAATTGTGAATATCGGTAGGGTTGACCGGTCTCTCAGATAAAGATTCGTGAGACCGTCTCACAAAGACCTATTCTAATTTTAAATATCAAATTGTAATTTATTGTTATTAAAATAAAATATAATTTTATCACAAAGACCTATTCTAATTTTAAATATCAAATTGTAATTTATTATTATTAAAATAAAATATAATTTTAGAAAATAAAGTATATCTATTTATTTATAAATTAATATATAAAATTAGTTTTTTTTTTTTACAATTATTAGGGACAGTGGTACTAAAAAACAAACAACCAACCAACCAAAAGATGGGAAGTTATAAATTAAAAGATTAAGAGTAGGTTTTTTGTGAGACGATCTCACGAATTTTTATCTGTGAGACAAGTCAATCCTACCGATATTCATAATAAAAAGCAATACTCTTAGCATAAAAAGTAATTTTTTTCATGGATAACCCAAATAAGAGATCCGTCTCACAAAATACGACTCGTGAGACCGTCTCACACAAGTTTTATTGTCAAAGATTAATATACAAACATAATATAGGAGATATTTGTTGTTTAATTTTTTTTACATAGGAGATATTTGTTAAAGCAAGGTATTTGGCAAATTAATATATATAGAGGAGACATCCATATTAGATTTAGAAATTAGAATAGCTGACTTTGATAATTTTTAGTAATATCGATGTGGTAAAAATAGAATATTCCCATATTTCATTGGTTGGGATGATCTGCTCTGGTTTTCTTCCCTCACCTCGAAGACTATCGATTCAATTCTTGGGTGAGATGATAAAAAATGCAATAAGAATCTAAGTAACCAAGGAATTAAATATCGAAAGATAATAGTTGTGAGTTATCACGTCAAAAAAAACATGTAATTATTCCATAGTCGATAAGTTTAGAGAGTGCTTTTACAATTAAAACAGCAATGTGGAATGCCTCAGAAAATGACAGATCATGGCTTTAAATAATAGTCCACCACCAACTGCCATAACGTCTCTTTCCACTTGGAATTCCCGTGCCGTGTTTCCAGCCTCTCGTTCACATCGACGGTCGAGTTCAACCTATCATAAGAGCATTTTTCTCAGAGTAGATCCATCGTCCACATGGGGAACCAGCTAAGGCCCAGTGTTGGCACTTGCCCACACTGGGCAAGTATATATATATATTAAAAATTTTAGATCAAAAGTTTTAAATTTTATTTTTTAATATTGCATGTCTAATTCCCCACATCAAACCAAAAAAGCAACAAATATATTTCCTTAATAATTTATAGATCCAAATTTTATTCTCAAATTTTAAATTTTTACTTGATATTGCTACCCATATAAACATTATGTAACATTTTGTACAGTTTTCTCCTTATAAATCACATACTGCATCGCTTTAATTATTAATCATTTCATTTTATATTACATATTGTTTCATCTTTCATATTCTTTACAGAATCCAGAATTCCATCAAATTTAAGGTTTGTTTTGCATTCATTGTTCTTTGATCATTCAATTGAATTTTGTGTCTTTTTGTGATCAAGAATGAATTCATGCATATTTTCCGGTTATAGAGTTTATATTTTTTTTAACAGATTTTGTTTTGATTGCTGGTTTTGTACGCGTTGATCTTCTGGTGTTTCCCATCAACTAACATGTGTTTTTGGCTTTATATAGCTTGTGTTTTAACCTTATAAAACATTAATTTTGGTTATCGATTAACCGATTTTAATTTTTTTTGCTTTATATATCAATGATAGTATATTGTTGTCTACACTGAATAAAAATCTTGACTCCGCCCGTGTGTCCACCATTACACAAAAAAGAACATTTATGTGGGTCGAGCAAGAATCCCGCGCATTTGGACCCTGATGAACGTTAGAGCTACGATGAGGACATGATCTAATCTTCACATTTTATATTACTAGGTAAAAACACGTGCGATGCACGTGAAAATACATTTCTATTGTCAATAATTGTTGTTAAAGAAATGAGATCGGAAGAGATTAATTTACAGAAAATTATATATTAATGATTTTCATGTTATTTTAGTCAATAGAAAATGAGTATATGTACAACCAAATTTGTACAATAATTCTTACAACAAAAAAAATCAATACAAAAATTTTATTTATCAAAATCTCATGATAAATTAAATATAAAATCTCATTAGACAATAACAAAATCTCACGATATAATTGTTGTAAATATCGCAATACGATATATTGGTTGTTCTTTTAACATTATCCGTAGGAAATTCAATGTAATATAATTTGTACAACAAGTATTATAAAATGAGTGCAGAAGATATTTGTTTAAAAATTTTATGTGTTATAAATCTAAGGTTATTCTTGAACGGAAGGATTTCAATGCATTCAAATGTATTTTTGTTATTTAGTGAAGTAACATCGTAAACTTCAAATCCACTCATTTAATGTAAATATAGTAGTATTTCATGTTAATTATGATATATTTCAAGTCCACCCAATAATGATGTAATTTGAAGTTCATTCTACTTTATATAAATAATAATATGTGAATAAGTCATGTGTAGATTCAATATTTGATCTATTGTTTCATTGTTAACAATAAAATTATAATTCTAATCCATGAATTTGAAATCAATTCATCCAAGCGCAATCTAAATAAATTAATAATTGTTGAAAAACAAATTAGTAATAAATCTTATAATTTTGTATAATTTAGACATTGGAGAAAATATAATATAGAATTGATATCATAATAATAATTAAAATTAAATTTGAGAGAAGAAAAAATTATAATACATAGCGTTGACCACTTATTTTACCATGTGTTATTGATTTATGAAAATTAAAAATACAATATAGATAATATATTTTAAATCTTAAATTAAATTATTACGTCAAATGTTTTCTTCTTTTATATTTTCAATTTTTGTTGCTTTCACGATTTTTTTTGTCATCAGCTTTTTCTTCTTTGTGAAAAAACAATATTCTCATTATTTTCATTAGCAAATCTTATGGTGCTGTCGACATCAATCATTTGTAGTTTCATATCTGTATTTTTTAATTCTTTTGTTGGACAACTTTTTTTATATAATAATTTTGATGCTGAAAATCTTTCTGTGCAATAATTTAATTATCCTTAATATTCATTCTTGTGTTGTTATCGTCTTTTATTACTTATATTTCAATATTGTTACAATTGAGACAATTGATGATCATCTTTTTTCTTTTTAATTTCTTGTTGTTCGGGATCTACTGATATCTTTTTTTATTTAATGTTTCCTTATTGAAATTTTTTCTTGTATTTTGAATGTGTTCAATTATAAATTATTTAAATCATTTTCTCCATTTTGAGAAGAAATGTATATTCTTCTCTATTTGATGCATCTACAGGTCTCCACACAAATTATGTTTTTTTTGGAATTTTTTTTTTCGTTTAATCTACAAGCAAATAAAACCAACGAATTTTGTTATTTTAGGCTTCTACAAATTATGTTTCTTTTTTGTAAAAAAATCTTTTAACTTAATCTACAAGCAAATAAAACCAATGAATTTTGGTTATTTCATCTTCTAGACAACCGAAAAATATGATTTAATTAATATGATATTATTTTATCAAAAATTGTTCAACTCTTAGTGATATAACAGATTTATGCAATATATTATTTGAATACAAAAATTCAAAATTATGATCAACATATTTTTTTTTATATTTCATACTATATTATTGGAAGTATTAAATTTTTATATATTAATTTTTTTCGTGAGAAACTTCTTGCATATATAAACTCATTCAAAAGATCATATATTTACAAAATAAAACATATCATATTCAATTTAATATTTTGTGAAAAATATATGTTCACTTCATCTATAAGCAAATAAAAACCAAATAATTTTGACATTTCTTATTATCAATCATAAGGAGAAATATTGAGTAATGCTAATGAATAATATAAATTTTTGTAAAGATTTATTCATAATAATTTTAAAATTTTACCTTCAAAGATATGTCATTTCAGATTACATAAAGCTATAATTGATTTGTTTATATCTATCTTTTATTAAAAAAAAATACATTTTCGTCAATTGCAAGATAATCAAATAAGTAATTGTTATAGTTTCTGACCTTTACAAAGACGAAAAATAATTAAAATTAGTAAAACTATATGTATTCAATCATATATTGTTAAATTTTAAAAATAAACTAAGGTTTTGAAAAAAATTAGTTGGATTTTTTTATAAAGAAATATAGATAGAATAAATATTCACGAAATATTTATAAGGTCATTTTTCTTCAATATTCGATAATGCTTCGTATCATTTTTGTGAAATGTAACTAACTGTGGAACCTTCTTCATGACACCAACCCACATGATTTAATTATTTGACATCATTATTTTAATTCGTCGTTTTAAATTAAATAATCTTAATTAATGTAATATAAAGGATATTTAACATCATGTCCTTATAAAAATTATGTTTTTTTTTGTGAAAAAAAATTCACTATATTTTCAACCAAATAAAACAAAAGAATTTTGGTATTTCAATATTTTACAAACTAATTGTTTTGAGAAAAAATTATTTTCACTTCATCTATAAACAAATAAAACCAATGAATTTTTGTATTTCAATATTCTCAAATTAATATTTTGTGGAAAAAAATATGTTCAATTCATCTACAAGAAAATAAAAACCAAAGAATTTTGGAGTTTCAGTCTTCTTGACAACTTGATCCTTACCTAACATACATAGATTGACAATTTTGACATCATCATAATAATTGATTTTACAAAAACATTCTCACCAAATTAAAGATAAACTTCTTGCATAGATAAATCATTCAAAAGATTATAAATCTACAAAATAAAATAAATCACATTCAAACAAATATTTTTGTGAAAAATATTTGTTCACTTCATCTACAAGTAAATAAAAACCAAATAATTTTGACATTGTCTATGGAGAAGTAGTGAGTAATGATAATGAATAATTTTTATAAAAATTTATTTATCATAATTTTAAAAATTTACATTTAAAGATATATCTTTTAAGTTTACAAAAAGCTGTAAATATTTTGTCAATATATATCTCTTATAAAAATACTCCTTCGTTAATTGCAAGAATATCTCATAAAAAATAATTGTTATAGTTTATAGCCTTTAAAAAAAAATAGATAAAATTAATACAAATATATTTATGAAATCTTATATCGTTAAATTTTAGTAATAAACAAGGCTTTGAAAAATATTAGTTAGACTTTTTTTTTAATAAAGAAATATAGATAGAATAAATACTCACTAAATATTTATTAGGATTATCTATATTTATATATAATAATTCTTGTATCATTTTGTAAATGCAATTAAATGTCGAACTTTATTCATTACACCAACCTTGGTAAAACAAAAAGAAAATTAGTTTAATTATTTGGCTTCATTAGTTTAATTATTCGTCTTAAAATAATTAATCTTACTTAATGTAAAATAAAAGATATTTAATATCATATCCTTATACAAATTAAGTTTTTTGTGAAAAAAATATTTTCACTTTATTTACAAGCAATTAAAACCAAAGAATTTTGGTATTTTAATCTTCTACAAATTAACTTTTTTGTGAAAAAAATCTACAAATTAAGATTTTTGTTAAAAATTCTTATCATTTCATCTATAACCAAATAAAATCAATATATTTTAGTATTTCAATCTTTTCAAATTAATATTTTTTGTGAAAAAAGTTTGTTCAATTCATCTACAAGAAAATAAAAATCAAATAATTTTAGAATTTCATATTTCTTGGCAACTTGATAATTATCTAGCATAAATGTAGTTTGACAATTTTATCCTGATCATAATAACTGATTTTACAAAAATATCCTTACTAAATTTCTCCTATATGTACAAACTAAGGACAAAGTTGACAATACACAATAGAATAAAAATCAAATAATTTTAGAGTTTCATCTTTCTTGGCAACTTGATAATTATCTAGCATAAATGTAGTTTGACAATTTTATCCTGATCATAATAACTGATTTTACAAAAATATCCTCACTAAATTTCTCCTGTATGTACAAACTAAGGACAAAGTTGACAATACACAATAGAAAAACTTTGACCTTGATTCATACTTTTATAATATGTATAGATTAATAATTAAATTAATTTTATTAGTATATATAAACTTGTATTATCTGAGTTGACTTTAATTTATGCTAGGTAAAGGTGCATTATTGGACTTATAATAATGTTTACATATTTCAATTTTTTTATAAAACAACTGAATTCCCAATCTCTTCTGTTAGTTATCCCACATCAGATGGATAAAATATATGTGACTTGAATATATGGGCTTGGACAATCCTCTCCCTTGAGCTAGCTTTTGGGGTTGAGTTAGGTCCAAATTCCAATCTAATTAATATTGTATCAGAGCTCAGGTTTCACTGTTATGTGTTGTACCACCCGTTCTGCCCATAGTTGAATCATTTGAAAACTTCACGCTCCAGATGTTCATTCCTGGACGTGAGGGGGTATGTTAGTTGTCCCACATCAGATGGATAAAATACATGTGACTTGCATATATGGGTTTGGACAATCCTCCCCCTTGAGCTAGCTTTTGGAGTTGAGTTAGGTCCAAATTCCAATCTTAATACTTCCATTTCATTATAAATGCGAAGTCATGAGATCAATGGGATACACAAAATTGCAAAGAAATCATGATGAGTGGCCTAATCCACAAAATAGAGGCGGCCCTCCGCCTTGGCCATAATAAGGAAGATTCTAATAAGCACCACGAAGGAGACCATGAGGAAGAAGACGAGCACCACGAAGGCCAACAAAAGGCCGAAGCTATATCGGGCGAGGATAAGAAGGCGGAACACGGTGGCCACCATGGTGAGCAGCTGAAAGACTTCATGCACAAGATTAAGAAGATCAAGAAGAAGATGAGTGGTGGCGGTGGTAAAAAAGAGCACGAAGAAGGGCTAGGGCACCACAAAGAGGGAGGAGAGTACCAAGAAGAAGAAGAGGAAGAGGAAGAGAGCCAGAGCAATAGTGAAACTGAGGAAGAGTAAATTGGAGTTTTAATTAATCAAAATTTCATTTTACTCAAATACTATTTTTTTTTTTGTCGTTAGGGATTTTATTTGTGAATGAAAATGCATATTGTGTTGAGTAATGAAAATGCATATTGCGTTTCTATGGACTTACTTCCACTTGGTTTGCTTGCAATTGTTATGTTTTTCTAATGTATTAATTTGATCAAATATCATATGTTACGATAAATTTGTACGGTGTTCAAATGTGGATTTAAATTTTGTGAAGTATATTTGAGTTTGATTCATATATTAGAAATTAAATATTTTCATGCTTCATCTTTATCCTTATTTTTTCTTTAAATTATTGCTTCATCCAACGAATTGCGTTAATTTAATTATAAAATAAATTTTTAATACAATTAAGGTCATATTACATCTAGTAAAACGATTTTATATTGAACTCAAATCACATTTATCAACAAATATATTTATATTATTATAAGAACGAGTATTATATAACACTGATAAAAAAAAAATTTATATTGAATTCAAATTAAATAAAAGGGGTTGTACTATGCAAAGTTTTCTAATCAAATATTATATATTCGATGATATTGAATTTTTCAGGAGAAAATTCCCAACTGGTCCAAATTGCTTGCACATGGTGACCACGTCTAAGCATATATACGACCCAGCTTCTACAATTTTTTTTTACTATTAATTAAACTTAAAAAGTATTAAAAACAAGAAGAGAAAATAAAAATGAGCGTTGCACGTCAATTTTTGGATTGGAGCAGCCGAGCAGAGGTGTGTGACAAAATCATGATATGTTCCAATTGGCCATAGATATATTTCGCTCAAATATATAATATTTTCATAAATTATTAAAAATTAAACAAACTAAAATTATCTATGAATAAAATACAATAAATCACAGACAAGACATTTGATTCATCTCTTTTTTGAATCACATTTAAAAAAAAAAAATTCAAGCACTATAAACGATTAAAACAATTTATTGTTAATTTTAAAAAAATAAATACAAGATGAATCCGATTTTTTTTCTATGATTTATTGTATATTTTACAGATAATATTTAGTGTTCTTGATTTTAAATATTTCGTACAAACGTGACTTTTGGACGAATTGGAACACCAACTGAATCGGAGAATTTTGTCCAATGCCAGTGTGGACCCTCGATTTTCCTTGAGATTACAAAATTACAAATGGTTATTTTATGCACTCATGAAAGGAATAATGATAGCAATAAACTACCATTATTTGAAAATTCATTAAGAAAATAATGGATATTGAATTGGATAAATAAACGACTAATATCCTCCCGCCACTATATAAATATCATATAAAACTTTTATGCTTTTCATTTCACAAGTAAGTGGTGTTACTGCTTTAAGATCATATTGTATGTTTAAAGTCGGTCGGATATGCCTATTTTGATTAAGGTTATATATATTCTAAAAGAGAGAATAATTTTTTTTCCATTAATTTATTCAATTTTGATTTTTTATTCACTAAATTTTCAAAGTTAATAACTTTTATTTTTCGATTATTTTAGTCTAATTACTTGTGTAAGGATGAAAAATGCTAAGGTGACACTGGAATAAGCTAACGGCAAAAACTTGTATGAGACGGTCTCAAGGGTCGTAGTTGTGAGACGGATATCTTATTTGGGTCATCCATAAAAAAGTATTAATTTTTATGTTAAGAGTATTACTTTTTATTGTGAATATGAGTAGGGTTGACCCGTCTCACAGATTAAGATCCGTGAGACAGTCTCACCTGAGACCCACTCTAAGCTAACGTAGAAGGCCGGATAGAAGTTGATAAAATATTAATGATATAATTGGTGTGGCTTCAAAAAGTTTAATTGTTATCTGTTTAGCATGTTCTGATTTAAAACGCATTTGATTTGAAATTATAAAAACTAAATTCAATAATAAAATAGACTGGTTTTGACGAATTTTTTTTATCTTATAGACAATTTGAAAAGTTTAACCATTAATATGTTATAAAATATATTTTTTACATCGATTAATTCAATGGGTTACAATTGAGATGATACATACCAAACTATATTATATGCTGGATAATGATACAAAAATAGACTTCCAACTTGTCAAGTGGCAAGTCAACTGGCAATTTGTTAAAGAAAGATTCAGATGGGCAACAAAATGGTTGGGAAAATAATATAATTCCTCCTAATGATTAGTATTTTGGTCAAAATTATACCTATTCTTCGACAAGATTGATTCAAAAATGTTATTGTTACCCACGATTATTTCAAAAGGGTCATAATAATATGGACGCGTTGACCCACGTACACAAATAATGCAATTTCACAGAATACATTAATCCGATCTTGCTTCGCTTATATTTATATATATAGGTGTGATGATTTATCAAATCAAAACATATAAACGTATACATTCTTCTATTTTCTGTGAATATATTATATATAGTGTATACATAAATACTGTGAATAAAAAGAAAAAAATGTCGGGGATGCGAGAGAAGATCAAGTCAAAAATTAAAGACAAAGTAGAGGATGTCTTCCACCATGGCCACAAGGAGGAGTCCGATGACCGCAAACCTGAAGAATACTCCGGCAGCGAGAGTACGGAAGAGCATGGCAGCGGCCATTTGACGGATTTCATGCATAAAATGAAGAAGAAGCTATTGGGAGGCGGGCATGGCGGAAATCATCATGGTGAAGAAGAGTGCGAAGAGGAGGAAGAAGAAGGTGAAGACATCGAAGTGGGAGAAGAAGGAGAATCCGGTGGGGTATTGGAGACGTTTTTGGCCGAAGAAGGTGCCGCTGCAGCGGAGGAGGGTGGCGGTGCGTTGGAGGAGTTGACAGAAAGTGGTGGTGGCATACTGGAGTTTTTGTCTGAGGTTTTGTCTTCGATTGACATTTAGTTCTCAGTTTTTACCATTCGTTATCAGATGGATGAAATAAAGTTATTAATGTTCATACAAACTGTGCGTGTATTCGAGCAGACTCCATTGTTCATAATAATCATATATATCTATTCTATTTTATAAAAATGAGACTATAGTAAAAACTATATTCGAGTACGTCAAAATATTTTATTTTATAATTATCTTTCATATCCAATGTCCCAATAAAAAACTCTCATCGAAACACTTTGCATTTTACATTAAAAAAAAAACAAAACAAAACAAAACATCTCTTCTAAATTTAACATAGTTCTTTTGAATTTAACACAATTTCGTATTAAATTTTTAATATTATTTGATTAACTTAAAAAATAATGACATTATAAAAATTTGTGTTCATATTGTCATTTAATTTATATGTATTGTGATCATTATTTTATATACGCAATGTGTATGCGTCTTTCATTAGTAAATATAATAATTATAGTATACGAGTACAAATTTATTAAAAAATTCATGAAAAAATAGAGAATAAATTGTAAATATAACTATCCAATATTTGGGTAATTTACATTTGGTGAAAATTGATTTTTTTTAAGTCCATTGACTTGTCCAATTTTGAGTTTTTGTATATTAAATTTTCGTTTGGTTTTGGTTTTGGTTGACTTTTCAGCTATTTTGATCTAATTGTTGACGTAATATCTAATAAATCAATATTTTTTAATGTCATAACGATATTTTCTTGTGTCACACCAGCATAAAAATTAGAATATAAAAAAATGTCTTATCGTCATTTTTCTTTCCTTAGATTAGATTATCACGAGACCAGTGTAGCTCTTTGGATACGGGATGGAGTAGCTGTCTATTTCGAATCAATCAATTGGGATATACCAGAAGATGCTTGAAATCTGTAAAGGATGGTTCTTGCTTTTTTCTTAAATTTGACCACCGGTTATAATGCAGCCATGCTTCAGGGGTTGAATAGATGAAATGCATTAGTACTCAGCTGCTCGTGGCAGAATATTTACAAATTTATAAAATATGGACTCGTATAAATGGGGATGCAACACATGACTGATCTTGTATTTTTCGTCAAACTTTATGTGAACTTAAATTTACTACAGGATTGGTTCACAGATTTGATGTGGTTTGACTTATGAGGACAAAAAATTGGCTCAGCGAGACCTTAGAATGCGTTTTATTTGTTTTTGTAATGACCTAAGTATTTCTATGTAACGTCCTGATTCGATGATTGTCCCTACTATACCAACTCAGTCTCCCTTTCATTCTGAGACGGGTATCACATTCCCAGGATATATGCCTGTTGCATAAAAAAGAAGATGAAAATTTTATTTTTCAGGCGACTCTGTGTTTGTCTCTGTATTTCCATTGAAGGACAAACAAATGGTGCGTTAATTTATTCTGATTTCTGAACGTCCATTCTTCCAACTTCGATACATAAGAGCTCCAATCAATTCGAGTTTAAGCTAAATGATTTGTTAGTCGAGCTGCTCCAACTTAGCTGAACTTCGACCTCGGTTCGAGTAACTTAAGTCTTTGGCCCTACTAATCTGTAATCTCCAATCTTTGAGAATAGATAGAGTCAACTTTGACAGCATATTCACGAAGACTTTTTTGTTCATATTTATAAATTTTGTTTAACTTGTTAAAAACAAAGATGAATATTTTATGTAATACTAAAGGCAAGATCGAGCCTAAACTGAGAATCCTCAGAAAAGGCAAGCTTTCCCCAAGCCATCCCAAGTAGTTTTTCATTGAATAATCCTCATAGAAGTTCGATGGAATTTGGGATGATGCCAGATATTTTATTGTTTGCCACATTCAAGTGTGCAAACTTCATTATGCATATTGCCAAATAATTTATTTTCTTTTAATTTAAGAATCTTCGGCATCAGCTTTTGTCTAGGGTATTAATATGATTCAATGGGTTAAATCAAAATTAATCGCTTCCATCGAATGTTAAAATGGATGTGCACTCAGGGTATGCCAAATAAGGTAAAATGGATATGCACTGACTTTAAAGCACTAATTTAGTTATGAGCTTACACCTGAACCAATAACGATGTCGATCACAATATACTGGAACAATTTAGTTATCGTGATTTTAAGTATTTTCGCTTCACATGATTGATATCCCAGTAAAGTAGCGTGGCTTTAAAAAATCAATTGGGGAGGATGAACCGTAACAAGGACCCGACTTTACAAGTTAACCTGAACCCGAATTTTTTCAAAAAAAAAAACCCGACCCAATCGGGTGTACCTGATACCCGATAAAAGATTGCCCACCCTAGCCACATATGCGATTCACACTTTACACGGTTACGCCATCCATATCATATCAAATATTAGAAACTGTCGCAACAAACATAGAATTGTGATCGATAAACTGTGTAGAACGAAATATAGCATGTCGATAAACACCTGACACCCACAAGCTATCGTAGCCATGTTCAAGTCACTGACAACGATAAAGGAAACCAAATTAATCACTGCTCATAGGATAAGAAACGTGCCAGGGGCAGGCTAAAGTAGGTACTACTGTACTAGGTAGCAGAGAATCGCAACATAGATACACGTTCCAGAAGTTCTCATGACTTCCCCACTTTTTAACCGGTAAGTTTTGCTGCGTCCACCACTAATTCTAGCAACATTGCACATGCTTGCAAGAGAATTAATGGACAACCGGCTTAAGAGGATGAGCTCGTAGTTCCGTCAAATCCAATCGAGCCTCCAGATCTTCGTCTAATTCTCCAACGACGCTTCTATGGAGTACAATAAAAAACAAAAGGACTCGTGAATGAAAAAAAGACCTAGATATTAGATGTAAAAGATGGTCAGGATCTGGGATTTTATTGAGGATGTTGTGCAAAAGGAAAAGTGATGAAACTGATATCCATTTCATTGTTCTTTCAAGAAAATCAATTCCATTTACTGAGATATTTTGATTGTTTTTTTGTTAGTAACTAAAAAAGGGATAACTCACAACGTAATTACCAAAGCTAAATCATAAGCGATAGATGTACAAGCATTTCCTTATGTTTTCTTCATTAATAATCTCGTTAAAAGGAAAATATTTGTCTGTGTAGTCACTCATTTTATTTACCAAATCTTTTATCCAAACATAATGATGTTAAAACGATAACTGTAAAATAAGAACATACATGTTATCACCCCTTATAATGTAGAGACCCAGCACAATTTGCTGCACACCTTCCTAAAAATGAGAGGATCAGCAGATCAAAAAAGTCAGAATCCATTAAAGCTTTTGGAGTTTATGGTAAACATAACAAAATGCAGAGTAAAAATGACCATATAAACTCAAGTATTTTTGCAATTCAGGTAAGTAAATTAACAGGTAGAACAAAATTAAGTAATAAACAGATAGAAAATGGGGAAAATTGTATTCACGTGATTCCAACATGCATTGGAAAAAAAATTCAACTAGCTGTCAAAGAAGCTATCACATGCAAGTTAAAATGTTCGCAAGATGTCAAACCTTGGTCGAGTATACACGTTCATGAGACTCATCAAGAATCATGTTGGTAGCTTGATCAAAACCTTTTAAAATTCCCTGCATGAAGGATACATAAATTTGGTAAAACAATATAACCTTCACTGCAGGTGTCTCACTTCTAAGTTCTAAACATGAAGCTCACCACGATATTTCTCCCATCATTTGTGATTACCGAAATTAATTCTGACAATAACATGAACAAGGAAAAGATGTTATAAATAGAAAATTAGGCAACCCAAGAATGTCCAGAACTTTGAATGATGACGAGAAAAATACATATTCTGGGTAATTATGAGAAGAATACAACTATAATTAAGTTCTTTCTTTTTCTAGTAGGATAGAGGACAGCCAAACAAACTCATCAAAAGCAAAGAGGTCCCATTCTATTCATTGCATCAAAATGATAAGATTAATGCCCAGGAAAAAAACACAACCACTTATTCTCAACTTCGATCGGATGATAAAACCAAGGCAGCCTATAGAAAAATGTTAGCCTATTGGGTAGGTAGTTGATAGAACTGTTTCAAAAAAAAATATGAATTATCTAGAATCAATTATAGAACCACATCCATCATGTCAAGAATCAATTCAATAATTTGTTTTTCTTTTTTTGGTTAATAAATTGACTCATAGAACTCGGTGACAAGAGGCCATAGAAACAATACTAGCTCAAACAATTGGCACAAGGGCTCCAATGCCAAAAAAGGGGAAGAAAAACCTACTCCAATCATACAGCATCATTATACTGAAATTACTAACGCAATACTCATAAGCTAAGCATAAAATAATTAAAATGATTTTTTTATCCAATAAAAGGTTCAAAAGTTTTACGATCAACAAGAGACTCAAGTCCGAGGCCAAGAGACATCTTATCTCCAATATAAACAAGGAACTGGGCGTTTTGCACCACTGCTACCAGGATCTTGACCAGATTCTGCTTCAAATTAAATAAGGTTAAGTTAAACCGCCATCCAGACATATTACCAGGAAAAAAAAACATGCACAAGTATTTCTAAATCGATCACTTAAGAATTGAAAACGCAAAAGAATTTAACTCAAGATTCCCCTTTATTTTGCAGTATGATTAAGATGCTGATGCTGCACGACAGGGAGGAAACACAGCATCACAATTTTAAAAGCAGCACGTGAATATAATTTTTAAAAAAACTAAAAAACCAAGTTTTCATTCTTAGTTCCATACCATACCCTTCCACAGTGTTTCTACTCGGTTATCAGACCACGGGTATGGTTATGCATAAATTTTGAACCGTAAAGTTTTACAAACGGCACCACTGTATTATGCCAGTAAAAAAAATGATGGCCTTTTTTTAACTCAGACCACAGAATACTTAGAGACAGGTTAACTTTAACATATTTGCAATTATTCTTGGCATTAGCTCAATACAAATTCAATGATATCTTTCTACATCATCAGACTTCATAATTATGCAACCTCAAATATGAGCTAAATAAGTACATTCGACAATTTTGTCTTCTGAAACAAGCTGTCCATTTTTCTGACGGTTCATATCAAATTGCACCCCAAAACAAAATAAAAAAGAACTAAAAGTTAATATTTAGCAATCTAAACAGCCCCTTGATACATACATCCGGTATGTTAGCATTTTTACCAGCAAAACTAAATAATACATCCACAGAACCAAAATGAAATAAAATGCGCAACATGAGTACTAAATTGAAGATTTGAGAAATTTCATCGCCGATTACCGTAATCAAACCGGTAGAGAAATCAATTATTGCGGAAGAGTGGTAGCAGATGAATGGCCAGTTAGGGTTTTGCGAAAGGCGAACATTCCGCGGCCTTTCTTGTGGTAGAAAAACGTTAAATTAAGTATTAAAACATATAAAATAAAATATAATCGCAAATAAACAAGTAATTCCATTTTCAAATAAAAAAATTCACCCAAAGTAAATCTTCTTTTTCATATCGCTGTATTGATCATAACATTTAATATTATTTATATCATATCCTATGCTTAGTATATTGATAATTTTTTTTCACAAAAATATTAAAAAAATTTAAATATACAAAATTTTGCATTACCGAATTTTTATTTAAGTTTGAGATGAAATACATAATACACAAAATATTGTTCGAGGTACACATAGAATGTCAGATGATGTAAAGGAGGGTCTTGGAACCAATATGCGTGATGTAAAACCAAGTAGATATCGACGATGTTGCACGTATTGTATTGTATTGTATTTTTTAATAGGTTTATCTGGTGGTAAATTTTTTTATATGAGTTCAAGGTTTTTAGATCTATACGTGAAGATGGATCGAGAGATTTGCACGAATAAACAAATATATAAATGAGAGAACATCAAACATCAATCATCATAAACATACTCTCACAATATTTCAGTGAAAATATGTTTCATATGATAATCGATCATGCGTAAAACTAATAGTTTTGTATAATAGATAATTTTTGTCCATAAAATAAATTTAGGGACAGTTTGCACTAAAAATTTATTATTAGTTTTGATTAAAAATATTGGTTTTCTATTTTTTTAAAAAAACTCGGATTATGAGTTAGCTTCCGATTAAATTCATAATCTTGTGTCATGCTGATTATGATTTTATAAAAATAATTGTAGTAACAAATTCATGTTAGAATGAATTATTTATCAAACACTACTCAATATTTATTTCTTCACTTTTGTTTTCAGATTACATTACACACTTACAATTTTATTTCATTTCTTCATAATCTATAGATTTAATCATTTATTTAAAAGTAGAAGATGTTCTAAATACTCTCTTAAACTAGAATGCCACATATTAAATTATTATACACAAAATTAAATTAATTATATTAAAATAATATTTTTAAAACTTGTGCATCGAATGAAATTTTACTTGGAGTGAAAATTTGAGTGAGAACATAAGTACACAATTTACTTCATAAACTTGTATGAACTTGTTAACAATCATAAAATTTTCATGAGTATTCTCACATAATTATATTAATTTATAATTTTTACTTTAATTAACTTATTTGAAATTGGCGATGCCTACTATTGGTTAAAATTATTAAAATTATATTGCATATTAAAAAAGAAAAAAAAATTGACTCGAACTTACGCCATTTGATAAAAAAATATAGTAAAAATGGAAAACCAATAGAAATCGAGTCTAAAATTTGTAGTGGACACGCCATCTCCACTCTCCTACCACGTCTTATTAGAAAGTAATTAAATAAAATAATTTTCTACGGTTGCGTTTACTTTTGAGATTAACATATAATGCTATTATTAAAATAGATATAAAATGATTATGGATAAAATAATAAAATGTTATATTTGATTGATTAACAATTAAATGAAAAATCACAATTTTGTCATTTTCTTGTCTTTTATTCAGACCAAATATTGTGAAAGAATGATATTATTCTTACTCAAATTAAGAAATAAAAATCATGTGCAAATTCGATTATTTTTAACAAAAATTTCTTTTTTTTTTATAAATAAACATTGAATGAGTTGGGATTAATAGTCGTATCTTAATCACATCAATTAGAAGCAGCATAAATCATGGTTGAATTTCCTCACTTGCTTAGGTGTGCCTATGTTATCTATTTAATGCAAAAAATTTTATCGACCTCCGATTATTTTCCTGTACGAATCATAACACAATTTTGTTTGTCTATCATAAGCTATCTCGCAGTTTCTCGTCAAATATCGGAGCCAAAAAATAGAGGTCGAGGGAAAAAAATTTAAAAAAAAAAATTTTGGGGGGAAAAAACAAATATTAAAGAAGAAAGTGAAAAAATACAATTATTTTTAGGTCTCTAGTCAATAAAATTTAAAAATTGAGGGAACGGTTACGTTCATTCGTCTCCCATTGTCTCCGTCCCTGTATATCATGCATGTCGAAGATTTTGGCATAGTTATTTATTCCCCTTCGTTTAAAGGTGTAATTTTTTTTACCTTTTGCTCTATGCCTCTATCTGCTAAAAAAACTCATATTCTCAAAAGTTTTATAAAAATAAATAAAAGATTAGATCTTGTGTGAGACGGTCTCACGGATCTTTATTCGTGAGACGAGTCAACTCTACCCATATATATAATAAAAAAGTAATATGATATTTTCAAGCAATGACTCATACACATATTGTGTCAAAATCTTGAATTTGATATGAATTACGGATTCAAAACTGAATTATAATAAATATTTTTTAAAGTCGGGATAGGGTATTTTAAAAAATGAAGCAATCTGGTTACCTATTTTGTTGATAATATTAATTGTGTCATTATGTTTTTAATAAAAATGAAATAATTACTTGAGTGTTAAAGACGTTAAACTATTAAAAATATAAGTATGATTAATATATTTCCGAGTCGTGTTAATGATAAAATATTTGAAGTATAACTTTGAATCAAGTTAGTATATATATAAAAAAATCCGTAGTATTATTTATAAAGCTGAAAAAATATTGCAACTGGGTGGCGCAGTTACCATAATACCTACTCGTGAGACATATACATCTAAGTCATATGTAATAACTCGGAGGCTATTTTCGGCAATCAATAGGGCCGAAATATAGAAATATCTCAGATGGTTAGCCACCAACCGCAGCCACCAACTCTTAAGATAAAGTCCACCGAAACTTTTACCCTCCCCCTGATTCGTAATTTGTTCACGCATCAATGACGCGCGTGCAACTATTTTTTTGGTTAGAACATCGATTTTTTTTCCCCAATGTAAATTTAAGATAAGAATCAAAGTATTTGAATTGAAATTCAAAGGAAATATGTTGTTTTTGAATCATTATGATATGAGGATTTGAGGAATTCTAATTACAATCATCTCAAGTTTACTGAAATTCAGTATAATTATTATTGAAATTACGAAACTATTTAGAATTCTTAAATTTTATAATTTTTTTAACATTAAAAATTAAAAATTTGAAATCATGAGTACAAACTACAAGTTTGGCAACTATCAGAGGAAGACACGGGTGCGAAACACGTGCTCAAAGCGCGCGTCATTAAATCCGTCCCCAGTCAAAGTTTTACATACAATAAAACGAATAAAAAGACTAACTGATTGGCTACACAGAAAACGGGCAGATGTCACTTTCCTAGATCTACCGCAGCAGATAAATATTGTACTATAAATAACCCCGCCATTCCCCTCCCTACACTCGCGTTTTGCCCCCTTCTCTCTCTCAAGTCTCAACCGTCGATTCAAAGGAACCGTTGCCCGTATCCATCTATTTCTTGTGCATTAGGTACGAATTCTATGTCCCTCGCGGTGTTCGCGCCACTCGTTTCATGTTTATATTTCACTTTTTCGTTTGTTTTTCTTCTAATTCCCCGGCTAGGAATAGTTTGCACCATTTGATTTTGTAGTTTTCCTGTTTTCGGATAGTTTTCTGCATTTTGGAAGGTTTGGTTGGATCAGATACTGGTGAGAGTTCGTTGTCATTGCGTTTGTGTGATCTGGTTATGGATTACGATGTTTTAATCTTCGTTTGATTGTGTCATGATTGAGTTGAATTGTTTGGTTTTGATCTCGGGTTTGTGTATGCTGAAATCTCGATGCGGTAAATGTGCTGTGACGTGGCATGGGGGTGGACTTGTGATGAGAATTGTGTGGATATGCTATAAATGGTTGTTGTTTGTCTTGGGGGATGTGGACGTTGTAGATCTGGGTTAGAAGTTTTTCCTCCCGATTAGATCTCACACGAAGTGGTTAATGCGTGTCTATAGTTCAATCAAATTCGTCGGCATTGTGTCTGGCTCTCGAGTTTCGAGCAATTACTGGAATCCTGTTACTGGATCTGGAAAATTTTCTTATGGAACTTGGAGGATCTAAGAATTTATAGCACTTCATCTTACTATTTATGACTATCAGTTACGAGGCTTATATTGTAGTTTGCATTTCTTGTTTCATCTTTTTTCATTGATCTAGATTCCGTTAAAAGCTGTAAGCATACATAAGCTAACCTTAAGAACCTTCCCTTCTGTATAATTTTGGTTTCAATCAGTAGTGCTAGTACATGTAAATGTTGAATTTGTTTATTTGTTACATCGTAGTTGTGAGATAATGACAGCAAACTAGCACATAGATGGCATGCCTAATGAGGTGCAAGAACGTTTTTGTTATTAGTATCTGACGTGGCGCTACCATGAAAATAATATATAAAAGGTTACTGAAAGCATATGATGTTGATTACTTTCAGAATTAATGTATGAATTGACTAGTTTGCTTGTGGTCCATGGCAAATCCTTTGTGCTGGTGTATTTATATCTAAAAATATAATTTTCGATCTGATTGAATTTTTTAAACCAGAACAATGGCGTCTCACATTGTTGGATATCCCCGTATGGGTCCTAAGAGAGAGTTGAAGTTTGCTCTAGAATCTTTCTGGGATGGCAAGAGCAGTGCTGAGGATTTGGAGAAGGTAGCTGCTGATCTCAGATCATCCATCTGGAAGCAGATGTCTGAAGCTGGGATCAAGTACATTCCCAGCAACACATTCTCTTACTATGATCAGGTGCTTGATACAACTGCAATGCTTGGTGCTGTCCCTCCAAGATACAACTGGAATGGTGGTGAGATTGGTTTCTCCACCTACTTTTCTATGGCTAGAGGAAATGCCTCTGTTCCTGCCATGGAAATGACCAAGTGGTTCGACACCAACTAGTAAGTGATGGACCAAGTTTCCATAAATGTTTTCTTTTTTTTCCCCTGCTACTGGTCATCTAACTAATTCTGATGGCATGTTAATGCAGCCACTTCATTGTCCCAGAATTGGGACCTGATGTGAAATTTTCTTATGCTTCTCACAAGGCAGTGAATGAATACAAAGAGGCTAAAAGGGTATGAGATAGATTCCACCAATTTTAGAATAGAATAGAATAGGTGTCTTTTCTTCTAAATGATGACAATTAAAGTCTTCGTGTCTTGTGTATTAGTGCTCTAAATGTAGTCGAACTATTTATGTCTGTTGTTTCTTAATCATGGGTTTGCTTCGTTCTGCATCCTGATGAACTTCACTTTCATGCAGCTTGGGATTGATACTGTTCCAGTGCTTATTGGCCCTGTTACTTACTTGTTGCTTTCTAAGCCAGCCAAGGGTGTTGAAAAAACTTTCCCTCTTCTTTCTTTGCTCGACAAAATTCTTCCAATATACAAGTGAGAACTATATTTAGATTTTAAGTCATCTCAAGATGTCTCTCCTTGTTCACTTTATCAGATCGTTTCTGGCTTTTATATGTATCTCGTCCTGCAGAGAAGTTATCGCTGAGTTGAAGGCAGCAGGTGCTTCATGGGTTCAATTTGATGAGCCTACCCTTGTTTTGGATCTCGAGGCTCACCAATTGGAAGCATTCACAAAGGCGTATGCTGAACTAGAATCAAGCTTATCTGGACTAAGTGTTCTAGTGGAGACATATTTTGCTGATGTCCCTGCGGCTGCATTCAAAACCCTTACCTCACTTAGTGGAGTCACGGGTTTTGGTTTTGACTTGGTACGTGGAACCAAGACCATTGATTTGATAAAGAGTGGATTCCCTTATGGAAAATTCCTCTTTGCTGGGGCGGTTGATGGAAGGAACGTTTGGGCTAATGATCTCAATGCGTCTCTCATCACCCTGCAATCTCTTGAAAGCATTGTCGGAAAGGGTACGTTGACTGACTCCTGTATTAGGTAACAATTTTTCTGTGATAAACAATTTTGTTCAATTCTGACTGCAGACAAGCTTATTGTGTCCACCTCCTGCTCGCTTCTCCACACGGCTGTTGATCTTGTGAACGAACCTAAGCTGGATAAAGAAATTAAGTCCTGGCTCGCATTTGCTGCAGAAAAAGTGGTTGAAGTAGATGCTCTGGCGAAGGCATTGGCTGGAAAGAAGGATGAGGTCTATGTCACAACTGCTATCCTTTAAATTGAGGCTGTTGGGCATTTTTTTGTTTTTAATTTCGTATAAATGTTACATCATCAATATTTCCATATGAGTTTTTGCCATTTTTGGTAGGTCGGTGACTCGGTTTTAAAAATGGCTATGCTAGTACTAATGTGCACATTTGGATGTTATTTACGTTTCAGGCATTCTTCGCTGCAAATTCTGAAGCTCAGGCTTCCAGAAAATCATCTCCTAGGGTCACCAATGAAGCTGTCCAAAAGGCTGTAAGAGATTGATCTGCATACTTTTTATTTGATTCAATGTGATCCTAAAATTGTTTGCACTTACCTGCGGAATCTCTTTGATGTCTACCAGGCTGCTGCTCTGAAAGGTTCTGATCATCGCCGTGCTACAAATGTCAGTTCTAGGCTTGATGCTCAACAAAAGAAGCTCAACCTTCCGATCCTCCCAACCACCACAATTGGTTCTTTCCCTCAGACCATAGAACTCAGAAGAGTCCGCCGAGAATACAAAGCCAAGAAGTGAGTGATTTTTTGTTTATGTGATTCTGCTTTTTCTAAAAGCCCATATTTTAAAGGTGAAAATCCTTCATTCTAGGATCTCGGAGGAGGAGTATGTTAAATCAATCAAAGAGGAGATCAACAAAGTTGTCAAGCTTCAGGAAGATCTTGACATTGACGTCCTTGTTCACGGAGAGCCAGAGGTAAACCCAATAGAAATGTAACAAATAAATTAAATGTCATGTCACACTTTTTAACAAGTGAATCTATGATGAAATATTTGTTTTAATATTGCCTTTAATGTTTTTTTACTATTTAAATTCCAGAGGAACGATATGGTTGAGTACTTTGGAGAACAATTGTCTGGTTTTGCCTTCACCGCTAATGGATGGGTACAATCTTATGGATCTCGCTGTGTGAAGCCACCAATCATTTACGGTGATGTGAGTCGTCCCAAGCCAATGACAGTCTTCTGGTCCACTGCTGCCCAGAGTATGACTAAGCGTCCAATGAAAGGAATGCTTACTGGCCCTGTAACCATTCTCAACTGGTCTTTTGTACGAAACGACCAACCTAGGTATATACATAAATAACTGACCCTCAAATTTATCAGAATAGATGTACTCTAACTCACATTCCGCATTTCAGGTTTGAAACCTGCTATCAGATTGCTTTGGCTATTAAAGACGAAGTCGAGGATCTTGAGAAAGCTGGCATCACTGTCATTCAGATTGATGAAGCAGCATTGAGAGAAGGTTTGCCTCTAAGGAAGGCTGAGCATGCCTTCTACTTGGACTGGGCCGTCCACTCTTTCAGAATCACCAACTGTGGTGTTGAGGACACTACCCAGGTACTTTTCTTTAGTCTTTGCACTTCATTGTGTCAGCGATAAAAATTTGCTCCTAAATTTCGTTTTCTAATGTTTCATCAACAGATCCACACCCACATGTGCTACTCCAACTTCAACGACATCATCCACTCCATCATTGACATGGATGCGGATGTGATCACCATCGAAAACTCTCGATCTGATGAGAAGCTGTTGTCAGTTTTCCGTGAAGGCGTGAAATACGGTGCTGGAATTGGACCGGGCGTGTATGACATTCACTCCCCCAGGATACCATCAACCGAAGAAATCGCTGACAGGATTAACAAGATGCTTGCTGTCCTCGAGACCAACATCTTGTGGGTGAACCCTGATTGTGGACTCAAAACTCGCAAGTACGGGGAAGTGAAGCCTGCATTGGAAAATATGGTCTCTGCTGCCAAACTCCTCCGAACTCAGCTTGCTAGCGCGAAATGAGGTGTTTGATGCATCACGCTTCTCAAATGCGTTCTTTGTTAAATTTAAGGAAATGTTTTCTAATTATTGAATAATTGTTGTATGTGATGAAATATTGTTTAGCAGTTGTAGCCCGCTCATTTGGAAATTTTCTTGTTCCTATTTTTGTTTTTAATTTTTCACGTCATTGAACTCTATATTATATTCTCTATGGTTCACTCTTTCGGTGTTCTTTTTTTTTTTTTATGACCCTTAGCGAATTTCATATTTTTTAAATAAAAAACTTTTTGAATTAAATTTTAAAAATTACTTTAATTCACCAACTCATCAATTTTGTGATGTTTCTGATCTTAAATTGACAATTTTTCTCCGGTGGCATTTTCTGCCTTAAACTGAGTAACCGTGGTGGAATTCAAATTTAAAAAGATTCTCCATTTCACAAAAAGTGTATGATGGTCTTATATTTATTTTAATAAATGAATTCTATTCTTTTAAATTAATGTTTAAACAGGGTTATTTGTCTCAATTCATCGACCCTTATTAAAAAATCCATCAGCTTAAACCAACTCCCGACCCCACCCCTCTGACCCCAAAATCCCATCATATACTACCCGATTTTTGTGTCACCCATAATTTTTCCATTAAAAACTCTTTTAATAATAATAATAATAATAATAATAATAATTTATTTAACCCAATTAATCATCTACCTTTAGTTTTATGAAATTCCGAATACCACATTTCACATATTATTTATATTAATATTATGAAAAATATATAATTACTAATATATATTTAAAAAGAGAATAATTAAATTTCAGTATTTACACAATTATGACGAATTTGAAGTTCTGAAAAACGTCGACCAAAATTTAAAAAAACAACTAAACATAATAACTAAGTAATAAATTGTGATTATACACAATTTCTGTTAAATTTTTTAATCATTATTATATATCAATATTATTTTTAAATATATTTTTATTAAAATATATATGCAATACAGAAACAATTTCTATATTTATATTTTTTGCTAATTAATTACGTTAAAACTTCGGGAGCAGCATTCGTTAATGCAAAAAAGCGAATGGTAATTGTTGGTGAGATTTCGCGAATAACATCGGCACATTTTCTCTAACATATATGAAGTTGGTAGTTTATATGTCTGTCTTGCGTTATAAGATGGTGGAAAAAACTATTTCCAAATAGGAAAAAAAATGATTACTTGTACTTAATTAAGCAATCAACGAAACAAAAATTTCAATATATTGGTATATGTACATAATTTGTCATATAAAAATGCTCCATTAACACCTTTTGCCCATGACAAAAAATAAAAAATAAAATTATTAACTATATGAATTTGAAAACTTGGTTTATCTTCCCAAAGAAAATAGAAGCACTCACATTTATTTTTAGTATTATTGCCAAATTCGATGCACCAAAAATAAAAATATTGGATTGCTTATAGGTTACATGGGGAAGGTCGAAGACCTTGCATAAGGAAAAATTGTTAATTTTTATTGAAAACATAATAAAATTTAACCACCCCAAAATTTAAATCGCCATAAAGAAGCGATAAAAGAGCGACTAATCCTATATTAATCTGCAGGGATTTTATCAAACTTGTTACAACCACAATATATATAATCTTCAATATTCTACAAAAATCTTCTATTTCTAAGTACACATCGAATACATTATTCCAGCGAGAATTGAGAAGTGAATAATTAATTTGGATAAAAACTCATAATCTTCGAGTTCGTATTGTGTTGAACTGCAGCTTATCTCGAATTCTAGTGTAGCAAATTCTACCTCCTCATTAACATCTTTTCCTTCATCCAACACTTGCGCTAGAATCTCTTTTCGCACAATATCAAACGTCTGTGTGAATTGTATAGCCAAAATTCAAGAGTGATCGCAAATCGATTGAATCGTGTATTAAAAGCATAGATAAATGACAAACATTAATGGATCACAATACAATTACAATACGACCTGAAAATAGAAAGCAAGGCGTTACAACATTAATCAGAGAAATGGTCTCATAGGAGTTTTCGTGTCACTTGAATCCATGTGCAACATCTATACAATGAATAATGGTTTATATATAAAAGAAAAAACAATGAATCAATCTTTAACTTTAACTGTAAAACGACCTAAAAATCAATACAATTCACCAAAGAACCCAACAACCTCACAAATGTCACCACCCTCTACAATCAAAATAGAAATTCGGGGCAATCGACTGAAATGACGGCATCATGAGGGAGAATCGGGATTTATGAAACTGGCAACACAAAACATTGGCATAAACAAAAAGAACAAAATTGAAGTGTAATCATAAACACCTAGGTAGTTTTTAAAGGGTGTTTTGAGTCTTATGATTTAGTGAAATAGAATAGATAGATGTACAATATATATTCATTCTCTCTCTCTCTCTCTTTTTTTTTTTTTTTTTTTTTTTTTTGTCTACACTTGTATCTGATGTCAATACAAAAACTGTACATAAGAAGTGGGGGTGAGAAGATGCTTTCAACGCAAATAAAGAATTAGGTCATCTCAGTCCATTTAACTCGATATATCAATGGACCTTATAGACAAGTGTGTTATACCACTTTCCCTTAAAAGTTCAAATATTACGTACAATTAAGACAACTTTGGACCACAAATAAGCAAGCATCAAAGGGGGGCAAAATTGGAGTCCAAGGAACATGGTAATTAATTACATGTCAAAATCTTTGATATAGCCCACCGAGTGTGATATATATTTTACTTCTGTGAATTCTTCAAGGTTGAATGGTGATTGAGGTTTGAGGGGTATGTTTTTTTTTTTTTTTTTTGTAAAATATAGTCCTGAAATAATGTAAATTCTATTAATTTCAAATAGAATTGATGGTTTGTTTTAATAAGATCTTGAACACAAGACTTAATTCCAAACTCTTATCAAAATGAGTTACAAGTCATCGACAATACTGTATATTGGACAGGGGCACAATTATTCATTCTTCCATTGAGGATGCAGTGATACATGTGGTGGTTGTAATTGCATACCATTAACTCCCAACGAATCTCATTAACTAAGGGTACTTCAATTGTTTTTGAAATGGTAGGCAGGCAGAATGTGAAGAGCTCGATCGACTCAACTACTCTCAGGATCCGGCGGGAACTTGTCGATTCATTTACATAAATAAACTTTTTAATATTTAGAAAATCATTCACCAAATATGCATTATGCAGGAAGATTTGCTACGTATTTATAGAGGTTTGGAAAAGTTAGTTGGGCTTTTAAAAGTAATCCTAATTATATCTAATTGAGTGGATTAGAGAAATCAAATGGGTTATTACCAACTTAAATAATTTAAATGATATTACAACCACGTCCAAACTTAAATTTGTATTAAATCTCTATATGATCTGATAATAACATATGATTAATGAGTACTCAAACATGTGCAGAAAGTATTAATATTGATGACACATTTGTTTTTTCGGATGAAAATCGATGCAGAAAATTGAAATTATGATACTCATATATGATATGCGAGTACCAAATATTTTAGTTATGATATTAATATATGATTTTTGAATACTCAAACACGTGTAACAAATGTTGATATCAATAAATTTGCTGCAATTTTATACTTATACTAGATCTATAACAACTGATTATGATATTTTATATATTGATATCATATTTTTAATATTTTGTATCGATTTTTTTATCTGTGAAAAAAATGTGGACTTGAGGTGAACAATTATTTTTTTAAAAAAGAAAAAAAAAACGAACTAGACAGACACGGAATGTAAAAGTAAGTTTGATTTTGAGGCAAATCCATCCATATAAAATCTCGAACAAAATTTTAAAATGGATGTTATTTCCATGTGTTATTTTCAGAATGGACCGTTGTTTGGCTGTAGTAAGTGCATTTTCCCACATACGAAACATGACATTCTTTCCACTTGCTGCGAATCCAGAGCGTACCGATTACCAAGACAAAATTGTAGAAGCTAAACAACAAATTAACTAAACTTTCCCGTCCTACTCGATCGACTCCTATCGTCTCCATCCCTCCAATTTATCGCTCTAAATTCTTCATTTTCAGGACATTTCAGATAAATTCTGCTGCCTTCCCTCAGTGTGATTTCCTTCAAATTTTGGAGAACTACCATAGATGCGTGAACTCCATTTTTGGTCATTCTTGGATAAACACTGTATTGCATTCTTGGGCCAAATATTTTGATTTAATCCCACCACATGTTAGTATAGTACTGGATAAGGAATCCAGCTGTTTTTTTAGATTTTGCAAGAAGTGTTGAATTTTTTTTTGGGTTGTCCATAACATATGTGGAGATTTAAATGTTTCATGGTTCATGTGAATTGTGGGCAGTTGTTGAAATTGGTTGCATTTGATAATTTGTATGCTTTTCTTGATTTATTTAATGCTCCTTCACAATTTTTCGTTGAAACTGGACTTGAACAATTTTCTCATTCACAATTTTCCTCGATTTAGGCAGAATCGAGGCAAGATGAAGAAGAGCTCTGTGTTCTTGATTCTGCTTCTGGTCTTTTATTGCTTGGGGATCATGGTAGATGCAGAATACAAATTATACACCGACCCGAAAAGGCCTCTGAATCGAAGAATCGAGGATTTGTTGAGAAGAATGACCCTAGAGGAGAAGGTTGGTCAAATGGTGCAAATCGAACTTACCGTAGCGTCGGCTAAGGTCATGAAGAAGTACTTCATAGGTATGCATCAATCGAGAGGCGGACCTAGGAAATTTAGTTGATGAGTCGAGACGAGACAAGATGGATAAAGTTTGAATTTTTGTAAAAGTTGCATGTAAAATGTTAGAATTGTTCAACTTGCTCTGCCCTAATAGAATCACCTGGATTATTTTAATTCCATATTCTCGGTTATTTCTAGCTTACATTTCATTAATTATGTTGTTTCATGATTGTTTAATGCCTTGTCTATATTTGGCAACAGGGAGTGTGTTAAGTGGTGGAGGTAGCGCCCCAGCTCCACACGCATCTCCTGAAAGATGGGTGGATATGATCAACGAGATTCAGAAAGGATCGTCGTCAACACGCCTTAGAATACCGATGATTTATGGGATTGATGCAGTTCATGGCCACAACACTGCCTATAAAGCCACAATTTTCCCACATAATGTTGGCCTTGGAGCCACCAGGCAAGTGAATGTAACTTAGAGTCAATTTATTGAAATTGCTAAATCATCTGTTTCTTCACAGAGATCCTGAACTGGTCAAGAAAATTGGTGCTGCAACTGCCCTTGAAATGAGAGCAACCGGAATTCCTTACACTTTTGCTCCTTGCATTGCGGTAACAAGCGTAGTTGCTATATATTTTAGCTAAAAGAACTTTTGAACTTGGAAAATTTATCTGGTTTATGCTAGTAGGTATGCAGAGATCCAAGATGGGGCAGGTGTTATGAGAGCTATAGTGAGAATCCTAAGATTGTTCAAGAAATGACTGAGATTATACCGGGACTTCAAGGAGATATACCGGTTAATTCTAGGAAGGGTGTTCCATATGTTGCTGAAAAGTAAGTTCCCCACATTTTCTGCAGCTAGTATTAGTTTTTTACATGATCGGCTAATGCACTAATATAGTTTCATTGGATAAGTTTTTATACTCGATAAAGGAACTTTGTATTTGGTATAGAGGAAAGGTTGCGGCATGTGCAAAACACTATGTTGGTGATGGTGGAACAACTAAAGGCGTAAATGGTAACAATACGGAGATTAGCAATCATGGAATGCTTAGCATTCATATGCCACCGTATTATGATTCAGTTATTAAAGGAGTGGCAACCATTATGGTTTCCTACTCGAGTTTGAACGGGGTAAAGATGCACGCTAACCGCGATCTTATCACTGGATTTCTTAAGAATACGCTAAACTTCAGAGTAAGTATGAATATGTTCTTCTTCAAGAAGATTCAACGAGATTATTTTTCTGGTTTTTGCAGCTTTTGTTTTGATTTCATGAAAGCAAATTTCAGGGATTTGTGATATCTGATTATATGGGTATTGACCAAATTACTTCTCCACCTCATGCAAATTATACATATTCAATTCTTGAAGGAGTTGGTGCTGGCATTGACATGGTTTGTTGAGCTTATTTATTTATTTATTTATGAATACTTTCATATAAATCTACTAATTCCCCATTTTCGAAATTTTTTTGGTGGCGGCATTTACAGGTTATGGTTCCATTTAATTATACAGAATTCATTGATGGAGTAACATATTTGGTTAAAAATAACTTTATTCCCATCCCTCGAATTGATGATGCTGTGAAACGGATTTTAAGGGTAAAGTTTACGCTGGGTTTGTTCGAAAACCCACTGGCCGATTATAGCATGGCCAAGTACTTGGGATGCCGGGTTAGTTCAAAACTTATTTTAGTCGGATTCTGAACAAGCAGCACATGGTCTTATGTCTATAGCTTTTAATACAAGATAATAAATACATTCATCGTTGCTTAACTTCAATAGGAGCATAGAGAACTAGCAAGAGAAGCGGTGAGGAAATCTCTTGTGCTGCTAAAGAATGGTGAATCTGCAGGCAAACCTTTAATACCACTTCCTAAAAAGGCATCGAAGATAATTGTTGCAGGAACTCATGCCAACAATCTTGGATACCAGTGTGGTGGTTGGACTATCAAATGGCAAGGAAAAAGTGGCAACCTAACAACTGGTAAGTCCAGAATTCAACTTTAGTCAACCATTACTTGGATCAGTGTCTGAAACAGAGATTAGGATCATTTCAAAAATTGTGTAACCATCGCTGAATGGTCTTTACATGGATCAGGTACCACAATTCTCTCAGCAATAAAGAAAACTATTGATCCTGATACCGAGATAATCTTCAAAGAAAAACCTCATACCGGTTACATGAAAAGGCATAAGTTCTCATATGCCATTGTTGTAGTCGGAGAACTACCATATTCAGAGGTAGTTGGAGATAGCTTCAACTTGACACTTCCTGAGCCGGGGCCAAGAGTAATTAAAAACGTTTGTGCTGCTGTGAAATGTGTTGTTATTCTGATAACTGGTCGTCCGGTAGTGATTCAACCATATCTTGATCAAATTGACGCACTTGTAGCTGCATGGATTCCGGGCTCTGAAGGACAAGGTGTTGCTGATGTTTTATATGGTGAATTTGGTTTTACAGGAAAACTACCTCGTACGTGGTTCAAAACCGTCGACCAGCTTCCGATGAATGTTGGCGATGAGCATTACGATCCATTATTTCCTTTTGGATTCGGGCTTGTCACAGAACCCTTAAACGTGAAGTGAATATATGTACTGTGGGATTCTTTTTTTGAACATGATTTGGTGTGGGATTCTTGTTGAGCTAATTTGTTGATTTAATTTCATTGATGGTGAAATGAGCAAAAAAAATTAATAAAATGTCCACGTTTATTTTATATAATTGGTTCTCTTGCTACTCTAACTATTAGTTGCTATATTGAAAAATCTAATATTGGGCTAGTATTTGGAATTGTAATCTTTAGCTTAATTTGAGGTCCTGCAAATATTGTACATCTTGATAATTATCGAGGGTCATATTTCAGCATTGCAAGAATATCCATGGAGTTAGAAGATATCTGTTAGCTTGTTGATAGAATCATATATCTTTGTTCTAACATATCAGCAAGTATGAACGATATATAAAGAGAAAATGTTCAGTATTATATGATCTTATCTTAGTTTAGTTCAAAGAAACCTATTCCATAAAATTAGAAAACATAAAAACAATGTTTTAATTCATACAAAAAACTAGTGGAAGAAATTGCATCTCTCTTTTGAAGTCGTCTTTTTCCTCTTTCTCAAAAGTATAAATGATATATAAAGAGAAAATGTTCAGTATTGTATGGTCTTATCGTAGCTTAGTTCAAAGATACATATTCCGTAAAATTAGAAAAACGTAAAAACAATGTTTTAATTCATAAAAAAACTAGAGAAAGAAATTGCGACTCTCCTTTTGGTAGTGTTTTATCATATAGTTTTTCCACATTTTGGCCAAATCTATGAATAATATAAAATTAATAAAATAAGCGAAAAATATAAACTAAAAATTCCAGAAAAACACGAATACGACAAAATAAAATCTCTAAAATCTGTATAAAATTTGTACTTATCATTTACTCGTAATTTTTTCAAATATCCACGGCGTATTTTTATACAAAGTTACTCGACCGTTCAAATTGGATAAAAAGATAGTTAATTGGTTGCTGACGCAATGGTAATACACTTTTCAAACCGATCTTAGCATTTTTATTTAAATCAAATTTTAGAATGATTTTTATCCGAAAAAAATTTAGCATACCCATAACGATTTAATAATACATGTCAGCACCTAATTCGTTAAGAGATATTTTGTTTTTTAAACTTCGATCAACTATTTATTTAAAAAACGATCTCCTCAAGTGTAATTACTCGCTGTAATTTTCCAAAATTCCCCGTTAGTTAATTAGTTGTACACTTCATTATATTTATTGAAATCCCAGGTTCACCCCTAAACTTTTTTTAATTTCCCAATGAATCTCTACTGAAAGCCCAGGATTCTTCTCTCTCTACTTTACTCTCCCTCTTTTCTCCTTCCCTCTCTCTCAAATACCATAAATTCTTCTCTGATTTATCGATCGGACAATAGCAATCTCTCCAGCCATGACGATGATGACTCCTCAGCCATTGGATGTAACTCCACTTTATTCTTCTTCGCCACTTTCTCGCATTTTGCTCCCATTGTCACCTTTCACTATTGTGCCGTGTATATCTATGCTATACTCCATGTTTCAATCTGTAATATGTTGTAAATTTTGCCCTTTTTTGTGTTTGATGCTGGGAATTATTTTTGTCTTGGTGGGGGCGTGTATCCGTGTGTTTGAGCTGATCGGTCCGTGATCGACTAGGGTTTTTGAGTGATTGCGAGGGGGGGTTTAAGTTACTGAATTCGGTTTTATCAAGTGCAATTGTGCAAGTTTAATGTTCTTGTTGAAGTTTGAGGTTGAGATTGGGTGTTATTGGATCAAGATCAGTTTTTTTATTTGTATGTTTTTCTTTGGCTCATGAAATTGTAGCAGCGGGAAGATGAAGAGATGCTGGTGCCACACTCGGATGTAGTAGAGGGTCCTCAACCTTTAGTTGAAGGACCTCAGCCAATGGAAGGTGATCCTATGTACTCTATTGCTTGAATTTTTTTTATTTTTTTCCTTGGCAGAGAGTGTTTTGTAACTACGATAGTTCTTCACGCCAATTCATTGCATTTGGCATTCAATATTTTAGGTTTTTCTAATTCGGTGCAATATAGGTTTGATTGAAATAACTGATTTTCTGAACTTTTACTGTATCAATATTGAGTTTCTTTAATGTTTTCAATTTCCCAGTGGCAACAGAAAGCAATGCTGGAACTTTGGAAAACCAGGCGAGTGATGAGCCTCAGGCATCACGCTTCACGTGGGCAATAGAGAACTTTTCCCGAATGAATACGAAGAAGCTTTATTCTGACATCTTTGTTGTTGGTGGTTATAAATGGTAATTGAGAGTTCTAACTGTGTCTTTATGCCTTTCATTTAGATTGGCGTTTTTTCTGGAGGAAATTATTCTGTTAATAATTTTCTTTAGAAAACTAGATTCATTTTTATTATACCATGTGTTTAAAAAATTGACCTGACTCCCTATTGACCTTTATCGATCTTTGCAGGCGTGTACTTATTTTCCCAAAGGGAAATAATGTGGATTATTTGTCGATGTATTTAGATGTTGCTGATTCAGCAAACTTGCCATATGGGTGGAATAGATACGCACAGTTTAGCCTGGCTATAGTTAATCATGTGCATAACAAGTATACAGTTAAAAAAGGTATCTCTTAGAGCTGACCTGTTTGCTCTCCTCTCATGTATGCCACTGTTTATGATTACGCGCAGACAGGTGCCTTTAAATGTGTCTGTTCCTTCTAGTGGGAAGGGTGTTGATGTTTCGTGATTGTTAACCGATTTAATGGGGCTTACTCTTTAGTTGATGTAGTCAGATGTTCTGATTGACAATATGTGAGATTCCGTCTTAAAAGGG
This sequence comes from Primulina huaijiensis, assembly GCF_012295235.1. Lineage (NCBI taxonomy): Eukaryota > Viridiplantae > Streptophyta > Magnoliopsida > Lamiales > Gesneriaceae > Primulina > Primulina huaijiensis. The sequence continues at coordinate 30,291,005 of NC_133307.1, forward strand.
AAATGGAAAACAAACTGAACTTCCCAAAGATTTCTTTCTGCTGAATCTCTATTGTTTCATTAGATTTATCCCTTTGTTTTTGACAAAAAAACCAGTTGGATTCCCCATTTGGGTTGGACTTTCTCTCATCTGAAGAATGTAGTGTAATTACTGACAAGTTGGTTGGATTTTCACTTTGTACTATAAACTAGGTAGTTACTTACTGGAAAGCAAATGATTTGTTTCTCCTTTTGAACAAACCATCAGTTGCATGACTTGCTGTGAACAGCATGATTGTCATGATGTTAATTCTGTTTGTGGTTATCACAGATACACAGCACCAGTTCAATCAAAGGGAGAGTGATTGGGGTTTCACTTCGTAAAACAAACTGAACTTCCCAAAGATTTCTTTCTGCTGAATCTCTATTGTTTCATTAGATTCGTCCCTTTGTTTTTGGCAAAAAAACCAGTTGGATTCCCCATTTGGGTTGGACTTTCTCTCATGTGAAGAATGTAGCGTAATTACTAACACGTTGGTTGAATTTTCACTTTGTACTATAAACTAGGTAGTTACTTACTGGAAAGCAAATGATTTGTTTCTCCTTTTGAACAAACCATCAGTTGCATGACTTGCTGTGAATAGCACGATTGTCATGATTTTAATCCTGTTTGTGGTTATCACAGATACACAGCACCAGTTCAATCAAAGGGAGAGTGATTGGGGTTTCACATCGTTTATGCCTCTTAGTGAGCTTTATGACCCCAACAAGGGGTACCTCGTGAACGACACTTGTATTGTGGAAGCTGATGTTGCTGTACGTAAGGTTGTTGATTATTGGGCATATGACTCAAAGAAGGAGACTGGCTATGTTGGACTTAAGAACCAGGGAGCAACTTGTTACATGAACTCTCTTCTCCAAACTTTGTATCATATTCCTTACTTCAGAAAGGTAGCAGTAGGTTTTCATGAAATAAGTTGCACCTGTTATCAAGTTTTTTAATGTATGCTATTGTATAAGGGTAGCTTCACTTGAAAAATGTTGAATCAGGCTGTATATCATATGCCAACAACTGAGAACGATAACCCAACGGGGAGCATACCTTTAGCTTTACAAAGTTTATTTTATAAGCTCCAATATAATGACACCAGCGTAGCTACAAAAGAATTGACGAAATCATTTGGATGGGACACATATGATTCCTTTTTGCAACATGATGTGCAAGAACTTAACAGAGTTTTATGTGAAAAGCTTGAAGACAAGATGAAGGTAATGCGTCTGACCTGCCTTCTTTTGATGTTCTTGTTGTTGATGTAGTTATACAAATAATTTGCAAAATAGTGACATTTGTGTTATTGGACAGGGAACTGTTGTTGAAGGGACTATACAACAGCTGTTTGAGGGGCACCATATGAATTACATTGAATGTATCAATGTAGATTTTAAATCGACGCGAAAAGAATCATTTTACGGTATTTGCTGTTTCGCAGACTAGTTAAATTTTCATCATCGGAAGACAAATTTATCTTTTACAAGTGTCCATGTGGCAGATCTTCAGCTTGATGTGAAAGGCTGTAAGGATGTTTACGCTTCCTTTGACAAGTATGTGGAAGTTGAACGCCTTGAAGGAGACAACAAATACCATGCTGAAGACCATGGTTTGCAGGTATATTGCTACTTCTATTGATAACCGTTTAATCACGAGTGTTGCCAAATGCTTATGCTTTCTGTACTCTGTAGATTAATGATGATTAAAAATGCGCGAAGCTGAAGGACATTATGACACACTGGGTCCAAAGTTTGGTATTTTGAGAACTGAACCCCTTAACTGTAAAATCAACAGAACAAGCCTAGCAATAGCTTGTCAATTACTTCTACACTCTAATAAAATGTACCAAACTTTGTTGACTTTGGGAGTGTTTGCAACCTCTAAAAAAAAGTTTTTGTAAACACTCCCTTGATATTTTTAGAGAAGATTCCCGATGTTGCGATCTATTCATAGTTTTTGAACTACTTGTAGAGTTGTAGATGATTGTCGCCTTTTGAAAAACAGTATTGATCATTTGATTAATCAGAGTGACACCTTAATATGTTCATTAATGAAAAAGGTTTTTGTTATGCTGTTGAAACTTTGTTTCCAACTTGATGGTTTTCCATGTGTGACGCGGTTTACTATTTGTGGTAGACGGGTAGTGGGAAAGGTGATGATTGTTATTTATGAAATTATAATAATAATTTTGTTTCATACTAATTCTTGTCTTGATTAATAATTTGATTTACATTTTATTTTGTCTCAATGCTGAATGACCTTTTATTTTGATGGACATTTTACTGAAAATTATTGTGTGAATCTTAGGATGCCAAGAAGGGTGTCTTGTTCATTGATTTCCCTCCAGTTCTCCAGCTGCAGTTAAAGCGGTTTGAGTATGATTTTATGAGAGATACAATGGTTAAGGTTAGATGTATAGCATGCATTTTATTCTCATCTCCCTGTCAATCTTTTCACTAGTTAGTAGCTATTACTTTATTTTGGTCAACGTTAGATTTCCTGTTTTTGATGGTTTTAGTGGTAATATGTACTGGTAGTTTTTTGCTTCTCACATTACCATTCTCTTTGCCCCTTTTTGGTATTTGCAGCAACCATTTGATGAATTCTGTAGTGCTATAGACAATTTTGAGTCAATTTCTGTTTTGTAGTAATTTTTTTACTTGTTTATTTATTAATTTGCTCGCCAGTATTAATGAACTCAGAACAGCATCAGATTTTAGTTCTTCTTTCAAGTTTATCTTATTCTAATTTTTTTCTGTTACACTTACAGATATCTTTCTAGGTGTTTTCTAGGTTTTGTGTATGTGCTTCTGTTGGAGAGACTTTTTATCTATTAGTCTTTCATTAAATCCCCTTGTTCTTCTTCAGGAATAAGTGTAGTGGTCTAATCCTGAATCTGTTCTCACTGTATTTTTTGAATAGAATAATTGATTTCCGTTCTACCTTCAATTGTTTTATTGTGCTGGTTGCTCTTGTTTACTGGAGCTCCTAAAGTAATTTATAGCTAGAATATGTTTCTCCGTCACTTTTGACATCTGTTGTTGACGATGCTGTCTAAATTCTTATTCTGTCGAATTACATGTTTATCCAATTCCCACTTGAAAGTTGATTTAGCCTGTGTTCATTATTTTCAGTTTTATACCTTCTTTTGAATTGAATTGCTTCGAGAAAAAACTGCTTAGAATTCATTACATATTATTGCGCTGATGAGATATGCTTATGCTTTTTTACTGATGATCTTATAAAGCTTTGGAGCTTGATTATATTTTAAAAAATTTGGTGTCTACCTTTGGTGCATCATTTGAAATTGCTTCATGGTTGCAGATAAATGAGCGATATGAATTTCCTTTGGAACTTGATCTTGATAGAGACAATGGCAAGTATTTGTCACCAGAAGCAGATAAGAGTGTACGAAACCTTTACATGCTTCACAGGTTATTATACCTACTGGGCCATACCTCTCTCTCTCTCTCTCTCTCTCTCACATATCCGTGGTTTACTGTGGGATTTTGTTACTGTTAGCATTAGGGTAAAAAATTATCAACTTCAAGAGTTATCAGAGAGAGCCTCATGTATAAGAAAGTATGTCTGATTTTTCATTTATCAGAATGAGCACGTCACCTGACTTCGAGGAATGCATTTTTGTTACTCAATCAAAATCTGCAGCCTCTTTGTATGCATTTGCACAACGCTCAGTCTCCTACTGCCTAGAAAGCACAGTGATTTATATTATTCTGAGTCTATTCCTTCTTTGAGTGGCCAGACATGTTTTTTTTTTTTTTAAAAAATAACTGTTGAGTTTAAGACAATTCAGGAACTTCTTGATTATATCATCATCAACTATGCAAGCCATTTTGGTTTGTGAAAATATTTATGTGCTTAAAACCATTTTTTTTCTTGCTTGTGATTAATTTATCAATGAGCATGTTAATTTATCAATGAGCACACGGTCAATTATTTTCGTGATGTTGATGGTTAACGTTACGTACGAGTTGCAATGATATTTGAGTTGTGATCCTGGTATATCATGATTCATTGTTTGGAGTGAAATATCACTATCCTAGTAGCAAGATAGAGATGACAGAAGGTTTTCTGCTCATTTGAAGATTAGAAATCTGTGTACCCTTTCTCGGTATTGTCTGCAAGAGTTGTAGTTTGTGAATTATTTCTTTTTCACAATTCTTTTGTTTAACCTTTGTGCCTTTCATTCTTACATATTACCTTCTTAACAGCGTTTTGGTTCATAGTGGTGGTGTGCATGGTGGACATTATTACGCTTTCATCAGGCCGACGCTTTCTGATCAGTGGTATGTGTCAATACTTCTGGAGAATCACAGCCCCCCCCGCGCCCCCGCCAGGGAGCACTGACTTACACATGCTTTTAATTGTGGGAATGTGATTGATCTAATTGAATTTTCCGTTTCAATCATTGTAGAGTAATAGATATGCTGTTTTTGAAAATCATCCGTCAGTTCACTTGTTTTTGGTTCCTCAGCTACCAATCACCTTTTCACCATTCTATATATCTGCCTACCTTTATATGCTGTATCATGAGATTGTGCTTTTATGTTTGCTTAGAACCTTTACAAACCTGTTCGGGGTCATTTTATCTTTTTATGATTCCCTTTACAGGTATAAATTTGATGATGAAAGGGTCACTAAAGAAGACGTGAAAAGGGCATTAGAGGAGCAGTATGGTGGTGAGGAAGAGGTGATATTCTCGCCTTCCGATTTTCATCCCTGCATTCCTCAATTTGTATGTTTTCTCACCTTCACTTTATCCTGCAGTTGCCACAGACAAATCCTGGCTACAATAACACTCCATTTAAATTTACTAAGTACTCAAATGCATACATGCTTGTCTATATACGTGTGAGTGACAAGGATAAGATAATTTGCAATGTGGATGAAAAGGACATTGCAGAACATCTGCGGGTAAAGTTTGCAGTTGTACTTACAGATCTCACTAAACATATTGTTTTATACATAATTTTGACATTAAATATCATGCACCTGCTCATTTCAGATAAGACTGAAAAAGGAACAAGAAGAAAAAGAAGACAAGCGAAGATATAAAGCTCAGGCTCACCTTTATACTATTATCAAGGTTATTGTTTCTTACCCTCATTTAAAATTGATCACCACAGTTCTTGAATTGGTCACCGAAGGAGTATGCGTGATGTTTGCAGGTTGCTCGAGATGAGGACTTGAGGGAACAAATTGGAAAGGATATATATTTTGATCTTGTTGATCACGATAAAGTCCGTAACTTTAGAATTCGGAAACAGACGTCTTTTAACCTTTTCAAGGTACTGTCTTGTCCCATTTATTTATTTATTAAAGAATTAGAGAGATATGAGTTCTTCAATGACTGAAATATTGTTGTTTGAGGGAAGGTTAGCCAGTTGCCCAGTTCAATAAATGCTGATTGATTGACTGACTAACCAAAATCACTTAAATTGTACTTTTGGTGTACCTCGAGGGTAAGGAAAAGTCAAAATAACATCACATAATTGAGGTCGTCTATTAGGATTTGTACCTTCACGGTTTCGATTTGGATATGGATCTTGACAGGCTGGGATTGAAAAGGAAGCCAAGGATTTGTGGAGTTCAGTAACTGTATAAAGGCCGGTTTCTGTATTTGGGAAATAGGGGCCACGAGTGCTGAAATTGCGAGTGCTTTGGAAATCTGGGATGCTGATATTCAGCTCATGGACCAACAATAAAGCATCATTTTAGGCGGATGTGATGGAGTAAAAATATGATTGAAAACCACGTCAACGTCTTTATGCTGGGGCTCTTCAGCAAACCTGATCTAGAATCACAAGTAGTTAAGACAATTTTAACCTATCGGAATCCCAACTAGTCAAGAAGATTAAGTCCGTAATTTTTTGAAGGACCTAAGCATGAGTGTGATAAATATGTGGACGACAATATTTATTATCCTTTCCAGGAAAAGATGTTAGATTAACATCAACTAAGATTCTTGGTTAAGATAGTTTAATTATATAGTAGCAACTGACATGGTCGGTACAAGAAAGATCTACTGACAAAATGAGATTTTACATGCATCTATACTGCAACCTAACCAAATAGTAATATTATTAGCTTACATGTTTTCAGTGGCTTAGATGTGATAATCTTTTGTGATATCTTCTCAGGGAGCTGCTATTGTGTTTTTGGTTTGAATGTACTCTACTATTTCATTGGATCTTTTCTTTTTCTTGTGTTATTTTTGTTATCTAGTGACGTTTCATGAGCATGTCTCACTGAATCGTGACCTGAATAAGAAAAATGTCTTACAAATATAAAGTAATTGTATGAAGACAATAGTGTTTATGTTCTTTATCTGATCAAGTGAGAGGAATTTTGTATTGTCGGAGTAGTAGTTCGAAAATCACGCATCCGTGTAATTGATCGCGGATTACTCATCCGCATTATCTTGTAATCTCTAATTATTATAATAAAGTTAGTCTTTTATCAAAAAAAAAAAAAGTGAGAGGAATTTTGTTGTGAAACTTCACACTTGACTGTTAAAATAGTATGACATCAATACAAAGCAGATGACTATTTCGAACTTCATTTTACAAAAAAATATGAGTTTTTTTCTTTTTTCCTTCCCTTTACATTACCAAAACATTTTTCTCCACTGCCACTCATTTATGCCTCACCATTATTTTCACGACGTTCTCTTGCCACCATTACCTTTAATACCATCCTGGTATTAATTATGATGGTCTATATGGCAAATTGATCGAAATGCTATGATTTATAATGTAAAATATTTGAGTTGTACAGTTAACCAACCATAACATTTGGTACATTGGCTAGCACTTGATCATATCATATAAAAGGTGTTCAAGAAAATCAATTCCAAACAAACCAAGTGAGAGTTAAGATGGTCATAATGTTGCAAATCACATCTTCTAAGTCATAGAATAGTTAAAACACCATATTTTGATTGATATTCTATTTAGGCAACTACATAGGGTAGTAGGGCCTTCACGCGTTTTGTTTGTACTTCTAATGTAGGCATCTTTGTTCTAACTTCTGATGTTGCATCCTTACATAAATAGTTAGTATATGTATTCTATAATGCTTCAAAATTTTCTGACACTGCACAGGTGGTTGAAAAAATATTAATTTGTTTTTTTAAGTTTTTTCCTTCTTTCATCACATTTATTTTGGATTTACTACACTATCGTCCTTGTTTACTTTATTTATCATAACAAACTAAGGCATTTCTATTCCTTTTTCTTATTCTTGTTTAATGCTACTTAAATTTGTGATTTATGATTGCAGGAGGAAGTTGCCAAAGAACTTGGTGTACCCGTTCAATTTCAACGCTTTTGGATCTGGGCAAAGAGGCAGAACCATACTTATCGTCCGAACAGGCCGTTGACTCTGCAAGAGGAAGCACAAACTGTAAATATTTTTAACTTGTGCCTTTCATTTTCTATTTATAGACAGACATGCACATGTAAATATTTTTACAGAAGTAGGCAAATATGTAGTTTCCTGTTTCTTGTGCTAATTTATTTAGAGAAACCATTTATTTGGTAGAATTATGGATATATGTTATAGCATTAAGGACACTTATCAGCTTCGGCAAGTCCTTGTCAGCTTCTTATACTCTGTTTTTTTGCTCATTGTTCAACCATCCCTCGTATGCCTCTGGAGATCAACAGTCTTTTTTCATATTTTGATGGTTGACTAAGTTGATATTGTCTTACCTGATTTCGTTTTGCTTTGGTTACTCTGTAATGTCTATTTGTGGGAGCCGTACGTGTTACCATCTTCTTCATTCAAATTTTCTTTGCTAATTATTTGAAATTTTAATTAGCTTTTAACAAATGTTGTGCAGGTTGGAGCATTGAGGGAAGTTTCTAACAAAGCCCACAATGCAGAATTGAAGTTGTTTTTGGAAGTAGAATATGGACCAGTATGTTTTAACCACATTTGAGATAATCTTGACATTGGGAATTTTAAAGGTGAACAAATTGAGGAATTTTTGCTGTTCCTATTCTAACTGATTCTGTTGCAATGAATGTATAGGATTTACATCCTATTCCTCCACCAGAAAAAATAAAGGAAGATATACTGCTGTTTTTTAAACTTTATGATCCTGAGAAAGAAGAGCTTCGGTAATTTTCTTCTGAAGTGTACTTTATTCTACTTTCTTAAAATGCATGCTATTTTACTTGTGAATTGTGATAATTGTGAATTCCAGATATGTTGGGAGGCTTTTTGTGAAAAGCTCTGGCAAGCCTATCGATATCCTAACAAAGCTAAATGAACTGGCTGGATTTGCTCCTGATGAAGAGATCGAACTCTTTGAGGTCTGTCTGATCTTCAAGCTACAATTTGCAGTTTGATGCAAAATGGTCTTGTAGCAAGACCATATGCATGATATCTGCTTTCTCAAGCATATCTAATTTTTTTTTTTTTCTATTCTCTTGTTTGCCATTTCTTTAGGAAATTAAATATGAGCCATCTGTTATGTGTGAACGCCTTGATAAAAGAGCTTCATTTCGTTTTAGTCAGGTGCGTATTTTGTTGTATTATTAATCCGTAGAATGCATTTTCATTTGTTATTTTTTTTTAATTAATCTTGTTTCTGCTCTTTCTGCTAGATTGAAGATGGGGATATTATTTGCTTCCAGAAACGGCCTCATCCTGAAAGTGAAGAATTTTTTAGATTTCCTGATCTCCCCTTATTTTTGGAATATGTGAAGAATCGCCAGGTTAATCTTATTATTTCAAATAACATTGAAAGCCTTTTTGAGTGATAAACATACACCTGATGCTTTGGGATGACATATTCTTTGTTTACATTTAGAAACATCTTTTCAGCAACTTTTATATAATTTTGTCGATGCACACTTTGCTTAGCTTCTTTAGAATATTTAGAAACATCTTTTCAGCAACTTTTATATAATTTTGTCGATGCACACTTTGCTTAGCTTCTTTCAGTTCAATTTTTTTTGACTTTTGAGTGGCGTCTATCTTTCTTTCTTTATAAAATCCTCTCATTATGTTGGTCTAACCGAAATGCTTCTCCTTTCTCCCCCGTCCATGTGCCTCTTCTCATGGAATTTGTTCTTGTTCAATGTTTTTCCTTCCTTTTCAGACTTAGTTATATTTTTATTCCTTGCAGGTCGTGCATTTTCGAGCACTGGAAAGGCCCAAGGAAGATGAATTTTTCCTTGAGTTGTGAGTATTATTGTATTCTGTTGACTGTTGAGGACTGCAAGTTGTTACTAGGTCTCTGTTGCCAGTTTTTGAGCAAACTTGTTTGTAATCAAGTTGATAAATAATCCATAGGTCAAAGAATCACACTTATGACGACGTTGTGGAAAGGGTTGCCCAGCGCCTTGGCTTGGATGATCCATCAAAAATTCGGCTTACGCCTCACAATTGCTATTCCCAGCAACCGAAACCCAATCCTATCAAATACAGAGCAGTTGACCATTTATTAGACATGCTAGTCCACTACAATCAGGTAACTCTGACAGAAAGGTTTATGCCTTTTTTTCTTTTTATTTATGGGTTGTAGAGAGTAGAGGCCGGTGTAAGAGGTGTGGAGTGTTGATATTACTGGAGGAATAATATTATTTTGGTATCTTGTGGTAGATATCAGATAAATTGTACTATGAAGTGCTGGACATTCCTCTTCCAGAACTGCAATGTCTGAAAACGCTGAAAGTTGCCTTTCATCATGCCATAAAGGATGAGGTGACATTATTCTTATGCTCCTCTATTAACTTCCTTTTTTTACTTGAGTTGTGTAAAATTATTGTTCTATTTTTACATTTTCCATTGCAGGCTCTAATTCTCAATATTCGGTTGCCAAAACAAAGCACTGTAGGAGATGTTCTTAATGAGATTAAAACAAAGGTTAGCTCAGTCCTCTTCTGTGAGCTGGTTGTGTTGTAAGCTGTCAAGTTTAAAAATGTAGAACTGCTTATTTTAGTCGTAGTTGTCTCATTGAAAATTGTTGTTCAAAACATAAGTTAACCCGCGCTTTTGACTGATTCCTTCCCCATAATCGTAACTCCCCTCCTGCCAAGGGTTATTTTTGTTCTATTAACCTTTTAGGCAAGTCTTACTCAGTGGCGCTTTCTTCTCAGATAAATAATGGAGAAACTTCATGAAATTTTCGATGTCTCATATCTTTGGCATAAATTGATAGGTAGAATTGTCTCATCCAAGTGCTGAACTTAGGTTGCTTGAAGTTTTCTATCACAAGATTTACAAGGTAACATATTCTACTTTGACATTGTTTTGTTCTTGAGATTTTGGTAAAAATTTTGGTGGTCATATGATTTTCTTTCTTCCTTGAAATCATCAAGTGCAGAGACTCCTTGAGGAGGGTTTCACATAGTTTCCTTTATCACATGTCTATTTTTTTCCACATGTAAACAATAATATTTCTAACTCGGATCTTTGTTTGGCTTCGGAAATAGTACCTGGGGAATTACCCCTCAACTTACCAGGGGAATTACCCCTCGACTTGGAGAGCATATAATTGATTATCCATTTATTACTTATAAGGATTTATTTTTTATATTTTATTTTGCTATGATTTTATCTCTTGTGATATAAGTCAATTTCCACTTTCTTGATTTTTCAGATCTTTCCAATTAACGAGAAGATTGAGAACATAAATGATCAGTACTGGACGTTACGTGCTGAGGAGGTGAATTCTTTTTCCAAAGTCTTTTCTTATGCTGTTGGGTGTTGATTTTTATGTTTTCAGTTGTCCATACCATCGAATCTTGTTGTATGACTCCCAAAAATGAATAATATGATTTACGGCATGAATTCTGAACGGTGACTGGCAAAGTTCACAAAAAAAAACCTTGCTGTTTTAGGAAAAAACCTCTAATGGTGTTTAAATTTATGACATTTTCATTTGCCATGTAATTTTTTCATACATTGAAAGAAAGCATGACTTATCATATCAGTTTTTTATTGCAAGTTATATTCCAAGATTTGTGCTCTTATAGATTCCAGAAGAAGAAAAGAACATTGGGCCCAACGATCGTTTGATTCATGTTTACCATTTCACAAAGGAGAGCGCTCAGAATCAAGTGGTACATATGACGTGCTTGAAAAAATGATAAATTCCATTTGATACTGTTTGGTTGTTTGGCAAAGTTACTGTTTTGTGACAATGAGGAGCTTGGAAGATACAGTGTTCTTTGATGTAATCAGGTATTTAATTGTTCATTTATTTCTTAAACAGCAAGTTCAAAATTTCGGGGATCCTTTCTTTCTGGTCATCCACGAAGGTGAAAGACTAGAAGATGTTAAATTGCGCATTCAAAGAAGATTGCAAGTTCCGGATGAAGAATTTTCTAAGGTATGTATCATGTTCAATTCTCCTGTTAGAGCTGCAGATATCCTTGTTAATCAATTATATCTGCTAAAAACATTTCCATTGATTTGTTTGATTTTTAAAATAATGTTCTGATCATTGGGCTATTTACTTAAAAATTCAGTGGAAGTTTGCGTTTCTATCGTTGGGACGTCCAGAGTATCTTGAGGATTCTGATGTTGTCTCTAGTCGTTTTCAGGTCACAGTTTTTCTCTGAGTCCTTAATCACATATATTTATCATAACTATTAAATCATTACTTTTCCCTGGAAGTTCAATAACGACTGAAGGATCATGTACTTCTCTTTTCCAGAGGAGAGAGGTTTATGGTGCTTGGGAGCAGTACCTGGGGATAGAGCATTTAGACACAACTCCCAAAAGAGCTTATGCTTCGAACCAGGTAATATCTCTAGATTGCCATATTTTATAATCAATTATTTCCAGATCAAATGTTTGATAATGATCCAATGCTATACACAAATTGAGAATCCTTTAATCGTTTATTACCATGGTATCGATGAAATAGTGGACGCAATGCACATGTTTTCTTTTTTTTTTCCTGTCCGTTACACTTGCCTCGTTCGGGAAAGACTGTTAACCTTGATCATGATCCCCAAACTTAAAACTTCTTGGCTCCTTTCTGATCATATTGCAGAACCGCCACACGTTTGAGAAACCTGTGAAAATATACAATTGACTTGGAATATCACTAGTCTTAAATGCCCATATTGGTACCAAAGCCTAGAAGAGGCAAAGATCTTACGGTGAATATTTGACGGAGACAACATGGAAAAGAAAGGTGAAATGCATGATGCTTTGGTGGTGTTTTTCGCTATTGCTTATGTTTTTGACTCGAATGGGATGGGATGGGAGAACCTGCGCTCTTAGATGTATTATTCTTTTTGTGGTGGGTAGATATAGTGCTTCTCATCCTCCCACAGTTTCCTGCTTCAAGTAGTTTGAAATTTTTGACATTTTTTCTCTCATGTAATTTTTATTTAAAATACATACTATGAGGTTTTCTATTGACGGGGTTGTAAATTGGTTATAGTTAGGCCTTCTCTTTTGCATTTGTGTTCACCATCTTTCTTGTTTAAAAATGTTATATGTGAAATTGGGGTGTGTGTGTGTGTGTGTGTGTGTCTATATATATATGAGTGGGTCTCATGTGAGACCGTCTCACGGATCTTANGTGTGTGTGTGTGTAAAATTCTGTAAAGGAAACAGGTATATTACGTTTGAGCATTGAGATATTTGTTTTCGGAAGAAATCTTCTACTACACAATATCATACGCGTTAAAATTGACCGAAGTGAATTGACAAAGAAATGGAGGAACTGAGGGTACTCAGCTTGAGTAATAATCGAAATAAAACATCCATTTATCTNATATATATATATAAAGGAAACAGGTATATTGCGTTTGAGCATTGAGATATTTGTTTTTGGAAGAAATCTTCTACTACACAATATCATACGCGTTAAAATTGACCGAAGTGAATTGACAAAGGAAAGAAATGGAGGAACTGAGGGTACTCCGCTTGAGTAATAATCGAAATAAAACATCCATTTATCTACATCTACTTAATGTAGTATAAGATATTGTATATTGTGTAATGAAATATTTCATATCATTTGTTTCAGGTTTTTAAGGAAAATCGTTATTGAAAAGTTGGAAGTCGTGATGTCTGACAAGAATTTTTATGAAATAGATTATATATATTATTAATTTAGAAATATTTATAAATTGATTTTGATAGTTTAAACACATCAATATTTTTTCGACAGGATATTCTTTCCCTAGTATTCTTATTGATTTGGAAACAGAGAGATAATAAAACAAAAAATGAGAATCAAATTTATTAAGAAATCATTTTCATATATATACTCCATGGTTTGTACTTTGTACAAGTCTTTTTATTTCACTAATTACTACTATTCCAGATACGTCATATTCTTTTTTTTTTCCAACTCATTTATATCTAATCTATTTTTCTATTTTTTCTGGCTCGACTAGGTGTATATATATAAAATTTAAAGTTTGATAAGAGCAACCTGTAGCTCAGTGATAGAGCTTTCGTTTCCCTGAGCAGAAAGTTGAAGAAGGTTCGACCTCTTTACCTGGTGCATTTGTGCTCGTACACCCCTAAGTTTAGTTCTTTTATTTTCATTTATTATAATAT